>NC_138908.1:55553530-55953530 GCF_965231255.1 Vanellus vanellus
TTGTTCCAGTCTGAAAAACCATAACAATTTATCTTTTGCAGAATACAAGCACTAAAAATGAAAGATGAGCAGATATACAAATCTCGATTCTCCACGTGTATAGTACATGCCCGTGACCATCTGGAGCAATTTGCACTCCAGTGATGAACGGAGTGGAGAGGTCTCTGTAAAGAGACCCCTCCTCTATTCTGAGTGTCACCATTCCACCTAAGAACTTCTTCCCACAGTACTTTATGAAATGGCAACAACACAGAAGCAGACCGTGAACTTGGAGGTATTAGCGTTGTTTTGGGAAATGCTGCTTTCAGTATATTTTTTCTGACCCAACCACAAGAAGCAAAGGACACCCATATGTACCCTATAAACTCAAATTTAAGGTATCAATTAATATATTTTTATTATTATTATTCATTTTCTCTTTAACACTGGCAGCCACAATCAAGAGTTAATAAACTTATTTAGATATATGAATATATTATTTTACATTTAAAATTATTTAAAGCCTGAGCAAAACAGGATTTAAACATTTACATCTAAATCTATTTCTTAAAAATACATGTTCAATATTGTCATGGACTATGTATTTTTCACATTGCAGCAGCCTCTGTGAATTTGGTGATGGGCCTGATTTTCTCCTCAGCCACAAAGTATGCAACCAATTAACAGCAGCTACCACAAAATACAACAGACTCGGGAAGAATTAGGTTAGGAATTGCAAAGACAGTGGAACAAAGGTTGAAAAACATTATAGAGAAGACTTGTAGGTCAGCGTTAAATCAGCTGGATCACTGGTTATCTGGGAAGTCACTGAGAGTCACCAAGCTGCATTTGTACTGCATGAGAGGACTATACCTACCCAGAGATACTGGGTTTTATTCTTGTGTTTGGGTATCTGAAATTTGCCAACAGAAACCACAGTGTTGCAGTATTTATATTCCCACCCAGCTTTTTGAACATTTTATCTGCTAAGGTTCTTGACTTCTGTGCTTTGACTGTGCCTGACATGGCAACATGTTGAAAATCACATTTGATATTTATCTGCTTGTTTAGGTACCTAAAGACCTTTTGTAAATATGACCTCAGGAACTGCACAACTGTTCACAACTGAACTGCACAACAATATGACCTCAGGAACTGCACAACAGTTAGGCTGTGGCTGTCTGCTAATACTACTCCCACATGATGTGAAAGAGAGGATATCAACACCAATCCTCGGAATTCCTACAGGAATGCTAAAAGCCTTGAGTCAGGTTATTAAATGCATGTACAGTAACTGCTCACAGCTTCTGGCTCTCATTTGGGAAAAGCTTTTGTCATTATCTTTGTCACCCAGCAGCTGGGACCTCACAGCCTTGAAAACGCTCTCAGATTTGGAAAAACAGTCAACCATGTTGTACCTTAAAAGACTGAATACTAGCATTGGGCATGTTTAATCAGATTTTATACACATCTGGGCTGTGCAATACAGTCTGTCTGAGGAAAGTATGTATTCTGTCACTTTCTATTGATAAGGAGATAAATAGAAACACAGCAAATCCACTAGATATCTGTGCTCAAGCATTAGGCTAAAGAAAAAACTAAATCCCTGCAGCATTAAATTTCCAGATTTTTTTCTATTGATAATACAATCTCAACTAGAAAGCTCATAAGCAAATATTGCTGTTTTCAGTTATGATTATTGGACATGCTCTAGAAAAAAAAAACACAATTTTAAGGCTGTAAAAGTATTGTCCTATTTAACTATTGAAGATCCAACTTCAGTTAAAGAAATATGACCAGTTGTCATAGCTTGATCTCTTCAGATCTTAGCATAATTCAGGCTAGAAGAGATTCAGAAGGTCTCCATTCCAGCCCCTGGCCTAGAGAAGAGCTAGTTCTGCACTCAGACCAGGCTGCTTGAGGCTTCACCCAGTTGGGGCATAAAACCACCTAAAGCCAGAGACAGCTCAGCCTCCTTGGGCCCCTGCCCCATTGCTTTCTTTTCCTCATGGGCAAAAGGCTTCTCTTTATCTCCAACCTGAGCATCTCAAGTTTCAACTTGTATCAGTGCCTCTCACACTCTTACCGTGCACCACTGTGAAGAGCCCGGCTGCATCTCCTCCATCCCCTCCCACCGATGCTGGGGATGCTGTCGGATGGCCCCAAAGCCATCCCTTCTCCTGGCTGAACCAGTAGTACAGAAGGACTTTTCGGCTTCCTCTGTCTCCCACACATATTTGCAAATTCAGCACAAGCTTTACTGCCAGTGAAGTTTGATAGACAGTTGTGGCAGTCTCCTCCACTGCTGGAAAAGACCTTGGATGTCTTTACTAAGTTAATCCAGGGCAGCTGAGGTTGGAAGATGCCTCTGGAGATCATGTAGTCTGGTGCCCCTGCTCAGAACAGAGTCAGCTACAGCAGGTTGCTGAGCATTGAGCTGGGTTTGAATATCTGCAAGGATGGAGCCTCTCTTGACAACCTGTTCCAGTATTCAATCACCCTCAAAGTAAAGGTGTTTTTTTCTTATGTTTAAATGGATTTTAATGTGTCAGTCCATCTCTCTGTCCTATAGGTGAGCTGCACACATTTGAGCTGCCCCTTCACATCATGGGGAACTCCCACCCTGTTTTCATTGTATGTCTTTCCTGAAGGGAAAGACTCTGGTTGTGCAAGCTGACCCAACTTGCAACTTTGCAATTATTTTCTGCCTGCAGATGCAGCTCTAGTACCTCCTGCTTCGTTTCTCAGGCTGAGAGCGTTTGTGCATGTGCAGTTGCGGCAGATGTCCCTTTGCACTGTTTCGTCACTCCTCAGGTCTCCCTTGTTCCCACCATCCTGCACTCTTCACCATCTAACCCACTTGTTCTTTTCTCATTCGAGTTTTGGTTGTAAACTCCTTCCTTTGTCTCACCAGTTTAAATCTCTCCTCACCACATTGGCCAGTCTTTTGGCAAGGGTGCTCTTGTCCCATTTCAGCAGGTGGATACTACCTCCTTTCCGCAGTCTTTGATCCTCGGAATGGGTCCCATGGTCACGCCCTGTGGCACAAGCCCACAGCTGCTTAGCTGGATTGCTGCGTCCAGAGATCAGCAGACCCTTCTTTATGCCCAGATGCACAAACCCAATTCTTCTTGTGACACTAGACCTTGCCATTGTGTCGGTCCCTTCTGGGCATCAGCCAAAAGCCAGCTGCAGACTAAACCTCAAACACACTTTTTTTTGGGGGGGAATAGTCAACAAGAGTTGTCAGAAACAAGTACTAGAACTTGCCCAGAGCAAAAAACCTCCTCTGGTGACCCTTTCCAGGCAGCTACAAGCAGCCCAGGGTTCCTAAAGGAGTTCCTGGGATACCTCAGGAGCAGATCCCAGAGACTGCTGCACAAACACCTCTCTGCTTGCTGTGCTCTTTGGATGTTACTTTTAAGTAATGCTGAACCACCGTTAATGCTACCATATTACTCCAAGGTATTGGGGCTTGAAGTACATGGCAGCTGAAAAGAAAACCAAAGTATCCAGAGTATCAGTTACTGCCACGTGAAAAAATTTGAGGGACTTCCTTATGAAAATTAAAAAAAAAAAAAGATGTAATTCCATTGTGTGCAGCTTAGTTGAGTCAGTTGCACATTGCTATACAGTGATGTGGAACAGAAATATTTTATTTTCTTCCTTTTCAAATAGCACAAGCAAAAATGGGCAAAGATCTCATCTCTTCCTGTTCATACAGGGCAACTTTTGAAACAAGACATACAGAATGAAGGAGCTGCCCATTGTGTTCCTGAAAGTAGACATGCAGGTGAAGGGAAGAAAAGCTCTTTGTCTTGGTTCACACCTGAATTTGTTAAGAGAGTTGTAGATGAATGAACTTTTATTTGAGACAAGTGCAGTAGAACATGGATAGAGAGAACTTGGATAGAGAGCTACAAAGCTCCCCAAAAATGACCATGGGACTAATCACAAGACTACAAGAATCCAAGCTGGAAAATACTTGCTTTGCTCTCTCTGTGTTTAAATACAGACCACAAGGCCAGGGCTCACCCCTGTGAAATGATTTTGAATTAGGTAAAAAAAGCCGTCTATCCACAGAATATCTTCTTTTCCCTGATTTTATTCCTCATTCCTCAGTGGGCAATTGATGCAATTGTACACAGCCCGGACAGTGTGAAGCCATCAAGGCCTGAAATTATCAGGACACTGAAAAGGAAATGTCCAACTTCCATTTTGAAAACACCTTCCCTGGAATAGAGGAAAAAAGTATCCGAAGTTCTGTCTCCTGTTCTTCACGCAGTTCCTTGGGTGTACTGTCATCCTGCATGATCCTTATCTAATGAAGGTCTTGATCCAGATTTGTCTGTTTGTTCCATGTTTTTTTCACCCTGAAACCTAACTGGGTAGAGTGTGTAGAGAGGCTGTCTTCCAGTGAGAAAGTACACCCTAGCTTCCCTTACTTTATTACAGCTGGTTATATTCTACATGTATGTTTAAGAAATGTGCCCAAAGGCAGAATTAAAACATTTCTGATCATGAGGGTAGTAAGCCTTAATGTTTTATGAATGGAACGATAATACAATGTCCTTATATTCCTGAAATTAAATTCACTTAAAAAACCCTTTAGTGCTGGTGTCTTCTGGAATAATTACAATAATGACTTCCCTATTCAATTAACCTCTTTTGAAGTATAGTATTAGTGATTGTGGGTCATCTCAATGGGGATGAAATTGTCACACACAGAGCAGAGTAAAAACATGAAGTCACAGTGGCACAAGTTGCAAATTCAATCAGAAAATCACTATTAAAGGTACTTCAAAGTCCTGTGCCAGGAAAGAAAGTCTCCATTAGCATAATTATGAATTTTGTTTCAAGAAGTGAAACTTGCAGACTAATAATGATGGCTATAAATAGGGACTGGTGATGTTTCAGAGTTTTGTGGAATTTAAATAAAACATCATGTAGCTGATTCTACAGTTGCTCTGCTGACTGTTTCATACAATTGTGCACAACTGTTGGTGATCACAACCAGATGCTGGCTAGAAATATCTGAAATTCAGCATCTGCCCCTGTGTAACACTTTACCTTGGCATAGTCCTCTCTTGAACAGTTATACATTAACTTTGAAAAATATTCAGCAGTAGTCATACTCACATACAGTCTTTTTAAAAATTAAATACCACATTTCTGTAATTATGGTTAAGTATAAGGCTGAGGGACTTTGGTCTTTTTAGTCTAAAGAAAAGAAGACTGATGGGGGATCTTATCAACGCTTATAAATACTTAAAGGGAGGGTGCCAGGCAGGTGAGAACAGTCTTTTTTCAGTGGTTCCCAGTGACAGAAAAAGAGGTAACAGGCACAAACTTGAACATAGGAAGTTCCACCTAAACATGAGGAGGGACTTCTTTCCTTTGAGGGTGGCAGAGCACTGGCACAGGCTGCCCAGAGAGGTGGTGGAATCTCCCACTCTGGAGACATTCAAAACCCGCCTGGACACCGTCCTGTGCAACCTGCTGTAGGTGACCCTGCTCTGGTGGGGGTGTTGGACTAGATGATCTCCAGACGTCCCTTCCAACCCCTATCATTCTGTGATTCTGTGATTATCAAAATTCACTGACATGTTAAATAGTTCTTGTACTTGTCACTCTCTGAAAAGCTTATTTGGTTTAGGAAAGGACTTTTTATTTTTCTGTGGTCTGTCCTTATAACACTCTAGAATCAGTGTCAGTGAATGAAAACTTGTCAGCTGTAAAAGCTGACACAAATCTGGCTACAAAAATATTGCTATTTCTTACTTTAGTTAAGTTTCTTTGTCAGGCTCTATAAGGAGAAGTAGATGTATAAGTACTTAATAAATATGTTACTCTTTTGCTATGGTACTGTTACTATTGACCCTAATATTACATCTTATGTAAGGACTAATTTTTGTGTTACCAGAAAGTCACATCTTTGCAAGCCTGGTCAGTCCAGCTGTCTGGCTTTGGCAAGCATAACAATTTAGGTTCTGTGTTTCATTATTTCTAGTAATAGGAATGAACAATATTTGAAAAAAAGACAAGTGTCCTCAGACTCATTGTTGATGAGTCTGAGGACAACATGCTGCCCGTGTTGATTAGGACTGGAAAATCCTAGATGCAGCAAGAGTGGTGCAGGGTTTGGGTGGTATGAGCCCACAGAGGAGTCCTCCTGCAGTTGCCTTGAGCAGCACAGGTGAAAGAGAGAGGTGAAGGGATGTGAGTGCCAGGCAGAAAGGGCAGGGAGTGGGTCTTCCACTATGGAACTGCTCTCCCCAGAGCTTCTTGGAGGAAGATAGTGCTGATGGGAGAAGTACTGCTGATACAGTACCCTTGCTACTACACCACTACTAAAGGCAGAGGATTTCTTCTTTGGAGAACTCTTATGTAAAGCCTATCTACAGGGATCAAGAGTTTGGTCTTTTGTAAGACTGCTTCTTTGGGATTTTCAGCTTTCCATTGAAAGTATGCTGTTATTTCTGACATGCATGTTGGGAGAAAGGGAATCCTTTCGTCTTTCAGTTAGTGATTTATACACACTTTCAGAAGAAAAAAACCCAAACCCCCTTTTGCATTTGTTATCTCTGTCTGTCTGTTCCTAGTTATCTTAAAACACGACAAGAAGCAGGGGCATCAGGGCATCATGAGTCCTGAAGGAAGATCACTGAAATATTGTCGAGATATTAACATTTCACAAATGTTTAAACTCCTAATCAGACTCCAGTTCCAAGCTTTCCTACTTAATAAAAGGGAGGTTTGAATGCTAATCTACCGGTAATATTGGTAATGAAAACTGGAAACCCAATTAATCCTTTGCTGTCTATCCTTTATACTTGTTCTTCCCTGCCTCCTATCAGACTGTGCATACATTACTACAACAACACTGCTTAGAGAACTGCAAAACATACCTGAGATATTTATTTTCCTTTTAAATCTACACTTCAAATAACATCATTATCATTTGCATATGTTGCCTTCCATTTTGTGAGTTATTTTTGGGGGGTACCACTTCTGATCTTAATGAAAATACTGTACAGAAGTGTTACCCGTTACTGGAAAAAAATCAACATTTTATAGACTATTTGGTTTTTAATTTTTAGTAATTTGACATAAGACAAAGGTAAAGCCATATTTGTGGCTATGAATTATTATTTATTTATATCGCTCTAAAATTTTCTCCCTAGCATGCTGTGGTTGGGTCATACGCCTTTAAGTATGCAGGCGAAACACATGAATTCGAAATTCTGTTGACAGGTAAATGTGAATCATCTGTTTTCATTCAAAGGAAAATAATCAAGCTCTTTTCAAATAATATAAAATGTAAAATGATTGCCTTTTGGGGAGGAGGCAGGCTTATCAGCATCTCTTCTATAGAAAATGATTTCCATTTTGTAGCTGGAGGAACATATGCTGCAGCTTATCTTGTCACTTGACTGCCGTTTCTGATATTTATTAACAGTTGATTTCCTGTAGATTCTGTTCTTTCCTGTTTCTCTCTCCCATCCCACCAATAAATTATTTTCCCGAAAACTACATCTGCCCTTCATTTTCATTCGCATTTCCTTAAAGAAGATTATTTTATTACTGGTTTTCAAGAAGCATTTGTAATGAGTCGTACAGCCCTGTTTCCATATATGATTTATAACAATCTGTATTTGAGGTTCCATTTCCTCTCCCACCCAACCTTCCCTTGGTCATTTCTGTTAAAACTTACGAGACTGAGATTTTGTAGTCATTGCAGTAAAATACAGAAATGGTGAATTATGTATTCAAGAAAAATTTCAGTATTCATTAGATATTTATATGGAACAGAGGCAGGGCTTTTTGTAAGATACATTGTATACAGCATCTTCAAGAAGTCTACTACAAAACTAGAAGCCAGCTGCACATTAGCTTGATGTCTTAGGAACATGAATACCCTACATCTATGACTGGAAAAATCGAGTCCTGTAAGCTATTGCTCCAGAGCTAGGTTTTCAATGATTATAAAAAATCATCTTTCCCCCTTCTTGCTTCAGATGTATCTGCTTGCAATTATCATAGTCTCATATCTTTCACTACTCTGCTTTAGCCTTTGATGTATGTTGGGTTTGTATTGTTCTTTTGCTCTGTGACTCATCGTGCAGGAATTGGAAAATGTGGTTCATTATGTGCCCCCATTTTTAATTAGGATAATAAGACATGTTAGAAAAGGTATCTTCTTTGATCACAAATTGATAAAGCATAGCAAAGCTTTGGCCAGCTATGTAAAATGTTATTGTCCACCCAGAAAATGCAAGAGCAGTATTATAAAAATTTTCTTCCTGGAGGTAGCATTAGATCTTAGACTATTTGCTGCCATGAGAACAGATTACGTTGAATATTCTTGCTTTCCTGTTTTACTGTATTGCTTACCTCTTCAAGCTGATATTCTAAAGTTCCTGCTATGTAGTCGCTTAAGATTGTTCATGTCAAAATCTTGCTTGTACTAGTTTATCAGTGAAATAAGTCTGTGAGAATAGTGGGTGACTCACAAAAGAGAATTATTTGTTCAGTTCTTGTAAGGTTATAAGAAGCCATTAACTCACTCCTAAATTATACCTATATTGTCACAAAACCATGTGACACTAGGTAGAAAAAAGTGTTACATGGCTGCTATTTGTGTAGAAACAAACAGGTATGAGCATTCTACTACTGGGAAGAAAAAAAAAAATAAATCTGACATTGCTATTTGCAAAACTAAAACCAAAGCTTGGACACTCCTGAACTGTCTGGGGTCCTGGAAACAGAAATAATCCAGCAGAGCTAAAATGGAGCAGCTCTGTGACAGTAAATGTTTACAGAGTAGGGGACAGACGCTGAGGAGACCGTTCCTTCTTCAGTGTCAGTAATACAGGGGCAATGCAGGGAGAAGGACAGAGCCAGGTTTCCAGCCTTTTAATCCCGCTCATTGCAAGCATTGCACATATAGATTCACTTATATGAATTGCGCCTTCAGCCCTGGTACCTATAGACATCTCCTGCTGAAACCCTGATTTCCCTGTTAAAGAAAGACACATCTATCTGTGCTTTCCAGATGGTTAAGTAATAATTTGTACTAGATTCTCTGTCCCGTCTGAGCAGTGACAGGTGCAGAACTAGAGGGAAGGAAGCAGGTAAATGGTGTAGCAGGCTGAGTGGCTGTGGTAAGTTAGAAGTTTTGATCATATCAGCATGGGAATTCTTGTTACTACAAAGCTAAGAAACAGATGAAGTCATATGTTTGTTTATAATCAGTTTAAATGCTTAAGTTTAATAAAGCAAATAAAGCAATATTTTGCAGTGTATCGTACTAGCTGCTCATTAGTTGTAATAGTAACCAGGCTGAAATGAACTGTGTGATGAATCATATCAATTAAACATGTAATAATTCAGCTCTTTGGTCTTATGAACCTGTAAAAATTCCCAGTTCTCTAATTAAGATTTAGGTCTTAAATTATGCATCATAAATATTTAGTAGTTTATAAATGTTTTCTTAAATAAGTCATTTAATTGTTAACCTATTATTGCAACAGACTATACATTGCCTTATTACAATTTGACTTTCTAAAATAGTTATTGCAAGAGCTTTCAAAACAAATTAGTAACTGCAAATATCTTTTTTGCCCTGAGATATTTTAAGAAGGAAGTATATGAAGAATAAGGTAGTCTGTAAAAGTCTAACTCAAGCTATTGCTGCAATTTTCTAAAAACACGACAGTTTCTAAAATAATTACATGTTTAGTACTATCATCTTCCTTGCATTTTCGTGTTTGTAAAATGTTTTCTGTCTTTAGTGTATTTATCATTGATTAGGAAATACTGGCATGCTTAGGAAACCAAGGAATCTGATCCCATTGTGTAGTCTATTTATAAACAAATCAGAGTGCTAATAAACAAAAAAAACTTACTAATGCCTTAAGAAAATGGTGTAAAAGTGGAGGACAAACTATGCAAACTTGAACGTAAAAACACCTGACCTCTTCTAAACATGAGTTCTTATTGGAGACTCTCAAATACCTGATTTTGCTTACAAACATGTCATACATTTTAATTTTAATGTTTCCTGAAGTGTTTGTTGATTTAGGGATTGAAAAAAAAATCCTGTCTTAATAGAAAACTTCACAAAAAGGAACAAGGGAGTAACACAATTGTACCATGGAAATATTAGAGAAGAGGTAGTCAAAGAAAATGGTTTTCAGTTGCACTAACTGCAAAAAGAATGGGGAAAAGAGATTATCAAAACAGAACTGTCTGAATATATGGGACAGAATTGCTAACATGACAATTTTTATATGTCACAAAGATAAGTATTATATTTTACGAGCATTTTCTATGTGAATCAAAGCAGTTACTACACTTAATCATTTTAACATACTGCAACTAAAATGTATTGGATAAAGAGTTAAACATTAAAAATGTTTTTGCTTGTTATAAGTGACAAAAAATGTCAAATCAAGCTTTCTCAGGTTTTAATTCAGTCTTCATCATCTGACCCAAGAAAAATAACTCATCTTGTGGTTTAGATTTCTAATAACTCAAAACTTTAACATTTCATGGACTTTGTCTTACTGGATGCATGTGATTACTTAATTACTGTCCATGGTATGTAGAACAAATGAACTTTTTCTTTTGGCCAGTTATACAGTGGAAAAATATCTATGCTCTGTAGCATTTCATTTTTCTCAAACCACAACTGCTGTGTTGACTTTTGGCAGAAAATGAAGAACTCCAATAATCTATGCCACAAAATGCTCTTCTCTCGTTTGTTTCGTTCCATTACCCACATGTGGCCTGAGCCATTTATTGGCATGAGGCTCCTTGGCAATAAGCATTTCCATGAATCTGTCTTCCCCCCACTATGGTTTTAAAGATTTATGTTCCATTTTGTAAGATTATCAAAAATACATTTGTGCAAAGATTTCCTTTAAAAATCTCTAGCAACTAGATGCATTGGTCTTCTTCAATGTAACTAGACTATAGACAGCCAGTCAAGTTTTAAAAAAGCCCTAGGAGATGTAGATTTAATCCCCCTTAGTTGAAGACTGTGTTAAAACCATTTCTTGACAAGGTGTTTCTGCTGTTTCCCTCTTACGTAGAGCTGGGCATTATCAGCTGCTTCATAAGGGAAGATTTAGACAAAGGATGTGCATGAGAAGCCATTGTAAGCACATTAGCTAAGGAGGAAGTTTCTGGCTCTGAATATCTCTCTAGTGTGTGTCTTTGTCTAGGGAAGAGGTGGTATTTTAAATCTAGCTTTCTCGTCATTATCTTTTATTGGCTGACTTGCATATCATCCATCCCACCCGATCACTCTCAATTTGCTGAATGCCAGAAATTTTATTCTTTAAATGCTCTTCACTCTTCATACAGGAAGTGAAAATACTTAGACGTGTTTCCTTTTCTCTAATGTAAACAAGTATTTCTTTACTGCAAATGAGAAATTAAAAATAGAGATAAAACAAAGTTGAACAGACATCTCACAGATTTAGGCAAGCTGAAAGCAATGACAACTAAAGAGTTAAGCTTTTCAGAGAAACAGCAGATGCCTATAAATCTCAAGGTTGATTGAATTTAGTTGCTGGTTTTATGAAATTTATTAGCCCTGGGCAATAGTCTCAACTACATCCTTTATTTTGGTGCTCTTAGAACAACACTACTGTTGTTAATGAGTGAAGTAAAGCAAGAAGAGGAATCACCACATAGATTAAAGGTATTTGCAAGTATTCTCAATTCTGTTAACCAACCGTAACTGAATTACATAATGCATTAGTTGCATCTTTGCACCCCGACCTGAGTAATAAATTGACATATGGCCCGGGCTAAACGCTCTGTCCCGCCCCTCTCTCCACAAGCAAGGCACTTTCCAAGCTGATCTATCTGCGTGGCACAACTTGTGCTATTAAACCCCATTTGTGCTGCATGGGTGTAAACTTTATTTGTTTCCTCAGTTTGTCTAGCAAGCTGCAGGTATATATTAGGCAGGGTTCGGTTTCTTACGGTAGGCACCTAATGCCATTTGCAATGCACGAGAACATGTGAACATCCATGAGTGACTGGCAGGTATGACATAATGACTACAGGGGACTGTCCCCCTTTGGAGTGTCAGCTAGAAGGTAGGTAAGACAATCAAACAGACATCTATGTTTTGGCAAATGACTCCTGCCCATCTGTTTTTCTGTCCTATAGAAACCCCGATTGCCCTGGTGGTCTTATATTATCTGTGGGACTCCCAGCACTGGTTGCTGCAGTGCTTTGGGCATCCTGTGTTTGCGACAGTGAATACAGGCAGAAAGAAAGATGTCATAATTCTAAAAATGATTAAGTCATTCTCAGTCAGCACTATGTTAACTGCATCCAAGTCTGTCTCCATCACTTACGTTCCCTCAGAAATAGGAGACAAATGCCTCTGTACAATGTCCTAGCACTGTAGAGGACAGGGACAAAGCAGAGGCATAGCCCCACATAGCCACAAAACCTTTGTTTTGGTCTTAACCTGTAAGATTGATGTTACAGATGGTATCCAGTAATGTTGATTTCATTAAGAATAGTGTTAGTATTTTGCCTGTTGCTGTTTACTAAATCTTCATACTGACTGTTAACAATGATGGTGATTCAAATCTAAAATTGAATAATTTGCCTGCACTGAATTAGTATTTAATTGTTATTTATGTCCAAGATAGCTGGCTTCAGGGTTGAGTTCTTAAATTTCTCTAAGTTTCTGTAAATTAACAAATCCAAGGTTGTAAATGTTTAGTATTTTGGACAATAACATCACTACAAATCATTCCATTCTTTGCACTTCTTTACTGCAAAGAATCATAGAATCATAGAATGGTTTAAGTTGGAAGGGACCTTAATGATTATCTAGTTCCAACCCCCCTGCCATGGGAAGGGACACCTTTCACACCTATTCTACTAAGTTTTTGTCAGTTTGAGGAATTTCCTTCAAATGAGAACTTTTCATGGTTTTTCTATAAAGTTAAATCTCAATGCAGCAACTTTACTGGTTTGTGAACAGGAAAAGAAAACAGTTCCTATGAACTTTATTAGGCCTATATTAAGAAAAAAAAATGACCAAAAATAAAACTGTTATTTACTACTCCTATGATTTTTTTTTAATTGAAAAAAAAAAAAAAAACAAAACAAACAAACTATGTTCAGCTATGTATTAGACCAAATAAGACTAGATATATAGATTAGCAGTAACAGACAAATGTCTCCTTGTTGGGGGAGAAAGAAAGAAAAATTTTTCTTCAAATTCTTTCTCTCATAAGCTATTGGAAAGATATGAGGATGAAATGGTGACCATCTTAACAACCTTACATTCTTATTAAATCAAAAACCTGAACAACACATCCACTTTTCTTTCTCTTTTATGTTAATTTCAACAATGCCTAATGCTCTTGAAAATTAGGCATTCACAGGAAAGACATGTGTTGTGCAAATTCCTCCAGGCAGCAATGTCAATAATAAGACTTGAGTCATGACCTGCATTTCCTTTTCCAATTTTCATTTTAGTCTGAGACCACAAAACTGATTGTCTTAATTCCTTAAAGTAGTTTCACCCAGTGACTATTTTTTTTCTCTTCTCAATCCTATCCCCTCATCATATCCATTCAAAGTCCAGCAGCAGTAGTGTTTCCAGGCTGTACAAGTCTAGAGGCCAAGGGAACCTGTTTCTTGCTTCAGCAGGTGGAATTAGACTATCACCAACTACATATTAATTGTATTTCACACGTTCTTTTTTATCAGATAATCGTTCAAAAAGTTTGCATTTCCCAATCACACACTTAACCACAGCAATGACTGTGGAGCCGTTTGTTGTCTTTCACACGAGATTAAGCTTTGGCCTTCAGCCAGACAGTCTGAGCCAGCACTAATATAATTCACAACTGGAAGAAGACAATCAATTAATCGATACTATAATTTGGAACTGACCACAGCACTAACACTCATAGCTATTAGACTTACTGACTGACACCTTTTAGGATTAATGAGGTAGCAAAAGCAGACAAACTAAAGATTCATTTAAAGACTTTTTTGTTCTCAGATCAAGCTGCCCACTCTATTTTGTCATTTTTTAACTTGGATATGTCAGTGTGAAATACTAATGTAAATACAGAGTATTGAAAAGTGCAAATTACTTTATCACTGATGGATTAGGAGCCAACTCCTTCATAGATCTGCTTGTTGGTTTGAAGTAAGCTAATTCAATGCCAGACTCCATACCGTTTGTTTCATAACAAAATATAAAACTGTATTATAGAGAAAGATGGCATTTCCTTTTTCTTTGCATATTGGTTTGGCTTTTTTTTCGGAAGTCCAGGTCAAACCTCATTGTTTCAGGACTTTCTTCCCAAAAACGTTACATATGATTTAACATAAGGCTGTTAAGACAGAGCTTTTTTGAAAAAAAAACAAAAAAACAAAAAAAACAACTGTGTCTCAAGTTAACATTTGAAACAGAATATATGTTTTCTGTTTAGTTTCTCAGTAGACCAAATACTGCCCCACAGACAATACTGTAATTAGGTAAAACGAAAACAAGACTGGATCAAAATTTAACTCTTGTGTCTCAATCCTGCAAGATTCTATCATTCTATTACCAAGGATCTTTTATGCTTCCATCCTTGGTATATCTTCACAGGGATGACAAGGTAAGCAACGTGTTCACAAGACATAGCTTCAGGAATAGTTACTAAATAGTTCTGATATTACAGCTCCTTTCATCTGTATGTTTTGAGGTGAGCTGCTCAAGGGTACACTCTAAATGTATGTTATGATGGATGTCTGATTCAATGCTTCTTTAGAGTAAACAAGGAAAAGTGTTGCAATATAATGCATACAGATTATACTTGCAGTGTTTTCCAGAATTATTTGGGAATTTTTGGTTTAGATACTTCTTTATCAAAGAAGAAGAAAACAAACACATTTAAATAATCAAGGCCTGAATCTTATCTTAAGAATTTTTGCAGGTTTAATATTGTCTCCTTGTAGGATGAAAAGAATAAAAGATCCATAGTATTTTGCATGTGAAAGTGGAGTAAAGCCATCTCAGCCCTTATGACATGGTAATCAGGCCCACACAAACTCCAACTGATGAAAAAGTGGCTGTTTGCATCCCACTGGTTGGTTACCATGCTTTCTTATTACATAGAAATTGCTTACCTTCTCAGTACCTCTCATGGTGCTGTGTGTGCAGTTGCTTTTGCAGCTGTTCATGTCTTGGCTCTGTGCTCAGAAGCAGGAGTCAACACCTTCTCAGAAGAACTGGACAAGAGCCTGGAAAACACTGCCCCAGTTAAAAGCAATTCCTTTCTGGTAAACCAAAGTGTAATTTCCAAATATCTGAGTTTAAGAATAGTACCTGATGAAAACACTATGCAACGACAACAGTATCACAGGGGTAGTGTACAAAAAGTTTCTTTTTATGAGCACATAACAAATTTCAGAATGCTACCATAATGGACCAAGAGAAGGATCAGTCTCTGTCTTAAGAAACAGTAATTCAGTCTTTCTAAAGACCTGAATTCCTATATCAGTAAAAACAAACCTTTAAAAACCAGTTAGCTATAGGACAACCAGTACTAATTTTTTTTTAACTTTTGTGTAGTCTCTGGGAGTGGAAGGAATGCGAAGAATTATCTTGGTTATCTCCCTGTTAAAGATATCATATGGCTTCTGTTTATCCTTTGATACCTAATATCATTTTTAAAAATAGATGTTGAATTTTACATAGAACGTTGGACATGCAGGTTAAACAGTTTGCTTTCCAGTTTACATTGATTCCTGTGGATAATGCCTGGTTCACTGGCATGTAACTTATGCAGAGCAGCATAAAGGTTTTTTAGGATATGGGCGAAGTATTGTCAATTTTAAGAATTAAAAAAAAATCCTAGTTCATTCCCTGATTCTCATGAAAAAAAAAAAAAGTTTATTTTAAAAGCAATGAAACAATATTAGGTGTTTTGGGTTTGGATTTTTTTCTTAGTAACTTTCCACTTCCAATCACTGGTCAACAATGTTTAAGATTTTTTTTTTTTTAACTGCAATGAATAGTGGGTTGTTCTTTTGTTTTAGTGAAAGCTTAAATTTTATTACAATTACTAGTTTGTAAGAGCTAGGTCATGAAGAAATAGGTCATACGTATTGGGACTTACAACTCAATTCAATATAGGCATGACAGCTGCAAAGGAGAAACTTTATCTTTCATTTTACAAGTCTGTGCTCTGAACTGCATGCATTTGGCTTCTGGATATTCATTTTTTAATTAAATTTCTATCTCAAATAATTTCTTGCATCCAAGTTACAGAATTCAAGCTCAGTTTTGTGATGCCAAACCCCAAAATAGGAGCAGGGATAGGGAAAAAATGGAAACGTTCCCCCAGGCACAATTTTAAATAAGACTTACTAGTTAACTCATATACAGTCAGTTAGATATAGTTTAGACAGATTGATAGATATATCAAGCAATCAATTGATCAGTCACACAGTTAGTTCTATTGTATCCTCACCTTGCCTTTCTCTCTTTGCTCTCTCTGCCCTTTATAAGTGTAAGTGTATGTATTTATGTATATATGTACCTGTATATGTGTACACATGAATCACAGTCACATACTAATTGCCAGTACTGTACCTATATTCTTTCCTACTGTGTGTGATAGCTGACCCAGAACAACAGCAGAATATTGAGTATGTATATACAGCAACATCATCAGTACTTCCCCAACACAGACTCATTTATAAATTATTTTGCTTGGTGAGCACCAGTACTGTCTTGGTGCTGGTGGTGAAACCCGATCTAAGGGACTACCATCCTTCAGGTTGCAGTTGACCCAGATCAGTTATTTTGTTTCTGGTCATTCTGACCCATGCTATGCTTCTTCATTGGTCCCCCATTGTCCTCTTCGTATACCAAAACCCAGCCGCATTCCCAAGTTTGCTCACCTTTGTTGGTCAGCAGTGGGCCACTGGCGAGTTGTTCGTAGCCCAGGGCCTCTGGTGTCATGCTGTTCCTAGCCTTCCAAGGTCTCATACCATGCTTGAACTCCTCTAGGCTGCATTTTTATTCTAGGGTTATAGACAGCTCATTCTACACAGAATACCTATTTGCTATTACTGTCTTTTAGTCCCCAGGCATATATGTATTCCAGAAGCGGTTTAACAGTCTATATTAAACTACACAGATGCACAGAGCTAAAACTCAGACAAATTTACCCTGTTACACTTAAATGTCATGAAAGCATCAGGCACAAGATTGTTTAGGTGTTGTTATGAGAAAGCTACCAGAGATAATTTTTCTTAAGCCGCAGTCTTGCAATTCAAGCTTTTTGGCCACTGAAGGGAGCTGTTTTGGCTTTGCATAACCTAATGTGTATTTACAAAGAAAAACAGTAGCTAATTTTAGTAAAACTTATTGATGTAGTGGCTAAACCATTCAGTCTACAGGCAGAAATATTTTATATGCATATCCTGTATACTGCCGCACATCCTGAACAGATTTTTTGTTGAAATTTACACCATTAAAAAATGGTTAAAGGTTTATGTTTTAGTTTCTGCTTTAATGCAGCTGATGATTCACTTTGGCAGGGAGAAAGTGGTGTTGTAATAAATGGCTATAATTGCTTTGACTACTATTAGTTGGTAGAACAGTGGTATAAGTATTCTTTAATTTATCATCGTACTGCAAGCAGTCAGCACGAAGACCCTATTGTTACCGGTAAAAAGAAACTTTGGAGTGGAAAAAGCTGCCGCTCTGTGTGACGACCATTGACCAGTTCCCTGGATACACTTAGGTACACCTGACTAAAGCTTTCACTGGAAAATGGATTGCTTCAAGTAACTCCGAAGGCCTAATATATAGTCTACCTCACTTATTTTTTCAAAGATAGTGGAGCCAGTCATCCCAGCAAAGTGGCAACATTTTTCTCTCTAAACACACAGAAAGAAAAAAAGACTTCTCAGCTGGCTCTGCCGGTACTGAATATAATCAGCTTGTTTCTCCTTTCTCTGGAAAGCAGAGTAGGGAAACCCTGTGGCCCATTATCTACCCTGTTGTCTCACCATCTTTTCCCTCCAAAACGTGTTAGCTCTCTGAAGAGGAAGATACATCTATTACCTCAAAGCCTTGGTAACTTAAAAGAGCAGAAGTTGGACAAGGACAGGTGTACCACAGAAAAAGGTCTTTATACAATAATCAAGTTAGCATTCATTATAGCTGTATGAATGGTAGGAATGGGTTGACTGGGAACATGCATTCTATCTAATTCTAAACCATTATATTATTATCATTATTATTATTGAGAAAAACTCTTCTTCAGTTCTTATTTTCTTCTCAATCCTGAACAGTAAGCATCCAGAAGACCTCAGTCTACTCCACAATAAGTGTACTTATGTACGCCAACTGTTAACTCTTCTCAGTGTAATTCTGCTTTAAAGATTGACTCAGAAAAATGTGGGATTCCATTTACTGTGCCTTAATGACTCATTAGATATGTATACTATATGGTTTAAATGAATGTAACTGGTTTGGGTTTTTTTTTTCTGAATCCAAAACTTGGTTTGGATTCATTCATTAGAATTGCAGTAATGTGTAGGGAAGAATTTGCAGGATGTATGAGCTATTAGTGATACAATTTTGTCTTCAGCTTAAGCTCTGGTGACACCTTTCATTTCCTCCTGGGGGGAGAAAAGCAGAAGGAATTACACACCAGAATTGACGACATTATAATTGGAATTCAATAAACAATTCTATTGGCAACACACAGGAAGGAATAGACTCCAACTCACTCACTTTTAACTGTGCTGATGCTCTGTAGGGCTAATCAGAGATGCTTTTTAAAAAAGAAGACCAGCTCAGAATATAAAACCAAGGACTCAGTTCTGTCAAATACGATGCTGCTGTTACCAAAGAGACTGTTCAGTATACGAATATGCTTTAAAATTACACTAACAGTCTTTTGCTCCTGTTGAGTCCTGGGACTAGTTCCATCAAATCAGGGATTTTACTGTATACGTGTTTCTGACTAAGGTTTTTGTTTTGTTTTGTTTTGTTTCTGTTTTTTTTGTTGTTGTTTTTTTAAATTATGACTGTATGGTTAAGCTTCTGTGAAGAGCTTGGAGAAAATACTGCTATGTTGCAGCTGGCCTAACAGCTGTTGTATATGCTTATCTCAAGTGCCTATATTTTCAAGTACATATTTTCAATGGTATTTTGTAATAAATCATTCTCTCAGTAGTTTTAATACCTTATTAAAGGTATTAAAATACATTAGCACTTTCAAATCCATTATTATGCATTGGCTTTTTTGAAAAATATGGAGAATACTTGAAATGTAAAATAAATGGTGATTTTACTACAGATGTCTTTAGACATTTATCCTATGACACACTCAATACTACAAGGAAAATAATATGAGACAGATGGTTTCCATTGCTGAACTAGCAGCTGAATCTTCTAGGTACCTTTTTTATTAATTTTACATTTTCATGTTTTTCTACTATGGCTTTGTTTTTAAAAAAAAATTCTGTTCTGTTAGTAGTGAAAAGTCTAAACCACACACTCTCACCTGCACATTGAAAAAATTAAGAAATGAAAATCCCAGTGGAAATAACTACCAATAAATATAACAAGTTGTCCTATCACTACTGTAAAGAAAATCAACAATGTGGATTAAAGCTATATCTGTGACTTCAAATGATTACTTATCTCTAAGAAAACATTTAACAATAGCAAAGGTTTTCTACTTCTTATTTTAATTTCCATTAATATTTTGAAAATATGCAAGAGTACAAATAAAGTATACCTTTCAGGAATTTGGTTTCCTAACACAGCTTTTATTTTTTTTCTTTTTATCAATGGCATTCATAAGAATATCACTGACTTAGGAATAAAACTATTAAAACAGTTATTGAATGGGGAATTAACTATCCTTTCCACCTGATAAAAAAATGGACATTTCCTTGTAGAAAACATGACCGCCTATCTTAAACAACCTCTTGGTGGGAAAAACAGATATTGCAAGGTAGCTAGGAGTCGTCACCAAAAAGAATTAAGATGCAGTAATAAGCAGAGATGTTACATATAGATACTTTTGTGAAATTGTTTTATTTACCCTATTTTAGATTTTGGGAGTCAGCAATTAATTTCTTAGAGAAAGGACCATAGAAGCCTGGCTTTGCAATAATTACACTGTATTTTTTTTGAGCACTTCAGCAATACATTTGACTTTCAGACCTATGGCTTTTTTCTGAACTATTTTTTTGACAGCATCCTGGGTATAAACCAGAGTAAAGAACAGATCAGTTGAGGTGGTGTCTTTTATGATTTGATTGGTACTTAGTGCATGTGCCTGAACATTCTGAGGATGTCAGTGATGATGTTTTAACAGGCATTAAAAAAAAATAAAAAAATTCTTTGGCATCTTTACTCATTAAAAGACAAAGGTGATTAAATGGAATTAGGACATAAGGGAGATAATTTGATCAGAAGGCCAGAAAAAGAGAAAATATTTAGCTACAATAATCAACAAAAGAAAGGGAGTAGTCATAACCTGTGGTTTTGTACTTGCATTTCCTCAATCAAAAAAACTGCAGGTAGCTTTTTCCTCTCTTTTATACACAAAAATGTCTTGCCAGGTGGATCGACTTCCTGTACAAATCAGAAACCTTTCTCAGTTAACATTTGACCAATATGTAGAAATGGCTGCACCAACACTATTATATTCAAAGTTACACCAAGTGACCTCTTTCCACAGAATTGAAATAAAAATATTAAAATAATTCTATTGGAATTTGGTAGTGTTTTGGAGGAGGGAAGCAGAAGGGTCTTGGGTACTTTTTTTTTTTTTTTTGGCAAAAATCAGACGAAAATATAGTGAAATGCTGTATATGAAATGATTGATTTTTTTCACCAGTCCTTTTTTCCAATCTTGGAAGCAGAATTATAGAAAAGGTTAATAAAGAGTAATCCCTGATACTTTTTGCAAGTTCTGAAGGATAAATCCTGCTAATTGAATGCCTATGGCTACCTAACCTAAAGCTCTGTGCCTGTGGAATTCCTAAGCTCTGCTTGAAACAAGATTGAGCCCTGCTGAGTTCTTAAACCCTGCAGTCCTGCTGCTTCATTGTTCCCACCCTTCCCTTGAGTGTTGAAGACCTTTGACACCATGCGTGGCTGGATCTCCTATGCACCCAAATCATTGTTTTTATGAAAACTTTGTGTCCCCTGGAACCAAACAGCTATGTGGGAAGCATATAACTAATTAAAAAAACCCAAAAGCAAATGAAAACAACAAAAAAAACACATAAATGTACTAATCACGTCTTCCTTTCCACAGTCACATATTGAAGCACTACTTTCAAGCTGCAAAACTGCCAATCTGCTGAAAGTGCATCAATGCTAATCAGCTAAATTCTGATCAAGTCTATGTCTAGTGAAAGGCTCAAGTCTTAGTTATATAGAAGAATCTTTTTTTTCAGTGTATTTCTCTATATTTATATACATATAAAATAATACAGGCATGCATACACTTCAGTGAATGATTATACAATAGTCAAGGCATGCTGAGTTTACTGTAATTACTATGGACGACTTCAGTGTTTTAATATAAAGAACCTTAAACTACCCTATCTGTAGTTCAGTGTACTTCTTTTCGGAATTTTTTCTTTTAAATAAATATAGTAATAAAATTCTATGATATTTTAATGGGGATATAATAGTAGAGTGCACACGCTGAACATGATTCATGGTGTCCTTACCAAAATGAGTCTCCCTCCTGCGGCTTCTTCCTTGTTCTTTCTCTCTTCCTTTTAAACTAACAACATAATGATACCACCATTATGGAAGACGAGACTGTAACACATGCCTGTCCAAAGGCTGTGTCATTCATTATTAGGGAGCATAAAAATGCCAGAGTCTGCTCATCTCAATAAAATTTTACTTTGGGTTGGCAGAACTTGTCTTGTACTGCATAAGCTGAGTTCAGGCTTCTAGTAATGCTTGTAAATCACAAATATCACTTATATAGACCTTGCTTTTTATCCTGAAGGATCACAGTGTGATTACATATAAAGTATCATGTCCAGGTGAAATACAGCAACCTTTTTAACATCAGAGTCAGACTTTTAAATAGAGAATACCATACCAATTGAAATCACGAGGATGAACTCAAGGAAGCCATATTCAATTTCCTTGTTTTTATGAAAATAAATTCATGTCCTTTTAATGATACTTAGCATATGGTAAGGATATCAGTTTTTTACCTTTTTGAAAGAGTTCAGCTTAGTGAAAAAAACCTCCACCGTCATGCAAAAGCGTTGCTCACTATTGAGAGGAACATAGACATAAGATATTCCCCCAGAAGGTGGGATGCTTATGAAATTAATAACATTTTACATATACTAATCTCCAGAACTCCTGATGGAAATAGCAAAAATGTTTTTCTAGATCCCTGAAAAATATCATCTTCTCAAAAATTCAAACATATAAACACTGAAGCTTGTTTTGTATGGTTCTCTTTAAAATACTCTTCCTGAGTAACCATCTGCACTATCTGAATTCTCACTTTTGGCCAACACCAGTTACCAAGTAATACTCTACCAGAATTACTAATTTGTCTTTGAAGCACTCATAACAAAGGAATAATGGCATAGTATGAGACATTAACCTGCCATAGCTCTGAAGGTGATTCATTATTTGGACCTTAGATGTCAATGCAACAAAAAAACTGCAGAATCCAATGATTAACTTCTGCAAAAATTTTGAGAAATTGCAAAAAGAAAGAAACCCAAACCAAACCCAAACTTCATAAACTTTCTAAAACATAGTGAGTAATTGCAGTGGAAACATAAAGCATACTAGAGAATACTAGCATTCTCTATCCATTCCGTGATATCCAAGCATAAAAATTTTCAAATGGTGGTAGCTTAATATCATGGCCTAACAAAGCCTAAAAATACACACATAGGAAGCATTTTACAGGGAGTAAACCTGACATAGTCTACAGCTGGCTTTTTTACATCCAGAAAAGAGTAAGATGTCTTACACATAGTCCCTTAAAAGGTAAGTTAGCATGCATAAACCTTTTGTATTTCTTATTATCCATTCAAGGTTCAAGATTTCTGCTTTGTACAATCTGCTTTGCATCTCTGATTTTATCTAAACAGCAACCAAGTAAATACAGCTCTGAAGCCTCAAAAGCCCAAAACTTAAACCTTGTTGTAGCATAAAGTTTAAATTAATTTGAAGACCCACAATTCTTCACACGTCCTGGGTCACAGAAATATTGTCTCTATTTTTTATCAATATAAATAATCAATACCATGATGCTTACATGAAAGCACGGTCAAATTTGAAGAAATGTTTGGAGGCATTGTTTGGAACATGAGAAGGTCCATATTTCTTTCTAAGCTTAGGCTGCCAACAGCTTAGCAAAGTCGGACTGAAAATGGGGAAGTTCCTCATCTTCAATGGAAAGAGTTTGTCATTGCACAGACCAGAAGACCCATACAGCCTTTAGATGCACTTGTTGGACTCTGAACACATAAGAATTTTAGTATCTTTTGCTTACAATATTCTGCCACATTACTGGGGGAAAAAATAATTGAAAAATTAAAAAGGAAGCAAGTTTTGGAGGGGAGTGGTGAGAGAGACACCTTGACTCTGCATGCTCCAGAAGGTGCCCTAGAAAATTAGTTAATTTTTATGGTATTGTGTACGTATTTCCAGTATGGATTCTGTACAGTGAAGAAATCAAAAGCAAGACCTGCTGTACTGTGAGAAAATTAGATTATGTTAAAACATATACAGTAGGAAAGGAATTCTCAATTCTCTATGGAAAGTTCAAAGACAAAGGGAATCTTTGACATCAAAGCAAAGGGGATTTTCTTTTTTTTTTCCCCCAAAATTGTTCTGTCTTTAATATTGAAAAGAGAAATTTTGGGATAAAAACAGCTTCCTATTATCATAAAGAATTAGTCAACTAAGCTCTGGCTCTGATTAGATGAATTTAGATACTTTTTTATTCATAAAAGGCTTGACAAAAGTGCAAAGCATGACAACAACAACAACCTTTGCTCAAATCCATTGCAGGGCATTTATTCCTGTAAAGACAAAATCTTGCATGGTTCCAAACCGTTCTCATAGATACAATACTGAAAATTGAACAGCTCTCAGTTTTAAAGGAACCATTTTATTTCATATCTTTAAAAAAATAGCATTGTTTTAATAAGAATCTCTTTGTATTTATAATAACCTCTTTCATTGAAAAGAGGTTTCTAATAACACTTTTTAGTGAAAACAATAAAATTTGCTCTTGTATTTATGTGCATCATTCACCAGTTTCTAGGCAGTACAGAAATTAACATATGTGCGGACCTTTTATGGAAGAGCCCTCTAACGCGCTCAGTAAGATGATGTGACTTAGAGGAGTTGTGAAAATATTATACCTTTGCCTACATAACATTTTTCTCCCATGAAAACTGCCTGATTGTCTTTTCTTGTCACTACTGAAAAGACAGCTTAATACTTCTTTGTGCTTACATACATAGTCTAGCTATGAAAATGGTGAATTTTTACCAACTGAAAAATAGCTAAAAATAATCTATGCTCACTAATATTTGCAGCATTGGGGGGGGGGGGAGGATGTATTTTTAATACAGGAAAACAGTTTATCCAAAAGTTCACTATCATAAATAGATTTTGTTTAAAAATATATTGAATTATATTAATTTTATAATAAAATTATTAAATTGCTTATCAACTGACTTCAACAGCTAATTTCTTTTCATTGCATTGCAATGAATCTGTGAGTTACAACTTCAAAATTTATTCAGCTTGTATGAGTATGTGATTTTATATGCTGAAAAACATTCTTTTTTGTGCTTTTAGAAACAGTCAGTGCTGTCTAGGTAGCACTACATTTGTAAACAGCCCAGATCCATGGGGCTTTCCCATACTGTTGGTTGTGCAGTATAAATACTGGTATAGGTACAGGTATGTGTGAGCATGTGCACTTACACATATGTTCTTCATGTTCTTACCATATAAGGACAATCTGTAGCCTGAAAATGCTCATAATAATGCTTAGACAATGGAAAATACCTTCATCAGCAGGAAACATGTCTGAATTGACTACAAACTGTACATCCGTTTTTTGCAATGAGTGCATTATTTTAGCTTTGAGATAGTATATTGGTAAGAGCTACTAATTTTTTGGTGCAACAGGAAATTTTTGTGTAAATTACTAATGGATCAGTAACATCACCGCTGTTTAAAGGCAAGATATTTAGCTTTAAATGTAGTTGCACTTTTCTTTGCAAGTGTTTTTAGAAAGCGATCATTAGTTGCAATTTCTGAAATATAATTTGCTTTGAGCTGTACATTTTCTGCATTATTAATGTATATATATGTAATATCAGTCCCTTTCAGTTTATTGCTCACCAATTTTAATGTTGACAGAAGTCCTTTGCTCTACTGCAATTGTATTTTTACAGTGATAGATTTCACTAACACCGCTATTACAACCACAGAATGATATGAATAATTTTAAGATGTGATGAAACGATTTTCTTATCTTGCTTAATGACAATGTTGCCTATGCAGTGTGCCAAATTACCATTAAGGGATATTTTAAATCACTTCAATAAATCTTAAAATGATTTTCAGATATCACTTAATGCCTTCCAGTTGACATAACAAATGAACCATTTCAGATTTCATTGAAAGCTCTTTAGTATATGTCACCAGCCTATTTTGGAATAGTTTCAAAATGTGACAAATTGCAGTAAATCATTCTGAGACACCCCAGCACCATTTCTACAACTATAAAGTATTATAAGATGCTTTGTAAATCATTGTAGATTGCATATCAACTTGTGTTTTTGTCACATAACAGAAGCAACAGAAATAAAAATCTGTCTTAATGAAACATTCCCTTTTCCATTACATCACTTTTTTTAACTGTTTCTCGTGTTGACACATTATGGGTCTGTAATAAGGAGAAGAGTTTTTTAAATTAATATGGCACAAATTTATATTGAATGATGTGATACAGAGTCCTCATGGAAGAACTGACCACATTATTGTTGCCTACAGAGCAATGTTGGCAGTCTTCAGACATAGTAGACCTATGGACAAGAAGTGGAAAATACTTTTCTAAATTATGTAGCTAGTGAAAGTCTATTACAAAGCATTTTTAATCATTAAATGCAATATAAAAATCGCTGCAATTTATCTTTTTTCCATCTGGACAACATATGCAATACATACCGAGGCATTTTTATCACCTTGAAAAATGTTTAACCTAGATAATATCATGTAAGAGCTTTCTGCTAGATTCTAACTTGTCGCTATTCAGTGCAAAAGATATAAAGATTAAGTGCAAAGATGCAATAAAAATATCATGAAGTGCCATCTTACTGTTTGTAGTATGCCTGAAAAATAAAAATACAGTAAAGTAGAATAAATAACAATCTTAGGATTACCACTCAAATCATGTTACATGACATTCAGTAATAATACCCACTTTAATAAATAATTCTTTTCTGGGTCTATTTTTATTTTGTCATCTGCCCACAATTTAATATCCATGTTTGTCTTTTCTTGAACTAAAAGTCTGATTCAAAGGTCAAAACTGACTGAATCTTATGCATGTCACTTCACTGATGACAATATTACTAAAGAACCAATCATGCAAATTTCTTTTTGAAAACTTTATGTCTATATCAGGATGAAAGTACTGCTTCTCCCAGCCTCCAAAGAATCTCTTCAGGTAGAGAAACACTCATACTGTAAGACGTTAGCAGAGATGTAATATTAGAAGATAGACAATATAAATAAACGCACCTATACATGTAACTAGTTCTGGGACAGAGAAGCCTGAGGCGATAGCAATAGTACAATCTACATTCAATACTAAAATAATCAACAGAACTGAAATGGCAGATACAATACCATGTGTGCCGGACAAGCTTTCTTGCTCAGTTCTAACAGCGTATTTCATTTCTGACCTGTGAACCCTCGCTTTTTCAGTCCTAAGACTCTCATGAGCACAGATTATCAGTCATGTAGAAATACATTCTGATTTTGTGATATAGACAAATGTTCACTGAAGATTAAATTAAGAACCAAACTCACTGCATGTGTGACCCAGTACAAACATCAATAGAAATTGCTAGTGGAGAAAGGCTGGAGCACTGAACCACCATGACACTCAGTTTCTTAAATTTAGTGTCTGTGGTTTTGTTTTACCTGTGTTTTCTCTCTTCTACTACTCTCTGTTAGCAAAAGCAAGGAAGTCATGTCTGCCGGTGTTTTTGACAGGATATATCAGAGATAGACTGAGTACAGGAAAGGAAATAGGCTTACCATTTTTGTTCTATGCCTGGGAGAGCTTCTCTTGCCTCTTGGAGTGAAAAGAGGTCTTCCAGGTTGCTTTGTCATCATAGACACCTTGCTAGCCTGTATGAATGGAACACTTTCTGACATTTGTGACTTAGGAAAAGAGTAATATGTATTGACTTCAACTTCCATCAAAAGTGTTTCATTAGGCTTTAGGAAGAGTAATATGTTTGCTCCCTACACAATACATCATGTTCTTTCCTACAGAAATCATTTGTACTGTGAAAAACTAGTACCAGAGAAGGGTAGCCGTCAGACCAATAGCTGCTTTTATGTATCATCTGATAGCATAATTGGGAGGGAGCAGGGAAGGCAGAAGCAAATGATCTTGCATTAAAAGATCCGCCAAATTCGGGTGAAAAAGTATAAAAGTGAAAGTGTGGTAAGGAAAGCATCTTCATTGTTCCAATGAGTTGTTTAATAGTGAAAAATCTCGTACAGGAGGTTCATTTCAATAAATATTGCTTTCATCATAGACCTTGTACATACATTTTATTTTAATCCATTAGACATACCTGATGTCCAGTTTTTGCTTACAATGATTACTGTGTCGGTTGTCTCAGGAAATATCTTCTCCAGCCATTTTGTCTATACTATCTTTGCAGTGATTTCTTCTGCGGTTTTCTTTTGGTTTTCTGGAGTTAGTTTCCCTTAGGTATTAGCTATTTGATTCAAAAAAAAAAAAAAGATAAAAAAATTTATCTCTCTTTTATAAAGCCAAATCATTTGACTTCTTCAAAGCAGTCCCAGTTAGTCAGGTTTTTTTTCTGTCTTGGAGACACACATTTTAAGTAGATGTTCTGTGGGAAATGGGGGTTTTGCCAGTATTCCCTATTTAATCTTAAGTGAATTCACAAAGTATTCCATTCATTCCACAGGCCAGACAAAGAGCAAGAAATATAGTATTACAGTGACCATAGACTGAAATAGTATAATTTGTCAATTATTGGAAGAAACAGAAAGGGACGATTTGGTTTCAAGATTAGCTCTGTTTAAAATCTCGAATCATTTTTGTGCAGGATTAAACAGACACTGGTAAAATTCACAAATATTATTAGTTTGGAATGAGTTGTGAATGTGAGTAAGGGCAGAAAACAGCAACAAAATGAAATTGTGTCCTGAGAAAATGAATTGCCTACAGATACTCCCTTTCTGTGTAGAAAATAATTGGAAACCTTGATTGCTGAGATAAAACCCAGAGCACATAGTGAAAAATATTGTGGAAAGCATGTTAGATCTAATTATTAGAAATAAACTTCCTGTAATTTTTGTCTAAGGAGGAAGATAATTATTTGACATGAACTATCAAGGTTTTAACTAGTTTGTGCTCTTCATGTAAAGTTACAAAGGTGATATTTCTATGAACACAGTCTGCTATTTTTGCAGATTCTGGCTAAACACACACCATTCATTGAGAAACTCAAAATGAAACGTAGTCTTTGCCCCCTGGTATATTTGCTTAGTTCAGGAAAGTTTGCACAACCTGCAGAACATTATTGTGTGAGAAGTTAAATCTCTGTTGTTCTTTTGATACATTTTAATAGATACTTTTTCTTTGGAGTCCATAAAGTACATAGGAAATTCCAAAAGGTGTCAAGAATTATGGCTTGAGTCTATTACTTATGCCATATTAATTTTAAGAGGATATCATAGATTAAAACAAGTTGAATTAGTTAGGCGTAACTGGCAACACCTCCTATTTTAAAATCTTAGTCTTCATTGTTCTGTTAACTTTAACATACTAACTGTCCTGAATATTTCATTATTAACTTCTGCCTCATGTCAAATTAAAAACAAACTACTTTTAAACAAACAAACGAAGGACTATACATCTTCTTAAAGCAAGTCTAAGAGGAAGAGTTGAATTTCTCAATGTCTTTAAAATGTTTAAAAAATGCAACAATTTCTTTGAGAAGTTTTGACAACTCTGAGGTCTGAAATAGAAATCTGATATGTGGAAGGAGGATATGAAGGAATCATAATTGACTTTTCTTCTCCTCTGTTTTACTGCTCTCCTCCAGCTTCTGAAAATCTTCATTTTCTACTTGTTTTGTAGAACAAAAGACATTTGATAATAAAATTGCTGTGTGCCTTATCTGACTTGAGTGTGCTTTAGGATGTTGACAAAACTCCAACGTCCAAAGTGCACACGTGCTTCTGGGCTTGGTTCAGTCTCAGAGAATGACCAGGATTTTGAGGAATGTTATCCCTCAGCACTGGCAGATCCAGAGTAAGTTGTATTGGTCTGGGAGTCTGAACACAGCCTCACCAATAGTTAACATCTGCTTTTCAGCCTTGAATCTACAAGTTTCCTCATAATCTTTTACTCATATCCTTGCAGTTGATTTCAACCCTTTGGATGTGGCCATCCAGCCATCTCCTTATCCATCTAACAGTCTGTTATGGTCTGAGAAACCCATAATAATTAATTGTCGTTTAGACAATCATCACCTGAAGAGCTCTCCCCACCAAGGAACAGGAATCAGAAAAAGAAAAGGAAACCCAGGGGTTGAAATATAAATAGATTTAATAGAATAAGAATAAATAATTAACATTAATAACACTAAAGAACCAATATTGATCCTGATAGCAATATAAAATATACAAGGATATACTCAGCCAATTCTATCAGTAGGAAGCTGTGTACTCCCAGCAGTGGACAGCAAGTGTTGGAACATTGTGACCACTATGTCTTAGGGAGGAAGGGAAGGCATCAGGGGTGCGGCACCAGGGCAAGAAGTTCTCTGGATCACTACTATCAAGGGAGAGAGAGCACTTCACGGCAAACTTTCTAATTTTTATTGAACGTGACATGGTATGAAATAATACTGTTGGCCAGCTTAGGTCAGGTGCCTGGGTCTCACTTTTCCTCATCCCTGCACCTGATGAGCTCAAGAAACATCAAGACCTTGAAACCCACATACCATAGCTGGCTATAAAGTACGTATTTTCACAAATTCAGATATTGGAGTCTTCTAAAAGTACATTTTCCCAAGCATTGGAAGACAAATTAGTCCTGTGTTGCTCAAACCAGGACACAGTCCATCCATCAAAACCACATCTCTCCAAATTAACAGCAAGAATGTTGTGTGGGATTGAATCAAGGGCCTTACAGAAGTCAAAGTAGATAACATCTGTTGCTCTTCCCTTGTTCACTGATGCAGTGACTCCATCATAGAAGACCACCAGTTTAGTCAGGCACGATTTGCCCTTGGTGAAGCCATGTTGGCTGTCTCTAATCAGCTTCCTGTCTTTCATATGTCTTAACACAGATTCCAGGAGGCTCTGTTCCATGACCTTACCAGGCCCAGAGGTAAGGCTGACTGGTTGCAAGTTTCTAGGGTTCTCCTTTTTACCTTTTTAAAAATTATTCAATTTCATTGAACTCAATTCAATATTCATTTTTCTCCAGTCACTGGGGACTTCAACCAGAAGCCTTGACTTTTTAAATACGATGGACAGTGGTTTAGCGGCTACGTCTGCCAGTTCCCGTAAGACCCTGTTATGCATCTTGTTGGATCCCATGGGTTTGTGTATGTTCAGGCTCCTCAGATGGTCTTGAACCTGATCTGTTATGATGGAAAGGACTTCATTTCCTCAGTCCCTGCCGTGAGGTTCAGGGGGTTGAGAAATTTAGCTAGAGGGATTACCAATGAAAACTGAGTACCTCAGGCTACTCCATGTTGGTTCTCAGTAGTTCTGCCTTCCTTATCAGGGTGGCAAATTTCCTTTAATTTTCCTTTTCATACTAACAAACCTCTTGAAACCCTTGTTAGTATTCTTCACATCCCTTGCCAAATTCAGCTCCAACTGTGCCTTCCTGTTCCCATCTCTACATATCTGGGCAGTGTCCTTATATTCTTCCCAGGATACATGTCCCTGGTTCCACTGCTTGTGCATTTCTTTCTTATGTTTCAGTTTAACCATGAGGAATTACTAGGCCATGCTGGTCTCCTGCCTTCCTTGCCTGATTTCTTACATGTGGGAACTGAAAGCTCTTGTGCTCTAAGAAAAATGTCCTTAAAGAACTTCCAGCTCTCTTCCACTCCTTTATACCTGAGGGCAGATTCCCAGGGGTCCCATCCTCTAATTCCATAAACAACTGAAAGTCCACTCGCCTAAAATTCCACCAGGGCCTGATCACTACAGGCTAGTCTGCTGCCAATCTTGACACCTCTAATTATTCTATCTGCATTGGTAAACTTTTCCTCTGGTTGGGCTGTTTACCACCTGGATTAAGAAAGTATCTTTAATGCACTCCAAGTGTCTCCTGGACTCCTTGCAGCTCACTGTGCCACTGTCCCAGCAGATGTGAGGAGGAATGAAGTCCCCCAGCAGGACTGGAGCCTCAGGGTATGATGCTTCTTGTAGTTGAGTTAAGAGCACTTATGCAACAGGATCCTCTTGATCAAGCAGCTTGTAGTAAACACCAATCATGGAGTTTCCCTTGTTGGCTTGGCCCCTAATTTTTTACCCATAAACTCTCAACCCATTCATCACTGTTTTTCAAAAAAAGCTCTCTGCAGTCAATACATTTTTTTACATAGAGGGCAACCCCCCTCACCTTTCCTTCTCTGCCTGTCCCTTCAGAACAGTTTATAGACATTGATTGCAGTGCACCGGTCACACGATCCATCCCACCAGGTTTCAGTGACACTGTTTTCATCATAGCTTTCTAGCTGCACGGTGGCTTCCAACTTCTCCTGCATGTTACCCATGCTACGTGCACTGGTATAGATGCACTTCTGTCAACCACGTGACCTTTTTAGAGGAACAAACCCTAAATCCCTTGAGACATTTCACGGGTGTTTCCTTGTTGGTTCCTAATATATCAGCACACCCTGAGTCTTTGTTACTGAAAATTCTGTCCCATTCCCTCACTAAATCTAGTTTAAAGCTCTTATGTATCTAGCAAGCTTGTTGGTGAAGACCCTCTAGTTCCACTTGGTCAGGTGAATCCCATCAGCTCCCAACAGGCTCAGCTTCTCAAAGGTAAATCCATGATCATAGAAGACAAAATCTTAAGTAAGGCACCAGCCATGCAGCCAGGCATTCACTTACTGAATTTCTCTTCTCTTTCTTGAACACCTTCCTCTGACTGGGGCCATAGAGGAGAGCACACCTGTGCTCCAAGGGACATGTAGTCTTTTCTTTAGTCCCATTGCTCCAAGGGACACATAGTCTTTTTTGATATTTCTAAGTTGTCTTGTCACAGTACCATTATACCCTACATTGAATAATAGGATCAGATAACAATCTGTAGGGTTCAGCAGGCTTGACAGCCTCTCAGTGACCCTCACGAATGCAAGCTCCTGGTAGGCAGCAATATTCTCTAGAGAAATTGTCTGAGTGGCAAATTGTCTGAGTGGCCTTACTGATTCCTCGGTAAGGAATCTCCAGTTACCAACCCTTTACGTGCTTTTCTGATGGCACTGGTTCTAATGTGAGTGGGTGGTTGGATTAACTGTGGATTTTCCACTTTTCCTGGATCTTGTCAGTTATTCACGTACTCTTCATTGTCCAATCCCAGTGTTGTATCTTATGTAGGGGCACTTTAGGGGAAGGTTCTTCCTTCTACCCCAGGCAGAGACAAGGGTCCAGCCTCTTTCATCCTGTGGGTTACTTGAGTCAGTCGGCTCGAGGTTGAATTCAGGCTTACCTTCCACTTGCACAGCCCTAAGGCAGGGCTGTTGCTTGGACTGGGACAGCACACAATACCACGTATTGATCTCCTGCTCACATAATAAATGGATGGAAAATGTTTTGGCATCTTATATGTAATTTTTGTGACTGTAGCTATTACAATAAAAAAGCTGCTTTTCCATATTTGTTCTCATTGCAATGTTATTTTAATCAAATATTAAAAATGAATCTGAAAGGCAAAGCACTTGCAACAGTGGTGCCATTGTCTCTTTCTGCAACATGAGCATTGACTTCTTGCCACAGTCAATTACTTACAATACAACACTAGATGAAGTAGTGAAAGCTGAAAATATGCCTCCAGGCATCAAAACACCAGGGGATTAATACTAATGTTTCATTTACATGCAAGAAAGGAAATGTTATGTTGCTCAACTTCACAGAGGAGCAGAGAAGAAGGGAGAAAGAAATCTATTTTCCTTGCATATATTAAGAAAAAGAAAGAAAATAAAATTTCAGACCTGAAAATGTTACTAAGAGCAATTAGCATTCATGCCAAAAAATATTCCCACATCAAACTCAGGTCTCATGTTAAATACTAGGGGCCTTATCATGTATTTTTGTGGGAAGAACCCACACACACACACTGTATTCTTTCTGTATGATTAGTACTCTGTCCTTTGTCCTCCTTCCCAGGCTTTGTAAAATATACTGTAATGTCACCAGTCACAATATATCCCTTTTAATCCCTCATGTAACAGAAGAAACGTGAACAAGATAAGATGAATGCTTTGTCTTCAGGAGTTTTAAACAGGTTTAAACACAGAAAAGCTCATTTGTCCCATGCTTAAAAACTCTTCACTAGCTTATTCCTGAAGGGACTGGAAAGCAGACTGTCTGGATTTTATTTTAGGTAATACTCTTTATTCTATCAATGGCTTTTTCTGACAGACAGTCAGATTATGGTCTCTAATAAAATATTACAATAATTCTGAGTTCTTATTTTAGCCACTAGATCCAGAAAATGCATAGCTAATCATACTTTTCTGTCTTTAATATTATGTGAGTTTGTGGGTTTATTCTGCCCGAAGACCACCAACGGACAATGAGAACGTAATATTCCCTTTCTTTGGAAAATAGTAGTAAGTTAAACACAGGATGTACATCTTAATTTCTGATTTTATTTTTCTGTGTATAGTAATACAAATTACTCACGATGAGTAAACATAATTACTGTAATCTCAGTTATCAGACAGATCTAGTTCTATATCATGAGCCTTTTAAAGGTGTCTTTGCCTGAAGAGGATGCCGTCAAGCATTTTCTGAAGTTTTTAATTCTCGTTTATTCACTGTTGCTTCTGTTACGCTCTCAAAAGCTTGGAGAAAAGTATTCCCCACCTCATCCAAGCCTGCCAATTTTACACTTTTCTGTTTGGCAAGCACTGATCTTTGCCTTTTTTCAGTAGTCTTAAAATTGACACTGCTGTTTTATTTGACAACAATGCACATTTCTATTTCCTGGTGCACAGAAAGCCTTATTATACGAAAACATCTCTGATCAACAGCTTGACAGATAGTTACAGAAGGGGTTACACGAACCAAAAGATGTCTTTTGTTTATTTGTCAACTACAGCTCAGAAAAGCCAAAAGAGGGAGCACACCACATTGCTTTTGTGGTCCCATAAAAACCTATTAACTTTTTCAAATATTTTCATCTTAAATTATTTTTAAAATACAATAGCTAGAAAAGTAGTTGAGAGAAATAACTTCCTGTGGTAAATGCGATTAGTTTGCTACAGCTCTGACTTTAGTTCTGAAAATAACCACAAATATTTGCAGACTTTTAAGTGAACAAGTTTATTGTTGCAGCCTACACATACACAAGGACAAAGTGTTTAGTAGGCATCTGTAGAATTGATCCTTCAATCAGGAAACTAACAAATGTTTTCCTACTTAAATATTTCTTCTAATGTTATGCTAAGGTGAAAATAAATATCTAGGGAGGGTGGCAGCAATCCTGATTTGAAAGTATCATCTTTCTCCCTCAGGGGGAAAAAAAGTAGAATTTAAATTCTGCAATACATGAAGCGGTAATCTTACATTCGGTTAAGTACAAAGAAAAAGCACTGAGGCATTCAAAATCAAACATTTCAGTAATTAAACTAGAGAATCAGGGTTCTGTTTCCTTTCTGATATTGTTTGGTTTTTATTAATACAGGGAGGATTTAACACATCATGAAGATTAACTTTATATGAGAAACTGATGAAAAATCAATGGGTTTTTAAGGTTTAAAAATATCTTACAGTCAGTTTACAATAAAACATCAAACAGCTTTTTAACAGTACATAATGGAAAACTGTATTCTTCAACTAAGCTGGGATTTTCAAAATTATCTAAATCAGTTAGGCCAATTTTCTTTATAAAATTATTTTGCTATTTTCACAGCCGTTTACCATACACTTTCAATAGAAAGCTCATCTTTCACTCCTGACACAAGTTCTGCAAAGATATATGATACCTCAAAGCTTAAACACTTTGTTTTCAAAGATCTGTGCACACAATTTCAAGCCACACAAATGAAGAGAATTTTGTTAAATATTCTGAGCATTTTGTAAAAGATGCTAGACTCTAGAAGCCCCCCAAATTCAGTGTAGATTAAATATATTATTTTTATAAAAGGTTATAGTGGTTGTCTGACTTTCAGATCTTTTTTCATCTTACTGTTACACTGTTTGACAGACAAATATTTTAGCAATCTATCCAAAGCAAAGTATTTTATGTTGCCTCGAATTCTTTCACTTCTGTACAGGACCAGATGCACAAATCATTGAGAAATATCCAGTAAAATGACTTGGTTAGCATGCATGCAAAAGAAACCTAATATAGACACTTTTTTGGAGTTATTAATCATGCCAACAGGAAAAAAGCCAAACAGCTGACAATGTAACTCATAAGTAGAAGACCAGGATGCAGAAACTTTTAGCCCATGTTCCACATAATAAGAATATTCATTAGTATTCTGACTACTGCCCTGAATCTGTTCACTTTCATCAGTCACTGATTATTTTGAAAGAGATCGTCCTGTGAAGTCAAGAGGGAAAGACTAGACCCATGATTTTCTTCACAACTGAAAGAACGCACAAGTGAACAGACTGAAGAATGGTAATCCTGATTTAGTTTTGAATGTTTGCTTTCTGCTTTGGATTTAAATTAAATATTCTGTAAGTTTTCAGTAAAAAAAGGAATCGGGCTTTGTGGGGGTACTCTACAGTTTCTCTAGCCTGATGGCATCTGATATGTGACAGATACATCAATTTCCTTTTCTGCCTGTTGTCCCAGAGAAAAATGTTTTGTGCCCGGCCACTTCCACCTCTGTGGCCATTACCTGAACTACCTGCCTCATCATTAGACTGAGCTTTTATGATAAGACCCTGAGCAGGTCAAACAATACTAGTAATAGTTACCACATCACACATAAAATATAACTAGGAGTCTTCATTATGTAAGGGTGTGTTCACATCCATACACAGGCATTTTCCTGGTTGTATAGCTCCTCTGAGATTAACTGTCTCTTTTCTATCTTTGATTTCCTTATCAAAAGATGTAGTGCCAGGACTTGTTTTTGTGACATTAAGAGAATGTTTCACTTCAGTATTTAGAAGAATGGAGGAACACAAAAGCTTAGGATTGTAAGTGAAAGTCTGCGCTAAAGACTTTAATTTATTCCTGGAGTTCATGAGGTTCTTGACGGGTCCATTCTCTGCCTAATGAAAAATGATGCTAGGAGCAGATGCTAAGAAGCAGAAAGATTTTACAAAATAAAGCAATATTTTTTTTTCAGCCTTCTTTGTCTTTCTCTTTTTCTGCCCCACTAAGCCGGTGCGTCCCCATCTAAGCACAGGTTCCAAGTCACAGGTTAGTCAAGTCATGGGCCATGCAGAAACCTCTTTGACAAGGCAAGGTCAGTGACATCAACCTCTACAGAATATAGCACATTTGTTAAAATAGGACTAATTAAGAAAGATGATTGCAAGGTCACATTTAAACATAGAGAACAAATTAATAGCCAGAAATAGAGCAGCTGCTGTGACTATATAAGACACATAGAGAGAGCTGTATTCTCACCATCTCCATTCGTCACTAGCAGGAATTGAGGAATTGCAGCATTTTTCCTTTATTTAGTCTTCTGATACAAGCAAAGCTTTCCCTGCTCTAATTTCACATGATAGAAGTCCAACCTTGTAATTTTATTGCCACCCTGGACTTCACCAAAGGAAGTTAGTCCTGGAAATTTCATGAGTCATTCCTTCATGATCAAGAAGGAAATTTTCCTTCTTGCCCCACAAATTCAACAGACACCTACATTCCTGGTTGCTTCTTCTTCCCATGGAAAGGGCAAAAATTACACAAGCTAGCAACCACAGGAATAGGTAATCTTTTATTTTCTACTACAATAGTAATTATTACATGGTGATTAATGAAATTGTCATCCTCTGCAAGAGACATGGGACAACTGAAGAGAATTTTAAAGATGTACGCAAATCTGCATGGGGTAAAAGAAGCACTTTTGCACAGAGAAGGAGAAATTAAAAATATCTATAGTATTCTTTGATTTTTTTTTTTCAGAGCAGCATTAGTTCATGGGAAATCTGTTAAAAAGTTTTGACAATTTTTCCAGTGCCCACTTTAAAAAGTGACCAAAAGAGGACTTGGATTCAAGTGCAGTCAGTGTCTAATGCTATATGTACTTTGTTCCATTCAAAAAATTCCTTGGAACATTCTTACACAATACTTAAATTCAAAGAGAGGTAGAAAGGACCTGTGGTGTAAGCTATGAATATCAAAATATCCTAATTATAATTGAAACTTCACATAGTGCTTTTCACTCTGTAAAATTGTAGCTGCAGCTCTTTCGTGTCTTGACCCTCTAACAAAAATGCCATGTAAATGTCCATATAAACCTTTATTTTACTATACGTTTTTACACATTAATATTTCCTAAGAAGTAAAGAGAATTTAGCAAAATTCAACATGTATTCACCAAGGAAACTCGTAAAATACTTATACTATAGCCAATGTACTTGAAATTTTCAGCATCTTCAAAGGAAAAATTGATTGTATACTGCAAGTACCTCTCTCAATAGCTTTCCTTCTGTAAATTAACCAACAACACTCAAAGAAACAGAACTTCTTCTCAGTCTGCTTTGGTGTAATTAGTCTACTTAACACTCAGTCTAAGCTAGTTTTTGCTTAATTATACCCAACCTTCACAATTATTTTGAGTATATATATCTTAACGCATGGAATAAAATATGATTGACAGGACACCTTTTTTTTTACAGAAAATTGCCGTAGATGTACAAAATCTCATATTAAACTTATTACAGAGAAGACTGTTGTAACTAGATTCAGCTTTGGACTCACCAAAATGTTGCTGATTCTGTGATCATATGAACAATAGTCTATGTAAATCTTATAAATGGATAATAATATGTGCAATATTAATTAAATGAACATCTACCTGTGTTTGCACTTTTCCATAGGTTAATACTGTTTTGCACAGACTATTACTTATGTATGTGCAATAGCGTGAGCGCTGCACTGCCTCTTATGAGAGAAGGGTCATTTCATGGCATGAGCCTTTATAATCAAGTGGATTAAATACACAAGCAGTGTTGATGTAACCTGGAAAAGCGTATATCCAGCACTATTTTCTCAACGGAGGAAATGGCACCATGAAGTGGTTTTGGAGGTGGGACTTACACAGGCAAAGGGGAAGAAACTCGGAATATAAGATTCTTTGGAAATGTTCTGGTGCTTCATCAATAGGCTCCTTTAGTCGGAATTTATAAAATCCTTTGTAGATAAAGGTCCCCCAATTCTTTGTAATACTTATTCCTCAGTACAGAAATTTAAGATAGCTGTTCCTTCAGCCTGAATACCTGGAAAAAAAACTGTTAAAAAAGCATAAACTATGTAAATCAGTGCTTCATAATAGGGTTAAGTGAGAGATATGAGGAAGAATCCTCTGCTTTAGCACAGAAATTGTAATGACCTTGAATTATCACTGATGTTTTTTCCTAGATTTTTCTTTTTTTAAATAATAATCATGACAACATACTGCAGTATCAGTTCCGAGGGATTATTGCAACGTACAAAATTTTTTAAGAAGTCAGAAAATATTTGAAGCTTTAATCTAACATATGCCAAGTTAGATTTTTTTATCTAGTACTTTCACAATTTGGAATGATGTATTTGTACACCAAAGAAATATTCCCCATTTCCTGTGTGTATATATTTTCCTATTCTCTGTATCCAACCATGACTTCTGAAATTTTCACAGCTGAAAATCTTAATAAGTGAAATCTTAATAAATATTATGAATTGTTATTCACATAGAAAAGAAGAAGTACCATCTTGCATAGAGGTGGGCTAAGAAGCAGTGCATGGCAATTCATAGAAGCTCATGTATTTGATAATTGAATATTCTTAAGTAGCAACTAAGATAATGGTCCATATAACGATCTATGTTGCATGTGGTTGACTGTGCCTTCAAGCGTGCAAACTCATGAACAAACATAGCATCAAATAATTTATTCCTCATTGCCATCCTGGAAACATGAATCTAGACAGATTCAAGGCACGAATTAAAAGCACTTCCGCAATTCTCACTTCAGCAATTTTTATTCAACTTACAAATTAATGTTTTCAAATATCATTTCCCCCAAGCCAGGATCCCATTGAGCCTCTGTATATCAACGTTCAAGTTCCTGTTTTTGAATTAATTGTGTGAAGGATCTGTCCCAGTAGCATAAACAGCAGATACAAATTCAAAAAAATAAGGGATAACAGTATTAGTCTTCCGATAAAGGCCGCCTTCAACTGAAAACACGTGATTGCATTATCAGTGAAGAAAAAATTATTACTTTAAGCATTTTTAGGAAAGAAGTCCCTATTTTAATTTACAGGGGCAAATAACAAATGTTACTTGTATGGAAACTAATCTTTATGTATGAACTCTCTTATGTCCAAAGTAAAGAATAGCAACTAGAAAGATTAGTCAAAACAGAAAGCTTCTCTATTCTTTTTTTTTTCTCTTTTCTCTTTTCTTTTCTCTTTTCTCTTTTCTCCTTTCTCTCTTCTCTTTTCTCTTTTCTCTTTTTTCTCTTTTCTCTTTTCTCTTTTCTTCTTTCTCTATTCTCTTTTCTCTTTTCTCTTCTTCTCACTGAATACCCCACAATAATGGAAACAATATCTGACAACAACTTATAATATTCCTCAGCTTTGAAAGTTGAAATTCTACTGCAGTTTCTTCACCACGGTGAAAAAAAAAAAGCCAAATTATAAGCAATATTGTGCAACCAACCTAGACTGATATTTGCAGTGCAGCACAGCTATGCTATACAAGTAAGATTTCCATATTGTTCTGCTGTCCGAATAAGGCTGAAGTCCAGCTAAATCTATCAATAAATAGCTCAGTTTGAATGTAGCAAAAAAAAATAATATAGATGTGACTTAATACTGTTTTTTGCCTGGCTATACACTCCTGCAAGCCCTATTATAAGCAACAACAAAATAGGTCTCGGTTGCACCAAAATTTTGAAAAAGTGATCTACATTTTGAAAAGTGGATCTACATTTCTTTCCTTTTTTATTTAATAAAAATAATTTCATCCCTTATTTTCTCATCTCACTTGTTACACACCCATGAAACCCACCTATTTTATCAGTCTATTTGTACTATAATGAAGATTGGGAGAAAACAAAGTGCTGTGTTAACTCAAGAGTACCTTATTATAGTCACACGGCCTATGTAGCTGAAAAATGAACAAATAAACAAATATAAGCAAACTGGGAAACATCATAAGAATGATCCTTAAATACCTGGTAAGAATCTTCATATTGCTCAGTTAAAGATAGAACAAAAGTTCCTGTTCAAATTTTGGGCAGTTTCATTTACTTTTTGCAAATTTGATTTTAAATTTACTGCTTTGAAATGACAGGACCCAGACAGAAAGATTCTATAGGAGGGAAAAAGTCTCTAAGAAAAAGGAAAGTAAAAATTTATATATGTTTATGACAGCCACGGTGATCAGGCATATGTGAACTATAACCCACATGAATTACTGGGAACGCTAGGAGAGAAACTGAAAAACTGATGATTTTTCATTTATATTACCATAAAAGAATATTTTTAAAAGTCAATATTAAAAGTGAGCGAATAAATATTCTAGATGAGGCTGGTTTTTGAAAGCAGGTTCTTCTATGTTTGTACTGTTAATAACTGCATACCGATTTCAATGTTGCTTAGGTGCCCTAGGCATTCTGTGCTAAGTTGGGGTGTTTGAAATTGGATATTTCCTCCATGGAATAATAGAGATTAACTGTGACAGGCTAACACATACAAAGAAGGATGTATGTATTATTAAATACATCCTCCAGACTTCTAAAGGCAGGTCTTCAAGAAATCCTTAGTCTAATACTGTGTAAAACACTAATACTAATTTTACACCAACGTGTTAAATCTGAAGACTACCACTTCCATTTATTAAAGCATATACACACACACTCATAGCACTTATTTTCAACAAAAGATGGTTTCCTTTGATTGCATTTCCAATGTTTTGTATACCTGTCTCTTTAACACTTAAGCTAAGATGCACAAGAACTTCTTAAGCAAAACTGTCCACCACAGACCTCATAAAGTTTTATTCTTCATATGTCTTTCCCATTTAAAGAAGAGCTACTCACATTAAAATACTAGTCCCACTAGTATTGCTAATTAAGTCTTGGCTGCAGCCACAATGGTAAATCTCTCTAAACTAAAGGGCTAGTTAAAAGACCTGAAACTCTAAAAATGTTGTGTCAGATTTGTAAAGGATTTCATTAGTTTTGTGTCTTTGTCTAAGAAACTGTTGCCAATACCCCTCTGAAGCTCTTCAGTCAGCAGAGAATATTTATGTTAATAAAGCAAGACTCATCTTTACACCGTTCAGGACTCTCGTCAATAAAAATGGAATGGGAGATGATAACAAAAAAAATGGGGAGTATCTTCCCAAAACTGCAGTCTATTTACAGGGTTAATTCTAATTAATGATAATGGGGAAATACCTGCTTAAACCTGTATGCATGGGTATTATTAAAAGACCCCCTGAAATCTAAATACCTGGCTAAGAAAGAACCGAAAAGTAGCAGAAGATTATTTCAGTGACCTTTAAGAGCAAAATTGTGTGCTTTTCCATGTTCCTTCTTTAACTTCTGTGACAATCAGTTAAATAGGAACTAAAGAAGAGCAATTCTTAGCATATACGTTTCAGATGCAGCATGATCTAGCATGCATGGGAATTAAATGTATGTATTTTAGCAAAATAATAAAAGTAATAGTTCTCAAATTCTTTTCTTTATTTCTAACAGACAAAAGTTGTCTGCATTTTTGTTATGTTAGGCAGTCTTTCAGCACCAAAGATTTTTCTGTCCTCATCTGCATTTGTTTTGTCCATTAAGTAGGACTTAAGTGAACACATTGAGGTCTGTAGAAAATCCTTAACTAGGACTTGTAGAGCTTTGCCTTCCCCTCTTCCAGCCAGTGAAAAAACAAAGGCAGCAAATTGTGTTCCAGTACAAATTCTGTTATGACAGTGGCTAACAATAAGTCAAATTATTTTTTCCTGCTTTGAGCACTTTGCTATACAATGAAAAGAATACCTCTGTGCTTACATTTATGCGGATCTATTTTATGGCACACACAGGGTATTTAACATCTTCCGTATACATTAGCTAGTACCCTTATTGGCCACAGATCTCTCTTTCACTAGAATAATATTTGTGGTGGAACATAAGATTGACTGGAAAGAATGACAGAATCAGTGCACTAAGGGGAAGGGAGGAAATGCCTTTGTGGATGAGCTGTTGTGGGTTAACCCCAGCGGGCAGCTGAACGCCACACAGCCACTAATTCACTCCACACACACACCCCATCCCCAGTGGGACAGGGGCAGAAGAAAGGAAGAATAAAAGCAAGAAAACTTGGGGGTCAAGATAAATAATAATAATAACAGTAATAATAATAATAGTAATAATGAGTAGTAATAATAATAATTCTTTAATAAGTGAAGGATAAGTGGAAGAAGAGAGAACAAAACAAAGCAAGACAAGTGACAAACAAAACAAGACAAGGGAATCACTCACCTCTTCCCATGGGTAGACCAAAGTCCAGCCAGTTCCTGAGCAAAAGGTGGCTAACCCTCCTTAAACCCCCTCATTTCCCTTCTATTGCTGACTGTGACGTTACATGGTTTGGAATATCTCTTTCGTTAGTTTGGGTGATCTGCCTGGTTGTGTCCTTTCCCAAGCTGTTGCATCCTCCCAATCTATCCACTGTGGGAGCAGAGTGAGAGCAAAAGCTAAAACATTAGTGTGTTATTGGTACTGTTCAGTTAAAAATTCTAACACATATGAGCTACTTTGTAGAAAATGAACTCTTCTAACCAGGCCCAGTACAGCTAGGGAGTTTTTATTATAGGACCTTCAGAAATGTGCTCCTTTTCTGAAAGTCCCAGATACTAGAAACACAGAGTTATGTGGGAAATGTTTTTTTTTTGTTTGTTTTGTTTTTTTTGTGTGTGTGTGTTTTTTTTTAGAGTATATGTCTAACCTTCACAGGTGTTAAAAAACAACAACAACAACAACAAAAAGTAATTATGGCATTTACTTAAATATGGAATTTATTAAAAATAGTAATAGTGGAATACTTGCATGCACAGCATCAGAAGGCAAAATAAAAAAACCTAAGATGACACATTTCAAAAAGACTTGTGAGAATTTTTTTAACTTAACTTCATGACATTTTGAAGCACATCTCATGATCTTCAAAAGTTTTGAGTTTAAATTCCAGCATTTTTCTCCTACAGAAACTGGAATGAATCTTTCTTTTAATTTGAGTTCATCCTAAACAGTTAAATAGCCACAGTTAAAAAGTCACACTAGAATACAAGAAGGTTGCTTGGGGATATTCTGAAATGTGCTTTATGTCATCGCCTTCTAGTACAATAAGTACAATAAGCTGCAAATTCATAGCAGAAAATATGAAATTTAGACCTTCTTATGTTACAGTATTTTAGAATTATAATAAGTCAGATGCAGATTGCTGAAGCTGAAATGGAAACTGTTAAACCCAAGTTAGATGTTTTAGAAGCATACTGCATTATAAGGCTGCAGTAACTCAGCAATATGATCAGTCTTACTATTGTCACCATTGTATAACCAAAGTTTATTTTTTTTCACACATACTAGCATATAGACATATACAACTTTAATAAAGCAGTATACGCCACACAGGTTAAGATCTAGAAAGAAGTCATAACTCGAACATCTTTATATTAATTTTGACGGGGGTTTAAAATTTTAATTTCTAAAGTTGACAGTGACACAAAGACAATTTTTAATTTGCTTTAAAAAATAATTTTTTCATCAATGTGAAATATTAGATACACCTATACTAGTGTACTCTAGAAAAAAATAACAGAGGGGAAACATAATATTTGAATATCCATGCGTCTCAGTGATTCAAAAGCTTTTAAGATCATAGGTGCACCTATTCTGATCATATTATTATTTTTCTGAGCATATTATTATTTAAAGGCCAGGTGATTTTTCAGATATATCACTGAACTAATAAAAGAAGCTCTTTGTTCCAAGCAAGGCAGGAGATCTTTAAATCTGATTATTATTATTAACACTGTTAGTAATAGTGAGACAGAATCTACATGCTTCCACGATATGTTGACTCTCCACAAGCTTTTATGAGGCTTAGGGCTACATATTATTTTTCAGAACCAGGTAGTCAACATAATTTAACCATACTTCACAAAATGTATTCACATAGGGTCTGCATAAGTTTTAATAGTCTAGATGACTTATTAACTCACATTTCCAGATGAGGCACATTTATGTTTTTAAACAAATACTGATAACTCTTTCTTAGTCTATTTCCTGCTAACAGGAAGATTTTTCTGAGGTACTCTGAAAAGAAGTACAGTCTACAATACACAAAACTAAACCTCAATATTTAGAAAATGCACTTTATTTACCTAGTGAGGAACAGCTAACTTCTTTACCTTTCTTGTGGATAATATTTCATTGGGACAGTTTTTAAAAGCCCTCAACAGTAAGTATGTTAGAGATATGGTTCTGTATACATCTATTCAAGTATGTTTGCAGAGCATTTCAAGTCAGGAAAATTGTTACCGATTTTCTTTTCAGATTTAAGCTGAACTAGGTGTAGTGATTAAGGAACACATTGCAGCTCATGAACCTTTTACACTTCTTGTATCTGCAGAAAAGAGATGTCAAACAGACAAATACACTACATTCATATCCCAGGACGCCCATGCCACTTACAAGAAAGAATGACTAGATTAGCAGCCTATATGAAAGCTCAGGTAATGCTGTCTTTGAGCACTAGAAATTCCAAAGTTAGAGACTTCATATTTTCATAGTTCATTGATATAGATGAATTCTACTTTTGCTACAACAAAATCTCACTTCCTGTTTTTAATCTATAAAAACATAGGACATCAACATAACAGGTAGCAGACCTTTGATGTAGTTCTTATCAAAATTGGAATTAGGATATGGAAGAAAATTAAGATGAAAATCTATTTTTTACGCCACCCTAAGCTTATGAGTGGTCATCTTTTGAGGACTGCAATATTCAGTATGTCTCAGAACTGGTTTCCAAGAGTGTTATGAGAATTTCCTATGTTTACTACATTTATTCATTGTTTTTGTATTGTACAATAGGTTGTATTCATTATTTTTTACCAGAGTAATGAAATAGTCAAGAATTTGAACAGTTCCTGCAGTTTTGTATCTTCTACCTTTCCACGGTGCCATCTAAACACCCATGAATATTTGGGGAGTGGGGGAGAATTGAAATTGGTACAGAGTTGCTCTAGGCTTGCCACAGGGAGAGGAGCTTGTTTTACTACCAAGCCAGGTGATGGGGCCTGCAACTTTCCTGGACATTCTGAAATTCTGTGTAAGCTATGACTTGCACAAGGCGAACTGGCAGGAGTTGCTAGAGCGCGAGCAGAGCCGTGAGAGCTGCTAACACCTTCAGCAGCAGAGAGGATGGCAGAGTTGGGATTCAGCAGGGTTGGCACAGCACACTGTCTGGAATTGGTGACTTCAAGAGAAAGGCGTTGAACTTGCCCACTTTCAAAGCTCCTTTTCAGAGATCCTCCTACTTGAGTAGTGGTGATGGGACTAGAGTGGCTGCAGTTTGGGTTTTCATCTTCATCCAGTGACTGCTGGTTGGGAAAGCCCCAGATACCTATAGGTACAAGCTGTTCTCAGGACCCATTCTGCTGAGCTTACAACACCTGGGCAGGAGAGAGGAGGCTTTATGAGACAGTTCATAAGAGACCAGACAAAGCACTGTTGACACTTGCCCACATGGGAGAGCTGTTCTTTGTGCAGGGGCTAAGTACCTCTTTCTGTTCCTAGGTCTCCCACAACAGGGAGTGCTTTCAGAGGAGCCTTTTCACATATTTGTGGCTTTCAGTTCTGTTGGATTCTTATTTTGCTTTGTCCTCTACCTCTCTCTGCTGCCCAGCAAGAGTTTGTGTTATTGCTTACCATTACCATTAAACTGAATGTCTGGTCTGCCTTAAAACAAGCTAGGATCTAGTTAATTTAACAAGTTTGGTTCAGCTGTAGCCAGTACTTTGTCAAAAGACAGCATAAATGCCAAACAACCCATGTACTTTTGCAGTCCTTAAAGCTTTAGCATCCCTCAGTGGCCACCCTGAGCTCCCTGCACAAGACAGCAGATCTGACCTCAGTCATACTGTAGACGCAGGAAAAAGCTGCCATGCTGCCATTGGTTTTGGTGATATCCAAATCACACCCTAAAAGTGATTGCTGCTACTTTTAAAGCAAGGAGAAAAATTAGTCTAAAGAAGGGAAACAGGAGGACACAGCTTACTCCAAAAGTCAGCTGTAGAAACCGAGAAAAACTGACGTATGTGTCTGTGCTCCTCCAGTCTCCAGGTCTTGCACTATGAAAGATGTACTCCTCAGTTGTGCCACTGGTTCTGTTGCAGCATCTTGTCAGGGTAATGGTGAAATGCACTACCCACAGCACTGGCTATGGGTTTGTGCATTTGGAGACTATCCTGAGGTCCAATGTTTTTTGTTTTTAACATGCATTAGTCCCAGCACTGGTGTTCTTAGGCTGGGCCTTGTTCCAGGAGATATGTCTGCAAAATTCCAGATCTGTAAGTACAGGCAGATTCTTTAATATGCTGGTCTGGAGAAAAGCTTCTTGAATGTCCCAAACGGCCCAGATGCCATCAGAAAATGTGGGGGTGGGAGATGCGTGTGCACACTGCTTTTTCTAAAAGCTTATCATAAAAGGGGAGGAGGAAGGAAAGTATGTGGTGGATTGGCAGTAGGGTAGCATGTGAAGTACAAAGACTGCTGGGACAGATTAAGGTCCTGAACTAAATGAACTTGTGCACAGGACAGTCAGGATGTACTAAAGTTCAAAAAGGCAGCATTCAAATGCGAACTGTGTTCCATTCAAATTTTCCTACTGAAGGGTGTCCCTTCACTATCCAACGCAGAATTTGAACTAATACATTGGAAAAAAGAGGGGAAGGGAGAAATTTTTATCTCCAGTGCAGTTCAAAGATAATCTGATGTAACAGAATATGCAAAGTCAATGTACCTTTTCGGTGATTCTGAAAAAAATATCAAATAAAGATAAGAGGTCTCCCTCTCTGAGGCAGAGTTATATGCAGAAAGTAATGTGAACAATGCAATCACTGCAGTGCCAGTGCTTGCTTCTTCAAAACACCCCATTTTCTGATTTTATTTTACAAAAGGTATCCAACCCAACTTAAACATCTAGAAAATGGTGGAAAACTATGTTTGGCATATACAAAATTTAGTAGTCTGGAAGAGATAGCTGTAAGCTCTACCCTTTAGCTGATATGGTTTAGTGCTTAGCTTGGACAAGTGGAAAAGTCTGTAACTTCATATGTCACAAAGAGACTAATATTGTCATAGCTATAGTTGAAAAATGGTAGTAATTAAAGTTATCAAGTCACTGCTGTTTTCTTTTTATTTCACAGTTTTCTGCTTATTTCTGTGAGAAATAAAAGCATGTTTAATAGACCATACTTAAAAAATACATGTTATGGCTATGAAACTGTATTTGGCCCTTTTTAAAGTACTTATTAGAAAGCGGTGGATCTGTCTTGGAGCCGGGTGGCATTGGCTCTGTCAGGCATGGGGGAAGCTTCTGGCAGCTTCTCACAGAAGCCACACCTGTAGCCCCCCTGCTACCAAAACCTTGCCACGCAAACCCAATACATAGTGTTTAAGAGATATAGAGTACACACGCAATATAACCTGATTTTGCATAAAAATATTCTAATATCTGTAAGTGAACACTCAACCTTTTCTGTCACCAGTTTTCCCCTTTATTGTCCAAACTTATGTGTGACAATGATTTAGCTGTGGCATGTCACTTAAAAATGTACAGATATTAATGTTCTGTCATTTTTATCTACAGTATAACAAACTTACTAGTATCTATCTAATGCCCTTAATTTCACTGGAGTTCCATGAGGACTAAAATATTCCACAATCTGCAAGATTTTTCCAGTTGTAAATATTCATCGTAATCTAGGTCTCTGGAATTTAAGCAATATGATTTTTCTGTGCACCTCAGAGTATTATCCTACAGACCTTTGCAATTGGCTGTAAAACTTCTCAATCTGAGTAAGCTTTGTTGATTTCAGCATGGCTCTTTACGCCTGCAAATGCTCACAAAATTGAGCCTTTAGTTTATATTTTCACTTCTTGTGTCCTGAACAGTGAAGACACGCTGCAGAAAGTCTGGTTAGGTAACAGCAGCAACACATGTAACACCAGTCAGACTGCTTAAAGTCACTACTGCAAGTAAATGTAAAGGGAAAAGTGACAAATTTAAAATAGCCACCTAATACTGCTGTGGCTGTAGTCTAAACAGTACCTGCAGCTAAACTGAAGAAGTTGAGTAGGACTACGATGTTATCTGAAGGAAAGAAACTCATAAAGATCAGTGTAAGCAGCTCTCTAGGAGGTACAACATTAACCGTATCCTATGCCAAGTATATAACATGTGACTAATACTAGGTTTGCCTTTGCAGGAAGGTAGTCAAGAGGATCCTGAATTTCACCTGAAGTTAAGGGCAGCATAAAACAGAGAACAGGGCAGGTGGGAATGGAGGGACGTGAAGGAATTTAGAGAAACACAAGATGCAGGATTTAAGCTACAGGACTGTTATCTGTTAGAAGGATGTGTTCATAGTCAATATTTCATTCCAGTAAAGGGGCGATAATATTCTTACATCTTTTCTTTTGTCACATCAGCTATATGTATTGTTTAAAAACAAGCTTAAAAAGGCACGTGAATTTTTCACTCCTTCTTTCACATAACCATTTCTGGTATTAAACTAACGCTGTTATTTTTAATAAAATAAACAGGCAGAAGTATGGAAAAGATAAGTCAAAAAATATTCATTGCAAACCTATCATGACTTTTACTGTTAAAATTCAGCAGTGTACACAGGTCAAGCACAGGGCATAGACCTCTTGGCATCAGCATTACAATATTACCTCTATGTTCAGCTGGCTTGTCAGTACCAGAACAACAGTCCAAGCGCAGAAGTACCAAAATCTGGCATATGCATATTTATATTCATAGCATTTTTTGTTGTTTTATGTTTAATACGTGATATACCTTGGTTCATAAAATTTTAGCAAAACATTTGTATTCCCATACAAGCATATTAACAGCTAGGTTCCATTTAATGTGGCTTAAACATAAGCACACTGTTAGCTATGTTAAGTATGGGTTTGGAGGCAAATATGAAAGTTCAGTATTAAGAAGAGTATTCTCCCATGGTTTTGTTCTCACTCAGGATAGAACATTTTGTAAATGTTACTAAGCCTCTTCCCTTGTGTAAGTATACTGATTGCATATGTGTAGCTCTTTATCTCTTTTGCAAATAAATCTCATGTACTGTAGAAATAGGAAATGCAAAAGACCATCTGGACATCATTGACCCACTCTCCTGAAAACTGGCAGACAGTTGTACAGCATACAGTTTATTTATTTCAATGTATACATTCTACTAACCTGATACCTCAGAAAACATACTCGGGGGAACTCTGTTTTTTAGTACGTTAGTACAGAATTTTCATTAGAATTGTACTCCTGAATGAGCTGTTTTGTCTGAGTTTTTCACCTTTGTATTTGCGAAGCCTCACAAACAACCCTCAACATTAAAGGTGTTTGGTGTTAGAGGCTTGAGACTGGAGACAGCTGAAAAATGAGTATTTAATACTCTACCTAATCAGTCATTTGTTCTGGGAGGAAATGCAATTAAATTAGTATTAGATGACTGTATTTGGATTTAGCCTAAATACATACCAGCTTCTCCATTTGCTGGAGGACATAAAGAAAGACTTCTTTACTTTGAGGGTGGAAGAAGCACTGGAAGAGGCTGCCCAGAGATGTTGTGGAGTCTCCCACACTGGAGATATTCAAAACCTGCCTGGATGCATTCCTGTGCAACCTACTATAGGTGAACCTGCTTTGGCAGAGGTGTTGGACTAGATGATCTCCTGAGGTCCTTTCTAACCCCTATCATTCTGTGATTCTGTGAAAATGTTTCCAAGTGTCTGAATTTTTTTTTTTGAATGAAAAAAAAAAAAAACAAAAAAGCAAAAAACTTGTTAAAACACACTATATCATTTTAAAATAGTACAGCTTGTGAAAAATAATGCACTACATATAAAAAGACTATTAAAAGTAAAGCATAATTGCCTCTAGACCAAGACAACCATTTTTTCTTGTCTATGGTTATCACCATTGTTAGTTCGCTGTCAGAAATATATGCCAAGCAGACAGGCCATAAGACTCTGGGACAGATTTTCATTTATCACCTGGCTGTTTTAAACATTCTGCTTTTGGAAAGGAAATTAGTTCTGGCCATAACAGTGAGCAGAAATTTCCATTGAGGTGGAGGGATGCTGAGGCAAATGAATCTGGCTTCTGCACAGTACAACGAGATATGTTTAATACTAAATCCAGGAAGGGTCTCAGACTGGTTTAGTTCATACTGATACTTGCCTTATTCAAGTCATGTCTCCTATAACTCTTTTTTGTAGAATAAGTTGACCTAAACACTGAAATATTGTGGTAATATCTTTGTTCCAGAAGATAGAATAGAGTCCTGCTAAGACTTTCTTGTACCAGCGCAGGACAAAAACTTATCCTAGATTGGCATTACTGCTGCTTTCAAGACAATTTTTACCAGGAGGACTGGTTTATTGTCTGCAAGGAGAAACAAATTAGATCTTTAGATTACTTGGAAATATGGCCCATTTACATATAATTAATTTATTAACTTTAAGAATCAGGTCTGATGAAAAAGTGTAACTCAATGATCAGAGCACAATTGGTCCAGACATATTAGCTCTGGATAGCATGAATTTCACTTTTCTGAGCTGACTTGAAAAATTAAACTGGTACGCCTCTGAATGTTTTCTGTGTATATCAGTTTCCTCCTATGTATTTAATCCTCTCTCCCTGATCATTTTGCAAAATGTCTTGTTTTGTGTCAAGGGTAATTCTGATTTGGCCTAGTGATATTGTTTTATGATGTTGTGAGACCCTCAAAAGACTATAGCTATAACTGACAGATTGACCAGAAAAAAAAATTCAACAAGCTAAGAATGAAATCTGACATAACTGTATTTTTACTTTACCCTTAGAAATTATTAAGAACAACCATTTCAGTCACATTTTGTCTACTGTAATCTAAAGGATCAATAAAGGAGAGTGGTTTTACTTTGCTAGCAGAAGTCGTTCTCACATTGAATTCTTCCTAAGAGGAGTAAAGTTGTGTGAAACCAGCCAGAAGGAAGTTGTAAAAGATTAGAAGAAAATACTTTCTTTCACAGAGGTGTTTTTTGTTGTTTTTGTTTTTTTTTTTTCCATTAGTAACTCTGTTGGTTTTACAGTAATAAAACTTCCATACATGACTTTTTTATTATATACAAAATTAATAGCATAAGGAGGTTAATACTCCTGGAGCACAGGTTTTGGACCAGTAACACTTCAGCTGGTTTTCATTCTTGTCTGAGAATAGATACTCAAAAAACACATCTTTGTGAGGAGCACCTGAGGAAAAATACTTTCTATAGTCATTGTCAAAATGCAACCCATGTCAGGATTGTGGATCCTGATAGTGTCACATTCTTGATCGTTAAACCATAGCCGTCTTTTATAACTTCTGGGAAGCTCGGAAATCCTAGAGTCTGATTCTCCATTGCTTTGCACATAGCACAGTTGCAGGCATCCTGTGTAGGAGAGACAGAATACTGTCTTTCACAGTCATAGTGTTTGCATGTGTTCTGAATTGGCTTAAACTTTGGCAAGGATGCTCTCCTGCAACATGCAGAATAATATACATTGGCCTTTTAGATGTTACTGTTACACAGTGAAAAATACACAAAAAAATATAAGAAAAATAAAAACATATTTTGTCCCTCATCCAAGACAAAACCACTCCTGAGTAGCTCTATGAGGACAAAAGGGAAAACAGTGCTTTTAATGTAAGATATAATTTAACTGAAGACATGAATCCAAGAGGAGGGAGATCTTCAGCTTTTTTATGCATATGTTGAACAACAGGTAAATTTACAAGAGATGTGATTCCTTACTGGACACAAAGTTCAGACTTTCAGAATAGGTTTCGGTGGAAGGTGAGACAGAGGATACTGCATATTTTCTTGAGGATATGCATCCAGCGAGTGATTTTAAGTACAAATTCATACAGGAAAAGAAGTGTTTTATTCCCATAGGTAGCTATCTCAGTGTGAGAGGACTCAAGGGACGGTGATGACACCAAGAAAAGCAAATAGATCCTGCTTATCAGCCTAAGAGACAAAATAAGCTATGAAAAGGAATTCACCATTCCAAAACAGGAAATCTGTGGAAGAATGTCTCATGTCTACTCCTCTGCGAGGCAATTTAATAGTTGCTCTCATAACCTCCCAGCAAATGGAACAGAGGGACTAAGTTTAGGACTGCCTCCTAAGGCCTTCTTGAGAAAGTATGGCATATGGGCATTCTGAGATCTGGCCACAGACCACACTCCCCTGAAGGATCTAGGCAGCGTTTCAATATCCAGGGCAGCCCACTGAGCTTGTGGAGAGATCTGCACTGAAATTCTTAGACCTTACAGAATGCCTCCTTTTCAAAAATCTGTTCTCTGTTTCATTTGAGACCCAACATGGTAATAAGTGGCTCACTCATTATTTCAGGGGAGTTTAGCCAGGAAGTTTAATTAATCCTATTCCTTTAGGGAACAAAAATGAAATGTTTCTTATCCCTTGAAACATTGTATTAAATATCTAGCCTATGCAAGCTAGTAAAATGAACTAGCCAGCCTGGAATGTCTTCTTGTTAAACTGGAAAGATACACAGTCCTTAAAAAGCTAAAGAATAAATATTATTTTTTAAAAGTAATGAAATGAAACAAAATGCATGAAATTAAATGCATGAAATCAGACCGTACAGTAGTCTAGATTATCAATCATTTTCTAATTGAATGTGATGCACCACTTTCTTATTAGTGTGTTTTCCTAACAGGGAAAAGGGTATAGTATTACAGAGCTTAGAGCATTACATGTTCCCAGCTCCTACCCAGAATTTGCCTTCTGTACACACAGAAAAATTGGAGTGTAGACTGAATTTCTGTTCTGCTGATGACGAGGAAAACTGTTTCCTCCACTTGAGCTCCCTGTTTCTTTAGCAACCTAATATTCTCTTTTGTTGCCTCTGGTGTTATCTTCTGTCCTCCTTAGCATTTTGTTCATTTCTTGCCACATAGTGTGATGAATGTCTAGAATCTTCACTTCAATTCCCCTTCCTGGATTTCATGGAAAGTAACACAGTTAATCATACTTTTCCAGGTGTGTTTCCGCATAGCTGCTAACAAAAACTTTCTGTTTTCAAGAGTATCATCTACCGTTAGTTATCTCTTCCCAAGTCTTCTTCAAAGGAAAACACTTGAGACATCATAGCACCTGGAATGTTGTTGTCTTATCCATATTATTTCCAGGGATCAGCAGTGCAAAGGAAGGAGAGATAAGAGGTGGGGTAGGTGGCAGAGAGCCCTGTGCCTGCCCAGGGCCAGCCCAGAAGGTCTCTGACAGTGGACAAGGTCACCAGGAGCACAGCAACCACCAGGCCTGTCCACAGTGATGAAGCAGGTCCAAACCCCATCTGGGAGGCCAAATCCCTGGGTCAGCATCAAGGTCCTGGCAATCATTACTGAGGACCCTATCTGAATGGAATTTGCTCTGGATTTTGTTATTTAAGTACATTTTGCTAGGAACTGATTATGCATTTTAAGGCAGATAGAAAAAAAAAGATAAAGATAATTTTCTTTAGTATGGGATTTGGATGGTGGGGCTATTATTCTTTGTCTGATGTTGTCTGGCTCAAACTCCTGTATATGCAAGTGTGTTAACTGAATGAAAATGTTCTTCATTTAAAAGACTTTAATACAAAAATTAAAAATGCATCTGTTGACTTAGTTACAAGAGATCCTTAAAGGAATATTAGAACAAAAACTCAAGAAGTTTCCAAAATAAATAAAACAGACACAAAATAGGACTGGGATGGAGAGCTTGAAGGCATAGTTTCATGAGGTCACTGAGATATTCAATGTTCTGTGTGGTTTGCCTCATAGCAGTATTAGAGTTTACAGACAAATCTTTGGAGTGGGTTAACATGACTTCTTACTTTCATTCTGTGTATTTCATTTCCTTTGTTTTCTCCATTTCCTCACCTTTTATACCACTGGGGAAGCCCAAATCTAGTAACTGAATTTCCTTTCCCTATTTCTCATTTTGGTTATAGAAGGCAGCAGCAAAATCATCTAAGCTGGAAACATTTTCATCTCATATTCTAGTTTTTTCTATTCAGCTATCTAGTTTTCTGGTCTTTTGAGTTCTTTTTCAACATATTTCTGAGCTTTTCTGAAGGTGTTGGGTCTCAAGCTTATTTGGGATTTAAGATTAAGCTATTGGCCTCTTCTGGCAATGAAATATGGCTGTCTTAATGGAATTTGGACTAACAGAAAAATGAATTAACTTTCACTTTGGTTTCCACTGTCTCAAAGGAATACTTTTTTCCTTTTTTTTTTCTGTTTTCATTGCTCTGAGAAAGTTGAGATAGTTTTGTTCTCTAATGGCAGCAGCATATGTAATAAGCAATTAGGACTGACTACAGTTGTGTCTTTACAAAGAGTTGTCAGGTTCAGAGTTTCTAAAATATGTATTCATGATGTTAAGCTCTACAGGGAAGTATGCAAAGTTTCTAAGTTTTATTCACATTTAGGAAATCCGGGCCAAGATGTTTCAAATTTGGGTTTCAGCTCATTCTCTAGAGTAGAATTAAATTTGTTCTATGAGAAACTGGAAGAAAAACAGAAAGAAGTTTCCCAAATAGACCACATGGCATGTATCTAATCACTAGGACCAGAGCACTTTTAGCCATTTGAGAATAGGCAAAACCTAAGACAAGAGAAGAAACAGCCTAAATCAGTTCTCTTAACATGTCTTTGCTTTTCCACCTTTATTAAAGCAGACTTGGTTTCTTCCTGGTAATGTTAGGCTTTTTTTTTTCTTATTTTGTGGAATGGCTTATACAGTCAGCTTTAAGAATACTACTCTGATCCATTTTCAGAGGGCAGGAGAGCACCTACTAGAAGAAAAGCAAAAGAGTTTTTCAGGACGGCTCTTGAAGGAAGGTGATATAATAGTTGACCATTACATCACTTTTGTATGACTGCTTCATAGATAGTGGCCTCTGTCTACTTTTTTTGCAAAATCTCATGCAAAAGGTCCTTGATTAAGTAAATGAATGGAGGAGGGGTCATAGCTGTGCCTTGTATCCTCTTAGCCCTATTCTAGAAGGTATCAGGGAATGAAAATCTGACTTCTACACCCCTTTCCATGATAGGTATCATCATGCAGTGGGGTGTATTTATTTTGTGTTAATCAGAGTTTTTCTGTTATCTTTTGGTCTAGAGTACACAGTATAGAACAGTAGTTTCTACAGAAAGCAATACTAACGAGAAGTGACAACCTTCTGCTGTCCCACGCCAACACAAATTGTGCACTTTCATAGCGCTGTGGAAATGAATGCGTATCACTGTTACAACAACACATGTTACCAAGGGTAAATTTCCAAGGCACCTGTCTGAACCCAGTGTTTCTTAGTACCCCTTGCTTTTTCTCATGAATTCTAGTGCCAAAATTGAGGAGCTGCAGAGTTCTAGTCATATTTGGGAGCAGATGGTCAAACCCACTGCTGTGTCCAAGTAGGCTGATGGGCATAGTTATCTGATGTGTTTAGAGATACGATAGCAAGCCAAGCATCTCTCTTTACTCACCACCTAGGGATACACACTCAAGTAAAGAGAGATCCCCCTCTGAGTAGACTAGTTGCCAGATTTAAAAACATTTGCTGAATGTTTGTTGGATTGTATGCGTCCCTAGAAATAATACTGTTTAATAGACTCATTTTCACAGCTACTTTTTAAAGTGCATTCCTAAAAAGATGCTAAGTGTAAATATGTAAGTTTAACACCAACACCATGCTGTATTTTGAATATTTCACAAGTTTTGCCTACGAACAGACACTGTGATCCCTGTTCCATGACATAATTGGACATCTGCTTGGTAGGACAACTGACTCAATTAATTCTAAAGGTGCTTCCTGATAGGGAAGAGGAAACTACCATTGGCGATTTCCTGATGAACTTATCCAAGTGGGTATTCCCAATTTCTGCCTAACATAAGGCCAAAATAAAATTTCATTTTCTAAAACACAGTTCATTATTTTTTGCAGTGCTTTCCAGACTCACAAATGTTACCATCTCCAGATCTAATTAATTCAGGTCAGAAAAACAGTGTGTTTGTTCTCAACTTGTGGATGGCATAGTGACTTGACCAGTCAACCAGATGATAGTTGGTGTTTACCTAATTCTATCTACAGAAATTGTGCACCACAAAACCACGGAATCACAGAGTTTTCAGAGTTGGAAGGGACCTCTAGAGATCATCTAGTCCAACTCTCCTGCTAAAGCAGGACTGCCCAGAGCACATTACTCAGGACTGAATCCAGGCGGGTCTTGAAAATCTCCAGGGAAGGGGACTCCACAACCTCCCTGGGCAGCCTGTGCCAGTGCTCTGTCACCCTCTCCGTAAAGAAGTGTTTCCGTGTATTTGAACAGAACTTCCAGTGTTCTAACTTGTGCCCATAAAAAACAGTAAACTTTACCTCCATGAACCAATATGCAATTCTAGTAGCAATTCTGCTGTTCTTCAAAACTGGGCACTTTTATTCTAGAAGACATAACTTGGTACTACAGAAGTGAGTCTTGATATGCAAATATCTCACTCTCTAAATGCTCCCTGAAAATATACTACTTTTGAGGAAATAGTGGTATCAATTAATCATCTTTTGTGCTGTTCAGAAGGAATTTGGCTACAAAAAACTTTCTTAAGACTTTACAATCAAATCTGAGTATGAGTGTTTTCAGACAGCTTAGGACTGAATTGTTTTATTTTAAAAATAGCTTTATCTAAGACTGCTTGTTGAAGGTAAGATCAGGCCACAGTTGGAAGTGATAGAATCAGTTAAATGGATTTCAGCTACTGTTTAGACATTCACTCACAATATGCAGAAAAACTATTGATTAACTGTGCAATTAGAATTAGAATTAGACAACAAATTATTATTAACCTAAGAAGTCAGGTAAGTATACCCTCCCTTGCAGGACATCAAGGAGCACTTGTAGGAAGCACTTGTGAGAAGGCTGATTACTTAGCACAGGACAATGTTTTGATCCATGCAACTTCCAGTGATACCTTTATAAAACAAGCCAGTGAAAATTGAGTTTAGTTCATGAAACAACTAGGTGCTTGTGAAAGTTACATTCTAGGTGCAGGTTTCCTGAAGCAACAATTGCTGTGAATATGCAAAAGCCACTTTGGCTTTCAGCCTAACCTCACCACAGATCACAAAACTGTGTGGAAAAGTGTATAGTACAGTCTTCAATACCAAGTCATACACTTTGAATTTTCAAAGTAAAGTTTGCAAAGCTCCAGAGAAAAATGAAAGGAAAATCGCCTCTTCTTCACATCTTTAAGGGTTTGATTGCTTATCTTCGTTTATGAAATAATACACCAGTAACATTCAATACTCGTTATCTAACATAGCATTTGGCACATATGAGAGAACAGTCTGAACCACTTTTAGCAGCCTAACTATATGAAATGGTGGGGTTTTAATTATCTTTAACTATAATAACATATGTAATTATTAATATTGGTATCATTAAAGGAGGAATATTATTCCTACTAAAGTAGGCATATTATATGTAAATAAGTCTGTGTCGTCTTAGCGGTGTTTGGTAGTTTAGGAATATCAGCAGTATTATCACCACACAGCACAAAGAAGTTATTTGAGCCTTACACAAGCTAAAGTGTGATGTGTGATACTCAACTATAAGCTATCCCATTAGCTAAATATGAATCACTTCCATGCATTCTACAGAAAACCTAAGAAAGGAATATGCGGATCCAAGCAGGATTCAGATCAGGTTTTGCAGTAAAATCTTGGGTGCTGAGAACCCTACAGCTAGTGAGTCACCATTTAGTGGAAAAAAACCTCTATCAATTTCCCATTGATGCTCATCTTCTTTCAGAAATATGCAGAGCAAAAGAACATGGAATTCATAACATGACAAAATCTGTTAAAGGAGTTGCATTTTGGAAGAACAAAGGAAAACCAAGTCCCAGGTTTGAAGACCTTACTTGAATCTCTGGCTGTGTACATAGGATAGAGCGTGAAACAGTTGTACTGAAACAGATGGTTCAGGCTTCATTCAGTGTTACCAGCTACATGCAACGTAAGTAGTCTAGTGACATATGCTTCCTACAACAGCTAAAACTAGCCCTCTAGTAGAGGGTTTCTAAACTGTTTACAGGGACATTAACTATTTCTCATACAGTTGGGAATTGTTGTGTGTCGTGATTTAGCCCCAACCGGCAACTAGGACCATACAGCTGCTCTCTCACTTCCCTGATTGGGATGGTGAAGAGAATCAGAAGAGTAAAAATGAAGAAAAACTCATGGGTTGAGATAAAGACAGTCTAATAAATAAAGCAAAAGCTGTGCACAGAAGTAAAACAAAACAAGGAATTCATTCACTGCTTCTCATCAGTACGCAGGTATTCAGCCATCTCCAGGAAAGCAGGGTTCCATCAAACATAATGGTTACTTGGGAAGGCAAATGCCATAACTCTGAATGCCCTCCCGCCCCCCTTCCTTCTTCTTCCTCCAGCTTTATAGACGGAGCATGACATCACATGGTTTGGAATAGCCCTTTGGTCAGCTGGGGTCAGCTGTCCAGGCTGTATACCCTCCCAGCTTCTTGTGCCCTCCCACCCTGCTCATTTGCAGGGCAGTATAAGGAGCAGAAAAGGCCTTGATTGCCACGTAACAATCAAAAGCATTACTGTGCTATCAATCATCACTGTTTCTCATCCCAAATCCAAAACATAGCACTACACCAATGGCTAGCCAGAAAGTTAACTCCATTCCAGCTGAAACCATAATATTGTGTCAGCAGTTCTATCCAAGGGCATACAGCACTGGTAGCACCAATAGGTGCAGTTGTAGGATTATCAGGGATAGGTAATTATGGCTTGTGGCATCAAAACCTGCGTCATTTTGTTTGCAAATAGTGATTCAGTGGAAGCCAGAATATTTTATATATCAACATCAGCGTTTTATTTCTGTATTTCAATTTGCTTCTCCTTGTAGTCAAAGTTCTTTTATGCAAAGGCTGTGGGAAAGAGCATATTCAAGGTATCACACTTGTACTACATATTTAACTGGATTTCACAAGGAGGAGCGGGAACTCCACAATGGAATGCAAGTTGTTATCAGAAAAGAAGGCATTTGGTTTGTTTGGTTGTTTTTCCTTCACTTCAAATAGCAAAAGGAAAATTCATGCTTCGGCTTGTTTATTTTATTTTATTTCTTTCCAGAAGGGATAATTTTTTTAATATATACTTGTCTTTTGAATAGTTTTCATTATCAAGAGACCTTGAAAGTCTGTCCTCCTTATTTAGTAGAATGGCAAAAGCTAGTTTATGAGATTTCCAGTAGCCTAAAACACAGAAGCAGTTGTCAGAGGAAAGCAAGCAGCATGCTGCCTGAGTCTAACGATTCAGAGATGAGGAAGCTTGTTATGGGAAACTGTGCCCTGAGCAGTAGATACCTTTGCATTTAGAAAAAGGTGAGAATGTCAATGTACAGTAAAAAGAATTGGCCTTCTATGTCTACAAATACTGAACAACGTGTGCAGTTTTTTTCAAAAGGGAAAAGGACTCCAATTACAAGTACCTGGATGCATTTGTGAGACAAACAGGCAACTGTAGAGAAGAAATGTTAGGACTAAATGTCAGATGTTGGTGATCTCATTCAATTGCAGCATTTTTTTGTAAATTACTTTGGTTCATGTTAAAATGTAATTGATAATGAGGACTTTATTTTTCAGTTAATAGATAAAATTAAGGACTCAAAAAATTATGAATGGATTTATTTTGCAATTAGGAAAAAAAAAAATATCATTCTGCAACAAAGAGTTCTGCCTCCAGGTAGGTAAGAAATCATTTTTACTTTCTGCACTGTTTTTTGAATGAAGCCGCTACATCTTAAAGTGAGAATTACTGCAGTATCTCTTTGTTTTTCTGAAAAATATTTAAAATTATTGCTGCCATAAAATATTCAATTCCACTTTCACCCGTCATCAAATGCTACCTTATCAGACAGGTTTTGATAAAAGACTATGCCATTTCTCCTTTGAACACTAGAGATATTAATACTTATATTACCTGCCCCTGGGAATGCTGTGAGAGGTGATTATTAATGCTTACAAAATAAAGCACTACAGCAATAGAAAGCATTGTAGTATTGAAACGTGAATACATAGGCAGCGTGCACATTTCTTTATTATGAAAGTGTCAGTTCCATTCTTAAAACTGAGTTGAAATTTGCATATCATAATAATGTATGTCAGTAAACGTTGATCAGTAAGGAAAACCTTTATTCAGATTTATTCATGTGGGTTTTCTGATTCCTATAAATAGCCATTTGTAAGAAGGTATGTTTATATAAATCAGGAACATCTTTTATTAGATTTGCAATAAATCCAAAAGCTAATTATTAAATTTGAATTTCTAAAATCATTAATTTATCCAGGTCATTTTAAACAAGTAGCCAATTAATTAATCCAAATTATTCAAACAAGATTTCTATGTTTGTCAGATCTGATGTGGCAACTTAGTACTGTTCTCATAGAAAAAACAACAAAACACAGTCGTCTTCATTCCTTTTTTTCCTTCACTCTCTCACTTGATTGAATGGAGCATAGAAAGGCTTTTCATACAGTCTTTCAACATCTCCCATTATCATCTAGGATCAGGAAGAGGAAGTCGATGGGACCTTCTACAGAAGGTTGTGCCACTATAGAGTGAGACCTGGGCAGGCTAGAAAGTTGGGCGGAGAGGAATGTAATGAAGTTCAACAAGGTCAAGTGTAGGGTCCTGCACCTAGGGAGGAATAACCCTATGCACTGGTACAGGTTAGGGTTGGCCTGCTGGAAAACAGGTCCGCAGAAAGGGACTTGGAAATCCTGGTGGACAACAAATTGACCATGAGCCAGCAGTGTGCTCTTGTGTCCCCTTGATGGCAAATGGTATTCTGGGTTGCATTAAGAAGAATGTGGCCAGCAGGTCAAGGGAAGTCATCCTCCCCCTCTACTGTGCCCTGCTGATGCCCCATCTGAAGTACTGTGTCCAGTTCTGAGCTCCACAGTTCAAGAAAGACAGGGAACTACTGGAGAGAGTCCAGTGGAGAGCTACAAAGATGATCAAGGGACTGGAGCACCTCTCTTACAAGGAAAGGCTATGAAATCTGGGTCTGTTTAGCCTGGAGAAGAAAAGGCTGAGAAGGGATCTCATCAATGCTTATGAATGCTTAAAGGGTGGGTGTGAGGAGGATGGGGCCAGACTCCTTCCAGTGGTGCCCAGCGACAGGACAAGGGGCAATGGGCACAAAATAGAATACAGGAAATTCCATCTCAACATGAGGAAAAACTTCTTTGGTTTGAGGGTGACAGAGCACTGGAACAGGCTGCCCAGAGAGGGTGTGGGGTCTCCTTCTCTGGCAATATTCAAAACCTGCCTGGATGCATTCCTGTGCAACCTGCTGTAGGTGAACCTGCTTTGTCAGGGGGGTTGCACTACGTGATCTCCAAAGGTCCTTTCTAAACCCTACCATTCTGTGATTGTTTGTGATCCCAAGGAAGAAGATGGCAATATGGAAGGAAAGAGAAATGAAGTAACTCTCCAGAAAATGACTGGTTTTGCGAGCATTCTGTACCTCAACCATTTGAAATAAAAGCCTGATACAGAGGGAGATATGGAAAGCTACTGTAAGAATATAACTTTAAACACTGCAAAATTCAGTGTAGGAAAGTAGTTTTGAAGACTCACTGTACTTTCAAAGATGATAGCTTCATACTCTGCACCAAGTAGCAGGATTTGTGCAGCCTTACTTCAGCTGAATAAGGATGTTATTTCCACATCCACTTGGGAAGAATTCCAGTAGCGCAGGAATCCTCACAGTATTTTACGAGGTCCCCTTAGCTAAGCCCGTCAGAGAGGTTCAGCTCAAAATGTCTTTTTGTATTTCCAAGGCCTTGGGCTTTGAATTTCACAAAGAAAGCTTTGTGAAATTAGTGGTACACACATTCAGAGGTTAATATTAGGAACCCAGTAGTTTACATGGCAGTTCAGCATTTCTCAGGTCATGGCTGGTCAGAATTTGTAGAGACAATGAAGAAAGTATTGAGAGCATGCTTTGTACTTGACAGAAGAAACATGTTGGTTGCAATTTCACATCTACCAACTCTCTCATGCAAATTACAAATGCGAGGAGAGAAAAATCACTTTACCATGAATTTGCTAGGTGTTCAACATTGCTAAAGTTCTTTAGTCTCTAGTAGAAAGTGTTCTTTGAAAACTTTCTTTCTCTAGGTTCCCACAACTTGCCGATTTTTGTCCCAGACTGTGCTTCCTAAGACCTCCTTCATTCTCATCTTTCTTTTTCTCAGTCTGGCAACTAAATGTGGACCATTTCTCTGAATTTCACATGATGTGTAACCTTGCTCCCTCTTCATAAATCTTTGTGGTTTCTCTTCCATCACTCACTCTTCAATCACAAACTTACAGATAACCCATTAACACTAAAGTAACAGAAGGTATACATTGCAATATAGTTTTTCAACCAATTTTCCTTTACATTTTTTTGGTCATCTTTTCAAGAACTAAGAGTCTCTGAAGGTGACTTCATGAAAAGCATATGTTCAGGTTGTAGTACTGTGTCAGTGGGAATTTTATTATCATGGTCAGTGACAGCAGAAAAAAGCCAGCATGGGTACTCCTGTATTTTTACCCTTAATTTACACCGTAAACTTCTTAAGTCAGAATTCTGTCATTACTTATTAAAAACTGTGTGTGGCAATCCAATTGTGTAAATAACATTGCCACTCAATTTTTACTATTATCGTATGAAACAGAAATATTAAAGATAAACAATGAGGTGAACAGATACTTTTAAAATTCTGAAACTATTGTACTGAATTCACCAAGAAACTCTAGAAAATTGTTCTGCTTTCATGATATATTTCACTGACTCAACTATTGAGAAAATTAATAAAGTGAAGTTAAACAATTGTTTTCAGTAATCCAATACTCTCTGCCCTTTGGCATCTTATATCTAGACTGAGTTTCAATGTCAGGAGAAATCTTCACTTTTTTTTTCATTCATGGAACTTCCTAAGACTGCAGCAATATACATGCACAGGGTCAGTCTCAGACTATTTAAGCAGTAGTAGATGAGTACTCATGGAACACATTTTAGACACTTACTTCAGTACGTTCTGTAAAATTTGCTTAGTTTTCTTTAATGTGGACACAGTAACTGAATAGGAATAAGGATATTTACACAGCTATTCATTTCAAGGTAAAATCATGCTCTCACAGAAGGCACTGGGAGTTTTAGGTGCTACGTATTTCCTAGTTGATTCATTTGAAACTAGGTTTCAGCCCTCCAGGCACAACTGTTGATTTCAGGGATTAATTACAGAGTGAAAGTTTTTAGGCTATCATTTTTGTAGGTATGTGAAAAACTGAGCATTATTTCAATCAACTAACCATCCAACTTTAGATTTAGTATTACAGACTTCTTTAAAGTTTCACTTAGAACACAGATTATGGAATTTTATACTGTAGATGAAAAATTTCTTAATCCTATCTTTAAAGATAGACTTGTAATACACTACAGAAAATGCTGCTGTTTCTTAATTTTCCTTTGATGGAAAGGGATTTTATTTCTAATTTGCTTCTTGGGTTTTTTGAATTTGGATACAGTATTAATGAAATAAACACAGGAATTAATCTGGAATCTTTAAAACTCCTGGACTCACAATAAGACTGGAGAGATTATTTATTTTTAAGAAGAGAAAACATGAAAGTAGGGAAAAATAATAAAACATGGAGTGAGAACAAAAGAGAAAAGGCATTTTGTCACGTATCACAATTGTATATTACCATACTTCTGGAGAGAAGTGGAGAGCAAATAAAGAGCATGCTATCCTTGTATTCACAGAAGACTTCCTCATGCAAGATGAGCTTTAAAAGAAACACCTTGATTTAGGTTCTGACAAGCTGGCATCTCTGAATTACAAAAATTGCTTTTTCAACTCATATAAATCTGACTAATCAACTGAAGCAAAGGGATAATCCAGCCAATTCAGGCAAGATTTCAGACAAAGAATATTTGATGACCTTTTCTTTCTTCAGTTCCCTCCATTGTTCTAGTTACTTTTCCTCTTTCTTTCACTTTTTTCTTCCTTTTCTCTTTTTCCTTTGCCTTTCCTAGTCTCTCGCTTGTTTATTCAGTGGCCATCTCTAACCCTGTTTTCCTTCTTCCCCCTTTCCTACTTCTCTTTGCATGCTCTCAGTTTCACTCATGTTCCTATTCTCTTTGTCCCTCATTCCCAGTTCCCTCCCCTTATGCACATGCAGTCTCTGTTCTCTTCCTTCATTCAAAATTTATTTTCTGGAATTCCTTCATCTCTGAAGATCTGTGTAAAATCTGAAGAAGTCAGGCACGGGTCTTCATTTCCGCTCATAGGATTGGATAAAGACTTATGTCTCAGAAAATTCTTACCTATGAAGGACCCAATTATTTGGTTAGAGTGGAGAACAGAGAACATTCAGCCTTGAATTTAAGCAGCCAGCTATATCATGATGTGACCTATGCCTTTCATTCCCATTCTACCTGTGCTTCTTGACAGTTCTCTTGATAGCTCATGTTTTGTTCCTGGTTTTAGAACAGAGTTTTCTTGTAAAACAAAAATTTTAGAAGTATAAATTGCATAGATTTGAACTTGCAAATAAGAAATTTCATTATTATTTCAGTTTTGATAGGTCTACAGTTACATTCAAACCATAAAACAGCACCTGAGGTATGACAAGTCTGATATTGGAATAATTTGTTGTGGGTCCAGACTAAACACCTGATTTTCAGTTTTCTTTTGGGACATACTTGCACAACTTGTGTCAAAAACTAGTGCTTAGATGAGATCTTTGCGTATTTTTCTCTGAAGAGCTGCTCTACGCTAGGCAAAATCCTCAAAAAACTGGATGTTATGTAGCCAGGAAAACGTCTTAAAAGGAAATATGGAATAACAGTTGAGAAATTCACGGAGTCCTAAACTCTGTTTGTTGAGGTATTTGTTATGCAATACTGTGAAGGCTGGTGTTGATTTTCAAAGGGATGAGACCATCACAAGAAAAGTCAGACTACAAAACTGGATATCAAATTTGCAGTATACCCAGAAGCTGACCACAAATATTTTGTGTAAGCAAGGAGATTGGACAGTAATTCTCTCTAAAAGTGAAAGATTCCTCGGCATTGCATTTATGCTTTGTCTTGAAACTATGAACAAAAATGTCTGCTAGTGTTAGTTGTGAATCTGTAATGTAAGAAACTGCATAAGTAGGTATGGTAAGATCATCTGGTCATTATATGGTGAAAAAAAGATGAAACAGATATGAGGCAGCAGTTGCTTTTAGTCACTCGGACCAGTGCTTGAAATAGTCTACCTAATACCTATCTCATATTTTATTTTTATTTCCAGTACATCCCATCCTTTCCTTTGTTCCCCAGAGAGTGCAATTCAAGAAAAAATGGTTTGTTTTGTTATCAGGATGATACACAGACCTCAGCTACTCTTTTTACTGCCATCTTGAGGAGTTAATCAAGCCTTTGTTTGCAATATATTCCCCTTATAACATAATTGCTATGTGACTGTTGATTTGAGTTTTAATTGCCTGATAAATTGAGTGTAAAATCCTATGGTAGTAGAGAAAATAAGAGAAAAAGAGGATGGTGGTCTGGCAATTCAATATAAAAGCATTTTTCTCCTTACAAGCAGAAAACATTTACATAAATTTGAGCACAGGGACACTGCAGTTCTAGGTGGCGTGAGGTTGGAAAGCCAAGAGGGGAAAATCTGCCCTTTTGAATTATTCTGTTATGGTCTTGCATTGTGTTAGTTGTTTTGGCTACTGTTATGGACATTATTAGAAAACAATAGTTGCCGGTTATGTCATCACTGTGACTGTGTCAGTTTTATTAATATCCTGCTGTAAACAGCACATTTTTGTCTGGTTACATTAAGGACCTGTTCAGTGATTTAAAGTAAAATACAATGTTGGTGGCTTTTTGTATATGTAGATACTGCTTATACAGAGGTTTACTTGGAAAGCCAGTCAATTTTGAGACACGGCCTTGGAGATAAAAATTTATATCCAACACCTCAAAAGCCCCAGGATCTGCCACATGCTGTATGTTTGTGTAACTCTTCTGTTTGTTTATTATAAATCTGTATATTTTATTATTGTATTATGATTGTTATTTATTTCTTAAAATCAGAAGGTTCTTCATTTTATGCTGTTTGGAATTTCTTTCTTGCTCTCATATTTTCCCTTGGGTCTGTGGAATTTGGCTTTGTTTTGTTTTGTTTTGATTATGATGTGATTTCTTTGAAGTCTGATGATTTATTTGACGATATATAAATATTTTTTATACATATGGAAATGCAGTAGATATGCATATGTTTGAAAGGTATGTATATATCCTGTCAGAACTAAATGGTTTACTCTGTGATGGAAGAATGAAGAATAGACCTGTATATGTACTATCATAGTATTTTCAGAAAAAATACAAAAGCATCTCCAGCCTTCTCTCCATGATATCCCCTTGCTATCTTTCTAGAGCATATCAGAGCTCCTCATGCTTTCATGGTTTTGAAAGTGGAAAGGATAGGCAAAAGGGAAGGAGGAAATTCAAATTTTACATTTTGAAGATGGAAGACACAGCTGGAAGACCATTTCTGTGATGGTACATCTTATTTCCCTTAAGATCTGTCACATAAACACCAAGACTCCAGCTTGATTTCAAACTCTGGGCAAAATATTTGAAACAATGGAGCAATTTCTGTGAATCCTCATTGTGAACACAAAAGCCCTGCAAGGTTCTTAATCAGCTAGAAGGTGAAGAGCTTAAGATTTACCCTATAAAGACACAAGTGATTTGTCTCCTTCACAGGGTGGTACGTGTGATCCAGTTGTCTCAAAGTATATTGACACAAAGTATATTGAGGAAAGCAAATGTCACTCCAGTCTTCAAAAAGGGCAAGAAGGAGGACCCGGGTAACTATAGACCGGTCAGCCTCACCTCCATCCCTGGGAAACTGATGGAACAGCTTATCCTTGGTGCCCTCTCAAGGCATATCAAGGATAAGAGGGTTATTAGGGGCGGTCAGCATGGCTTTTCCAAGGGGAAGTCATGCTTGACCAACCTCATAGCCTTTTATGAGGAAATAACGAGGTGGATGGATGATGGCAGAGCGGTAGATGTGGTCTACCTTGACTTCAGTAAAGCATTTGACACGGTCTCCCACAGCATCCTCATGGCTAAACTGAGGAAGTGTGGACTGGATGACCGGATAATTAGGTGGACTGCAAACTGGCTGAAGGAGAGAAGCCAGAGAGTCGTAGTCAATGGGGCAGAGTCCAGTTGGAGGCTGGTAACCAGTGGAGTGCCTCAAGGGTCGGTGCTGGGGCCCATATTATTCAATATATTCATCAATGATTTAGATGAGGGAATTGAGTGTAGTATCAGCAAGTTTGCTGATGACACTAAGCTAGGAGGAGTGGCTGACATGCCAGAGGGCTGTGCTGCCATCCAGAGAGACTTGGACAGGCTGGAGATTTGGGCAGGGAATAACTTAATGAAATACAACAAGGGAAAGTGTAGGGTCCTACATCCGGGCAGAAACAACCCCAGGTTCCAGTATAGGATGGGGAGCTACCTGTTAGAGAGCAGTGTAGAGGAAAGGGACCTGGGGGTCCTGGTGGACAGCAGGATGACCATGAGCCAGCACTGTGCCCTTGTGGCCAAGAAGGCCAATGGCATCCTGGGCTGTATTAGAAGGGGGGTGGTTAGCAGATCGAGAGAGGTCCTCCTTCCCCTCTACTCTGCCCTGGTGAGACCGCATCTGGAATATTGTGTCCAGTTCTGGGCCCCTCAGTTCAAGAAGGACAGAGAGCTGCTGGAGAGAGTCCAGCGTAGGGCAACTAAGATGATTAAGGGAGTGGAGCATCTCCCTTATGAGGAAAGACTGAGGGAGCTGGGTCTCTTTAGTTTGGAGAAGAGGAGACTGAGGGGTGATCTTATTAGCGTTTATAAATATATAAAGGGGGAATGTCATGAGGATGGAGCCAGGCTCTTCTCAGTAGCAACCAATGATAGGACAAGGGGTAATGGATTCAAGCTGGAACACAAGAGGTTCCACTTAAATTTGAGAAGAAACTTCTTCTCAGTGAGGGTGACAGAGCACTGGAACAGGCTGCCCAGGGAGGTTGTGGAGTCTCCTTCTCTGGAGACATTCAAAACTCGCCTGGACGCCTTCCTGTGCAACCTCATCTAGGTGTTCCTGCTCCGACAGGGGGATTGGACTAGATGATCTTTTGAGGTCCCTTCCAATCCCTAGCATACTGTGATACTGTGTAATATGTTATTAGGTGCAGTACTGATCTATCAAGTTTATCAGTACACCTCTTTAAGGTTTGCTTTGATGACTACTTTCAAAGGACATTCAAAGAATAAAGCAAGAAGCTTGAAAAACAACTGTGTAGAGAAGCAAGCATCAAAATAAAAGGACGTTTCCATATTTCCACATGCATCTCAGAGATTCAGCTAAGGTTCATAGTTCCAGACACCATGGAAAAACAGAGCTGGTTTAACTCTTGTAAGAAAGCATGAGCTTTCCTAACTAGCTTAGTACTTGTGGCAGTACATATTGATTTTGACTACCTGGATGAATCCTCCTCGGCTTTCTCAGAGGCCAGAAACTGAATGATTGTGTAGGTTTTACTACCTTTTTGTATCCCGTCACCCAAGCTTTGCTAGTAAGCAAACGAAACGATGTAAAGGTGTTTGATCTATTAGTGGCTCTCTCTTGCCAAGTTTTTCACTAAATAGTAGTGTTGTTTCTGCCTCTAATCAGAAAATTCTGAAATTATACTAAAAATTACTTATGAACACTAATATATAGCCACAATAGTAAGTACTTTTTTTCACCCAAATGATTGATCTATGATTCTATAATTCTATGAAATACTAAAATTATTCATAACATAAGATTATTCCAGGTGTTTTATCATTGTACTGTGTCTGTTGGGATCTCTGGTACTTTTCTTCAGCAGACTTTTGAATTCATTCTGATATTTTTATTCAGAGCCCCTATATTGCAATGCTACTCTTAGTGCAATAAACAACCACGCCAACTAGTCACTGCAGTACATTTAATTTGAATTAGATCTCTTATTCTTTTACATATCAGAAAGGCATTATATATAATGGTACACAGATTAAAGACAGAGGAACACAGCAGGAATGCTACATTTAAGTTTGCTTAATTTCTGATGGTAAATTACAGCAATTTGAGTTTAAACCAGCACTTCTCCCTTACCTATTAGTAGCCCATTAATCTCTACAAGTCAACACAGAAGAGCTGTGTTATTCTTCCCAACTGTTTTTCCCCTGGGGAACACAATTTCTGAGAGCAAGATAAATAGGTAGGTAGCTACCATTTAACACTATGTTTTGGAAAATAAAATAGCGATCATATGCCTCCAGACACCAGATGTTTCAAGGATTTCAAGATGTTTCTTGGAGTGGTCCAGTTTACTGGAACTGTGGAACTGTTGACATGTGGCGTTGTAAAAGTGACTTTTCTGTTTGGTCATGTGTAACTATACGTCTCCAAAAGAAGCACACACATCCTCCTAGCAATTCAAAAGTCTTTCTGGATTCTCCAGACTCCGTAGCTGCATGCACCACTTCGTTTTTTTGCTCAGGCATCAGCTGTTTCCAAGAAAACTAGTGAGGAAAAAGTGGAACTGTCTTCTCAAGAATACGGCTACTCTTTAAGTCCTATCAAATCTTCTACACGTCTCTGGTCTTGATAAATAGTGACAGGTCAAGTGGAAACACTGGCAGTGATGAACTCTGAGGTTTCACATCCTATGCCTTAAAAAGGCCAGCACATTTTCTTCACTCCTGTCACCAGATAGCAGAAGTTGGACAACACACAGTAAGGTGAGCTGTAGGCCACCCTTACCCACTTCAGAGTTGTTATTTGGGAATAACAGGCTGTGTTGAATGTGAAAGATGACACCTTTTGTACGAGGGAGTACTGTCAGCAGTATCATTTCTTGCCCAAACAGGTACAATGTGATGGACTCTCTAAGAGACCTATCATTTCTGATACTTCCTTGACCTGTATAAAGTCTGCAAAGACGGGGAATTTTGACAGGAGATACTGTTGCTACTGTGTATGTCAGTGAGACTTGCTGTGTGTGTCTTCCTGCCAGGAAGGGGTAAGGAGTATGTGCCTCATGAGCTAGGCAGGACTTTAATCCACTGCTACCCAGTAGCATCATTCCCTTCTCTATCATCTTAGGTGTTCATGTAACTGCAAGTTCTGCAGCAGAGACTGCAGATCCATGTGAAGGTGAACCTCCTTCCCAGTGCGTCTTCATAAATACCAGCTTCCTTTGCCACTCTGCAGAGACACTGCCTCCTGGAAGCCATCCTAATTCATACAAACAGTCACTCACTGTTATTTATACATGCGCATATTAATAGCCTTCTGCTAAAACATTTTAAATAGTTCCATTCTGGGTTTTGAAAATGCAAACATGTTTTATAACTTGTAAAAATATGAAGGGGGCATGCACTGGGGGGTGGCGTGTTTCCCATTAAAAATGAGGACATTTCTGACGGATACAATATGGCAGAATATATTAAGATAATTAATTTATGTTCATTTCAGTTTTTTTTTCATTTCTCAGTATGACCTCTCTTTCATGCATAACAGAAAAATCAAAAATGGATTAGTTTATAGAATGAAAACACTCAGAGCTTTATCTTTCCATGGAAAACTTATCTAGTCTAAGTTGGTTTGTACATTGATTGATGGAAACCATAATAATTTCTTTTACTTGAGTCAAACACTCTGCCTCAAATATTTCATCGTAGTCATAAGGTTTTTGTTGTTTTCACAGCTTTCTGATCAACTACTTTTTTTTTTTTTTCACTTTTTTTCTTCACATAAATAAAATTGTTTCCAGGATCCAACAGCTGGCACTTACCCACTGAAGGAATGAACAGGAAGACAGTGTGTTCATAGGATTACAGAACAAGATGAGAAGGAAAATTTATGCAGTTTTGTAAGCTTAGTGAGGCAGAAAATAGATTGGGGTGCAGAGAAGAAATAAAATGTCAGTCAAAGCTAAGCATACAGACATAAGCTTCCACAACACAAGAGCAGTCATGTGCTTTCTCAGCTTTTGTGACTTCAAGAGTTACTTCTGAGTTTGGGTAGAACAGCGGACAGATGTTTTCTAGAGATCATACTCTTAAGTGACTCTTTACAAGTCTCTCTTAAACCCTGGCAAAAGCAAGAACAAAGCTACCTTGGAAGATGTAAGAGATGGTAGAATGGCTCAAGGAAGGGTCCTGAAGAGGGGGAAAATCTGCAGTTGAAAGTTTTAACTTGGCCATTCCATTCCCTTGTGTAAACCATTTTTCTTCAAGTCTATAATTTCATCTCAATACAATCTATTTTTCTGTAGTATAGTGTAGGTCAATGCTTTGTGCTAAATACTGACAAATGAAAGCAAGAATTATATGCTCGTAGTGTATTGTAGTAGTCTTTGTCAAGTCAGGCTGCTGAGACTGTTTTTCAAGCCCTCCTGTGTGGATATTTTTTAACAAATGGCTTCTGCTGGTCTCCTTTCTCTATTTGATTTGTAAGCAAGAAGCTGTCCCCTGAAATGACTAAGAATGACAAGATTTTACAAGCAAGATTATACTACAAAGTATTATTGGCAATACTATGCAAATTGCCAGAAAGGCATTAGACTGCAATTTAACTACCGCCTAAGAAAGAATGTCTGTTACATATGTGACACACTGCAATTAAAGAACCTGTTCATTTGCATTCAAAGTATCTATTTCATTATTTTACTTGAAGCATATTCTTAGTTGCTTTTGAGATAATGGTACTCAAATTTCATAATATTAAAGAAGAAAGAACAGCCTGAAAGAATCCATTTTAATGGTAAAGGGGCAACGATCATCTGTCTTTGGTAGTCTGAACTATACCCAGGGTTATCATCTGACTTCAGTTATATCCCCTTGGTAACAATTTGATAGGTTCTATTGAATGCCTGATTAATATTTATATTCTATAAAACACAATATTCATTTAATAGTATCATCGTTATTAAGTCGGGTACTTTATTAATACTTTTATGAGTTAGAGCTTGTGTGCACAAAGAGTAAGTAAAGTTACTTCACTGTTGTATGGTGGATAAGAAATAATAGATCATCCAATTTTCCAAGACATGTTTCTCCTATCTCTTAACAGCACACTTCTATCAACATATTTAGATATTCGTGGCAGGTTAATATGGGCCATTTTCACTTGGCAACAGCATCAGCCCTTAGCAACAGTACGTGTGCATTCAGACCACTAGTAACAGTGAGCCAAAATGGAAGATCAGACTATAGAAACCTTTGGACAATGTATGTCAGGAATTTTCAGGTATTATTTCTCCTTAGCAACAGTCTCATTTCATTCCCTAGCAACTCTGAATATAAACTCGGTTTTGTTTTCTGCTCAAAATTACCTCTTGGGAACAACTAAGAGGATCCCCTTGTTAACTTTAATGAAATTCAGTGTTTTGCTTATTCTTAGTTTAAGACAAATAGCAGAACTTAGTATTGCACAGTAGTGCTCTAGATCTATGCAGTATGTCATGGCTTGAGAGTTATGAAAATTAAGGTGGTAGAGCTGTATTTTAGTGTTATTCTTCTACTTCTTTATACATACTTGTGTACAGCCGCTATTTCACAAATTTTTATTAGTATTCTACATGAACAAAAATCATTACTTTCATCCATCAAGCTTCTTACGTCCTGCCTGAGCAGGCTTTTATATCATTTGATAACAAAGGCCTACATGTCCTTCTACTAGGATCTTTGAGGAGAAAATAGCTTGTCCCTGAAGGGAGTAGTAAGTCTCTGCTGCTATTTTATGTCATTCATATGTATCCCATCTACTTATCCATTGGTACAGAAGTATCAGCTAAAATTGTACAGTAGGTCTCTTATGATAAACATCCCCTTTGATTGTGGTGATTTCAGCAAAATTTCAGTAGTGTGGCAGATACTTATCTTGTGGTATGTACTTATCTAGCAGTGGTTCCTCAGTGTGTTACCATATTGTATAATTCTCATTTTCTGCTAGTATCTCACTATATTGAAATTATTCAGTTTCTCTTTTTCTGTTGAAAGAGCCTCCTGGACTCTGTATTTGAATGTTTAAAGAAATATGATTCCCCATTGCGTTCATAAGAGAGAGTAATTGACATTGTGTTAAAAAGTATTTGCGTATACTGTAGAATTCAAACGAGAAAAGGAAAGTAGGAAATGAAAAGCAACGTGAACAATCACAGGGCTTGTTAGTTCCATTTGTGTCTTCTGGTTGTTACCTGTTTCCTTATTCCACTGCAATAACAAACCATATATATATTTATATATAAAGGCATACAGTTAATGGTCTATGTTCAATATGAACTTTGTCCTTTTTTCAATTTTCAGTGCTGAAATTTGCTCACACAGCCTTCATAGTGTTCAAATGGGTTTTTTAAACAATGAAATAATTTTACATGCTGAGAGTATGTGTGCTTGTAAGAAAGCAAAACACCGTGTAACTTCAAAGTGACTTGAAAGAAAGAGATAATCTGACCCACAAACACAGTACTTTTTCAGGGTGTTTTGTAATCCAGTCTTTAATTCTGTGATTTAAGACTTACCCACACACTAAGTAATATTGTTCATCTTACCTCACCATGCAGCACTGATCTGTTTCCAAATCTTATCTACAAATGGTCTTCTTTTATATACTATACACACTGAAAAGGTATACAGTCCTTTCCTGAATATACAGTCAATTCTACATAACCTTTCTGAATCATCAACCAGATATGGAGGGCATTGCTTATTGTTATCATGGGCATGCTTTGAAATGTCTCCATTTCCCACAGTCATTTCCACTTAACTAGACTCAATTTCAGCTGATTAAAAACAAGGTCCTCCTGATCATAAAACAGCCTCATAGCAACAATAGGCTACAGAATAGAGAAAAAACAAACAAACAAACAAACAAACAAAAAACCTAAACACTCAAATTCTTTCTTAATTAAAAGTAGCACATTTGTTTGAATAAGAAAATATATGACACAATGTGGTGAAATAACTTATTTATTATCAAAATTATTATACTTCAGTCACTCATGTTCTCTTCATGTGCTATTCTTTTGAGGTATGGAAATTCTGTTAGTGTATCAGACAAAAATGTGATTTCTGGTATGACAGTTCTACATATGTATATATTGTTAATATATCTGGTTATGTCCTTTGTTCATGTTATCACAAGAAGTCACATTTTTCAGATGAAAGAACAAGTATACCTTGCATATCAACCCATGCACACATATAAATATATTCTCAGATACACACAATCTTTAAGTAATCAGGAGACTCAGTCAATACATTGTGAAATTTGACCTCAGGAATTCCTCACGAAGAAACAGAAGCCAGGGTTTAACGATATCTTGCTACCATATAACCTGTTACTTCCTCTATTTTTTCTGTAAGCACTTCACATCTAGTTTAGCTTCAGAATACCAAACCTATGAATTTTCCATATCAACTTTTTAATGAGGATCAAGCAAAAGAGATTGTGTAATCCCTTCTCTGGATACAAAGGCAGGTTACAACACAAATAAACGGCAGTTTCTCTAAAGAAACAGATAAAGCTGCAAGTGCTACAAAATGACAAATGTGTTGTAGCACCACTTACAGAAATAACTGAGATTCCACATTAAATATTTATTTTGAGTAATTTATCTTTGAAGAAAATATTAGAAAGAAATTACATTGGATGAGTGATTAGTTTATCACTTTGGGGAAAACAGGTACAATGGGTTTAGACTTTAAAAATGGAATAACTGGAAAACTACTATTTGGGCATAGATTTCTGGGATGGCTGTGAAGTAGAAAACTGTTTTAAAATTAATTTCTGGTGTTAATTAAAGGCCTGATTCAAACTCCCTCTTAAGGCCCAGGGAAATTTATCTATTGCATTCAATAAATTTTGGAACCAATCCTATGATATCTCTACCACAAGAGAAAAATGCTGAATATTGTAATTCGGATTTTAAAAAGCAGCTAATGAGTTTTCAAAAGAAAGATGAAAGATTAAAATGCTGATATCATTAAAATGGTGATGTCAAGATAGAATATTAAATCACGGTATAGAGATTTATTTATGTATGTATCTGCAGTTATGAATAATTTCCCAAATTAGGAGAGAGTATTCAAAAATAGTTCTGAGATTTCTCTTGATTATAGCCAGATTTCAGGAGGATCATCACACTGGAAATTAGACAAAATAGCACAATAAGAAGGCGCAGAGGTGTATAAAACATAGATGACAGGAATGGGCAATATATTTGGGGGGGAAATGAATCAAAATAGTAACCTTTCGTTAAGTGGGAAAGCCTTGCCGTGTTCTACATAAGTCAGGAAAACAACTGCTTCCTGTAAAATACTTACAGACATTGCTCTATAATGCAATATAACCCAAGAGATTTAAGGTTTTGCATGTCACTGATCAGACTGCAGCTAACATGAGTTAAACTAATTTTCCTGGAGTGGATCCCGCAGTGTGTGTTGCTGTTGTTAATCATTTTATTGACTGAAGTTCATCCCTGTGCAGAAGACCTGTCCAATACCCATGGAGAGAAATTAAAACTTGTTCCTGCAAACACTTAAGCATCTGCTTATTTTTGCATGGGTAAGGAGGTCTTTTCAATTTAGGAGGCTTGTTGATGTGCATAGAATTCAGTGTTCATAAATGTTTCATAACATTTCTGAACATAACTGTCGAGAAAGACTGTGTTCCAAATGCGTGCTGCATTTATCTTGCACTGACCCTCAGTGTAATGGTGAATTTGCATTAAGTAAATTTTTTGTTCTGCAGAAATATGACAAAGTCAGTTGTTTGACTCCATAATTAATATGTATTGTGAAAACTAAAAATATGATCCTACAGTCCTTATTTTTGACTCAGAGGACATATTTTACTGACAGTAAGTGGATGAATATGTAAAGGTGCAATAGTAGAGTTGTAATTCGTACAACCAGTAATAGTACTAAACTACAAGAGCAGATTTTGGTGCGGTGCTTTTGAGTGAATTATAGCTTGAAGAGAAACTGCATCTTTAGGCTTTTTCAATAATAAATATCATAAAAATAGTAAAGATTGATGTAAAATTTTGGAGTATCAGCTTTTATGTGCAAGATTGTCATTGAAAGCCTGAAAGAGAAAAGTGTATTAGAAGGCCTACTAAAGAGGAGAGGTACCTTGATGCTGGAGACAAAACCTGTTTTTGAAAAAAAAGAAAGAAGGTCAAAGGATAGGTTATTTTGCTGAGAGTGGGAGAAAAGGAAAGGAACAGAAAGACTGAGCTGCTCCAAACCCAATTAATATTTTTTAAATGGTAGTTACCATAACTAGAGAGAGTGAAAGAACTCTTGAAATATGAGATTAAGAGGAAGACCAAAGACTGATGAATGATAAAGAGAACACATTACATCATTTTTACTGGAAAAACTTCATACGAAGTAAACATCCAAAGGGCAAATTCTGACTGAAGGTCTTCAGCAGTGGAGATCTCCAAGAAGAGTTGAACTGGTGCTTTGAAACTATTCTGACAAGTAGAACAGAAAATTCGCCAGGAACAGAGAGAGAATTCTTCATTTATCTTGATTACATTTTAGCTCCCAAGTGTAATAAAGGCTCTACCATCTGTTTGCCCATTAGATATTTTATTTATGCAATGGCAGCATATTTAATTTACTTTTCTAAAAATAAGCCTTTCCACTGGACTATTTTTTAAATACACTTGTATTATTTATTTTTATGTTTTTGGAAATACAAGTCCTAAATTGCTTTAGAGCTCAGTGACATTCCTTTGCTCAATATATTTGACACTCAGTTGGTCACTTGTATTGAGTGCTTACTGAAGGAGCTAAACAATGTATAATTTATCTCTCTTACCCTGTCAGTAGAGCTTCACTTTGACTATTCACATGTGAAAAGTTACTCATTCATCTACATATTTTCAAAATCTTCCCTTTAGATTAGAATGTGGGAGATATTTTGGGGATTGACTTTTTTTTCTCTTTTATTGAACTTACTGGTGAAAGGAACAGCTAGAGTAGTAAAAAGCACTGTTTTTGTCTTTAAATGGAACTACTATAAAACATTTCACTAAAGCATCTGGAAGCATGTGGTGAGATGATGGAAACTGCAATGAAACCAAGAGCCATGTTAGCATACTTCCTGAACAGATAATATACCAAAAAAAATTACTCGGATGAGATGTCAGCTTTTTGACTCTTCCTTTTTGTATGAATTAACTATTTTACTATTCCTGAGAGAGATTTTTTTCTCTGGCAAGCATCAATACAATATTTCCATGAAGAGCAACTTTCACTTGTTATCTCTGTGAGGATTTCATGCACCTCCTGATGTCATTTCATCAAAAAAACAAGTATAAGAGAACAGGAAAATATATCATAATAAATTGTTAATAACAGTTTAGAATACTGTTCCCTTAGATGTCTTCAAAAACACAGTAAAAGTACTGTGGAGACATAAAATCAGATTCTCTTCAGCATCTATGAACCACAGCTAGATCCTGGACTAGATTAAAATGAACAAGCAGTGATGCCATTTTTTTGAGCGTGGCCTGGCACAGAAGCTTCCATCAAAAATGAAACTACAAAGAACAAAACAGAACAAAAAATGTGTTGATGGTTGCAGTGTCTGCTCTTGGGCCCTGGGGCATCTGCTGCGCAGAGAACAGATGCTTGGATTTGCTCCTCTTGATTACCTTCCTTCCATTTTTGTGTCTGCTGCTGCAGTCGCATAAACGGAATGAAAATTGGCTTTAGCCATATCTCTTCGGTTCATTCTTCCTCTTTGGCCAGCAATGTGGGCAGAATATAGGAGAAGGCAGCATGGTGCATATAGGATGTCTCCACTGCTTCCCAGCTATGGGCGAGGTTCCAGCCCAAGGTCCAGCAGGATAAGGTATACTTAAGCCAGCCCGTCCTCCACTCCTGTGTGATAGGAGAGTGAAAAGATACAGGGAAGGCAGGAAGATCTGATTGCCCCGTGTTGGATATAAACCTACTAGTATCGGGCACCTTCTGCAACAGTAAAAGCATGCCAATTCCACTTCTCTGAACAGGCTTTTAACAGTCACTCACCAGGTTTCCATAACATGACTTTAATTTTTAGAATTGCAAATATATTGGTGTTTACTAAGGAAAAATGTAACTGTCTGCTTGCTTCTTTGTAAAATGTATGAAGCAGAAGAGTTGTTCAACCAAAGAATTTGACTGCTCCAGAACTGTGTCTAGCAACAGCATAACATTAAAGTAACAGCTCTCCTCTTTACCCAGGTTCTTTTAAGATTGACTAAGAAAACACTAAAAACTTTGGTAGAAAATTGAGGATGAGTAAGTCTTCTCTGTGGAAAATATAATCAAGGCAAGATTTCTAACCAGCATAAGTCCTTGTCTGTAGTATTTACAAAAGCACCCAAAAGTCCCTTCCCTGTTTCTCTACCAAAAATTATGGAGAATAGTTCTGTAATTGTCTATCAATTAAGTAAACAAATGGATACCGATTTTAAAACCTTCAAGTGCAGTTCAGAATGCAAATTTAAACTGAAGAGATTCTGGCTTTATGTCTTTAACTAGACAAATCCTCTGTCATTGTTAGAACCTTTGGAAGCAAATATATCTGCTTAATAGAAAGGTGCAGCACCTTTTAAGGTGCTTCAAAGCTGCCTCCAGACCTCATAAAGGAAGTCTCTGTAAGATTTTTCTCTACATTACCTAAGTATGGGATTGAGTTCTTTATTCTCTTCTATTCTTATGTTTGCATTTTCTCAATTTGAAATTGAAAATATTTATTGATTGCATGCAAAGAACAAGCATAGTACATGATAAATTCTAAGCATCCAGTCTATGAATAATATTCCTCTTCCCACAGACTATGACACTGAATATCCATTTCTACATACTGAACAATATTGAGTTTATGTTTTTATAAGTCATAATTTGAAGGACAATTTTTTGGTCTTTTGTATTATATGGATTTACTGTTTCATAGATTGAAACCAAAGAAAGTCTATGTCCTTTTAAATTGTATAAAACACTTTGCTGTTAGAAATTGAGTGCTCAATACACGATGTTTATTTCACTTGGATTCAAAATTAGAAAGTAAAATTAATCTTGCTTTTGAGAATTTTTAACTTAAGTTCCCTAATGGAATAATGGATTATACATTTCACAAAGTTTTATTTTGCCCCTTTCTTTTTTCCTTAGGTGAGAAATTCAGTGGACAACAGCAAAATCTACAAAGATTCAAAGTAAGATTTCACATCCACTTGTTTTCTAAGTGTTCATTGTTACAGATTTTTGCAATGTTAGTTATTTTTGCTGAAAGGCCTACGATTTCTTTTGGTTCAGGTTTTGTGTTATAAACCACAAACTTCCTTCTGCTTGGCAATATCTAGTATGACTTGGAAAGCTTATCCCTTTTGAAATTCCAAGATGTTCTTCTAGTCAGGAAAGAGAGCATAATGCTTGGATCAGTAGGTCGTGTAATAAACTCTTTTATATGTCTCCTAAGGTGCAGGAGTGAGATCATAGTTCAGATTTTGCAGTGTGGAAATAAAAGAAAGTCTTACTGCTATGGTGTGATTCCTAAGGTGCACTATAAATTAAATGGGAATTCAGGCAATGCATTGAATGAGTAACAGCAGTAACAACAAAGGGTACTGAGCACTTCTAGCCTTTCTGTTTCGTGTGATGTCTCACACTAACCTTTGTACAGTGAATAATACTCATCTGTAAAGGCAGAGAAAGACTGGAAAGCAGTTCACTGATTCTTGTAAGAAAGTATTCTACAAGGTATAGCTGTATGAAAAAGATACGTCAAACCTTTAATACTATTTCTACCCACTTTGTGTAAGGCAATATGACAGTTAGACACATATGATCTGACCTATCTGTTCTTGTGATAATTAAGGCAGGTTATTCATTGACCTGGCTATGAAGTAGGTAAGTCCCTAGTGAGAAAACTGTTTATGGCTAGTAAAACATCACAGAAAAATTGTGATTATTTTATATGTGTACAGAGAGTTTGGCAATTTATAATACATTCTATATGTTATTAAATAATAATATAATGTATAGGAAATTTGGTGTTGTTGATCTTATTACAAAACAGCTAAATTATTTCTGAACTCAAGGGGAGTCTTCACATTTCATACATTAACACATTATGTTTAACAGATTGATAGCAGAGCTGAAAAAGGTGGTGAAAAATCATATCACATTTTTCTGGAGTTATTAAGCTACTTAGAGAAGTAAAACTGCTGACTTCATTGTGGAGAAAGACAGAAGAATCCTAAGATGATGGAGTGAATGGACAATAAATTGCCAGATGAAATCCAGCACGCAGTAAACATGAAGTGATGCTCTGTGAGAAAAACAGTCCTAATATCACAAATACTCACAATTTGAAGGTGGTTAATTTCCATTCAGAGTTAGCTAGTTCATCTCAAAAGTAAATACAGAAACATTTAACAAGATGAGGAGCAGGACAAAAAGGATGATCAAAATAAAAAGTTTTTGTATGAGTAATGACTATATCCCTAACATTCTTCACTCCAGAACAGAGATAAACTGAGGAAAGACCAGACAGAGGTTTATAAAATCATGTCTGGCATGTAGAAAATAGAAGAAAGGAACAATCATTCTTTTTTTTTTTTTTTTTCCGTAAGGAAACTATAATCCAAAACCTGAAAGTAGCAAGTGCAAGGTTCAGAATAAATACAGCTTATAGGGAAGATGTGAAATTCCCTGAAAAAAAGGTTATTAGGGATTCAAAATTTTTCATAGACTCAATAGAAAGACAGAAAAAAATGTAGAAGAAAAATCCCATAAAGCTGTAAATACACTGATACTCCCTCTGGCTTCAGAAAGTCCCTAAATTGCACTTGTGTGGATACCTGTGCAGGGGTAGTATCACTACATATTTGTGCTGTTCTTACATTTCCTGTAATTTCCATTATTAGCCACTCAATACCCCAGGGGAGCTATTTGTTACAAAGATCTCTGGCCATTCTAGCTTTTATGGTAGAGCTTAGAGAATATGCTATCAATTGGAAAATAACACATAGAAATATAGCTAGTGAGTTAAGTAAGTTAGCAGACGCACACTTTAGACTCATTCTAGCCTCCCTGTTTTTGTGTAATTTTCTACTTTAAGTCACTCTCAACCTTGTGTTAAATGGCAGCGGCAATACCGGAAAAGGCTTGCTGCTAATTATCAAGTTCCAGCAAGATTTGTCCTTGCTTAGTTAAATTGTGTTGGGTATTCACAATAAACACAAACTATGTTTTGTACAGACCTCAAGGGAGGGAGCTACTCTAAGCCATAAGAGAGTTAATGAAAACATCAGTATTTTCTTCTCAGACATCCCTGACTGAGATGTTTATACAGAATAATACAGTGGAGAAACTGTTACAAATAAGAAGGAAAACTGACCACACCAAGTGGGAAAGGTTGTTGTGACTCTAGGAATTAAATGGGACTTATAAACATAAAAGAGCAAAAATGAAAATGACAGATTAACAGGAATAAGCTACCTAACTAAGACATACCTCTGTGATAAAAATGCAACTGGTATTTAACTTTTGAACAGAAAAATCATTCTTTAGAGTCTTCTCTTTAAAAAGTATGTAACAACTGGGTTTAATTTATAGGGAGACTTTTTATTTGTTTTTCTGTGGAAAGAAGTGAGTATTACAAATCACAGTGTGAAAAAAATGGGCAAAATGGGAGAAGATATCCTTCTCACAACCACCAAAACCTCCCTTGCTTTTTATTTTTATTTTCCATATTGGCACTAGCTAGATAAGTATCTGTTCTTTCTGGCCTATACGTTGATAAGGGATTGATGAACACACGCGTCACTGCACTCTTGGACACGGGCTGTTTATCTGCAAGAAGTGCTATTTAATAGCATAAACTTTGATTAGTACAAGACATTATATTAAAATTTCCTCTCTCTCTGTCTCTTTATGTTTCAAGTCAGAAAGAAACAATAGAGACAAACTTTGGAAGGTGGTGTCTAGAGCTAATTGACTAGCATATTTAAAGCGGGTTGTGGTTGCTTAGAAACATTTATTGCCTTTAACAGAAGCCTGATTATTAAATAGTCTGCAGGGCAATGTAAGACAACATGTTTTTATAAGAGCAAGAAGCACAGTGAAAGATGGTCTGTGGCTTAATATTAAAAGGAAACATATTTACAAATAACATTTTATTTTTTAAGCCAAATTAAACAACACTGCTGAACGAATTTTGAACAACGCTTATGCTAGTGCAGTAAACTGAAACCCAGTGTCATGACGACTGTGGGCCAACTTGCTGTTTATTCCATAAGGCTCTCTGTTAATTCCAGCAGTAGTTATTTCTTCTCTGTGGCTGATCTTGAGAGCTTGCAATTTACTTATTATAGTAAAGTGCATGTTATGTAGGAAGAAGCTGATTATGGAGATCAAAGGACGCTGAGAAGTCTAAAGTGCAGTAGCCTTTGATTATATAACAGCCTTGTGACGAAAAATCTTACAGTGAGGCAATACTCAAAGTCAGAATTCTGTAGTGGATAAAGCAAGCAATATGTCCTACAAAGGTACTGATATTTCCAGTACAGATGACTTACTAAAAGTATCTAAAATAAATCTAATCTATAACCAGCTATATTTATCTGTTGAAATCTCATTGTCTAATTACATATTTCAAAAGAATTGAAATAACACCTATGATGTCATTTGTTCGGGGATCCTCCATAACAAAAATGTTCAGTCTTTCTAAAACACGTCTCAAATTTCTTCACAAAGCATTGTTGAAATCTCAGGGAACTTCGATTCTCTCAGTAATTTCCCTGGAACACATGAGACTGTTCATACTTCTGTTGCACCTATGAGGTCATTTAAAACATTGAATCTTCATGAAAGACATAGATATTATAAAAACTGACAGGTTTATAGTACACCTTTTTCTTTCCTGTGGCATAGCACAAACTATTATGCAACAGATAAGATGAGACGAATTCTCTCCTGTCTGTTTGAGATTAAGATTTAGATTTATGTGCCCAAGTTTTGTCAAGAACAAATATAAAACATGGGAACATTATAGAATATCTGGCCATCAGATGAATTAGCAGACAAGATATTAACAGGGACTTTTTTACTAGGCAAATTATTCTACTATTTTTAACTACAAAAATTCTGACCATTCCAGAGCAAATGAACAGCTGTTAATACCCACCACAAAAAAAATAAGGTAAAAGGAGTGAGGGGAAGACAAGCAGGATAAATAATTAATAAATCAGAAGCTTCAGTGTTAATCAAAACATACAATATCAGGGTTTCAAAGTAAATGTAATCATAAAAATGTGATTCTTCTAGCCTTCTTAGTTATTGATCTTTAGAAGACATTATAAATGATGAAAAATATTCAGTATCTTACTGATCAAGACTAAACTTCGATTATTTCTTGAGTTAAGGTTCTGTAGAAATAGCCAGATTTCTGAGCCCTATGGACTTTTAATGCAAACTTCCCTCTACCACCACTACTGGGACTGTCTGCAACGAAAACAGGAAGAATACTTAACCATAAAGTGAGTGATAATAACTTCACAAAAACTCTGCCACATGCATAAAATGCTGTCACATACATAAAGTAAACCACTGAAAAACTGGAATTGAAAATACTATCCAAACTCCCTATTAATCTAAATCATGATTTGTTGCCATACTCTATCAACAATATTCAGCAGAAAACTGTATTATTCAAGACTGTAGTATATCTTTAAAAAACAACAAATATTACTAGAATAAAAACCAAAGTAATGTTGGTCTTATTTCCTGTAGATTAAATCCCTTTTATTTTATAATTTAATGGAAATCCATTAAATGAAACTATTATTGGAAAGTATATACTCAGGAACTGTATTTAGGAGAATTGCAGTTAAAAGCATATTACACCTCCGAACAGCAATAAAGGAAATGGGCATCACTCCTTCAACCTCGATGAGTCAAACGCCTTTTTTGGCTTGAAAAGATATTTTTTTTTTTTAAAAAGGTTAGGGGTTATTGTAAGATAACTCACTGGGACATACATGTGTCATTCAGAAAATAGAATCAGTCTTATCATTTGATATTATTTACTTAGGATTTTCACATCAAGAACTTCATTAAACAAGTTCATAGACCTAATTGCTAATTTCTATTAGAGACATTTCTAGGATCACAAGATTACAGCACTGAGTTACCTGGCAGTTACCAAAGAGGAAACACTCTTCACATAACTCTGTATTTTTGTATAGTGTGTTCCTGGAGTTGCAAGAGTTCAGTGTGGGATTTTTTTGCTTATTAGGATGGCATATTCGAAGATGACCTAAAAATTTGCGGGATGATAAGTAATGACTATGTCTCACTCAGACAACCTTTTATTCTAATTCTACTGGAGCATAGCAAATAACTTATTTTTGGTGTTGTAAAAAAAAAAAAAAAATAAAAAAAAAAAAAAAACAAACAAAACCCAAAAACAGTTGGGAAAGCCAAGGAAGAATATAATTTCAGTCCAGATAAATTAATTTCAGTCCAGATAAAAAGATTTGCAGGAGTGTGCTTAAATTTCAGTTTTAGTATTTTCTAACTATGAGAAAGTTTCTAAGTGAGTTACTTTTACAAATAAAAACAGTAGAAAGGTTTGTTAAGTTAGAATTATGAACCTTAATCTTTTGGAGATATTCTTACATTGTTGTTTTCCAGAATTTGAACTAATTTAACTACCTTAGAATGAGCTGATAAAAACATTTCTTCAATTACTTCTATAATAATAAGATTTCAATTACAATTATTATTTTAAAATAATACAGTAAAATTTTATAGACCTTAAAGTGTACAGTATTTTATTACCTCTGTCTTCTTCTAGATGGTTAATGGAAATCCACTACTGAAAAAGACTCTGTAAACTGTACCATCATCCTACGGAAGGGATGCTAACTGTTTCCTCCCTTTAAATTCACAGAAGGAGACTATTTTATCAATTGGAAATTGAGAAGCAAAAGATTTCAGATTGATTTATGAAAAAGGCAATACTTGTGATTTATCATGTCAAAAATTGGTTAAAAAAGACCGTTAAGTCAATTAAAATAGGAATAAGTACACAAGAACGAAAACAAATGGCAAGTTGTGCCCTTTCCCATGTTACTGATTAGCTCATTACACTATATTGCCTGTAGTGCATGACCATTTACATAATTAAAACCTCTTCATATCTAAGTTTGCATAAAGACACCAAGAACCCATTTCTGCAGCCATTTTAGCTCTCATTATTGAATTCTGAATATATGATCATAACGCCAAGGGACAGATTGCACTACTTAGGCACATTTAAGTTCAATATGAACCCTTTCCATTTGCATCGAAGTAGAACTGAATTCCTGGTTGGATGAGAATTGCTCTAATTTTCCTTCATGTGTGAATGTGTAACTTTTATTAAAGTGAATGTCTAGATTTGAGTTCTACCATTTTTTAACTGAATAAAGCACTGAAGTAGATCTGGAGACATCTTAAATGGGTACCAGCTGAACATTTACTCCATTTAAAGACTGTATCAGCACTGACTGCGTAACTGAAAGACAGAATCCATGTGTTCCAGTGGCCCTGAATTAAACTGACATGTTACCTTTGTGTTTACAAGATAGGAAATTAGCTGAAGCTGTGAATCTAAACATGTTTGGGACTAATTCCATGCCAGTTTTATTAAACCTGTCATTAATATGCTCTTTTCTCTTTTGGATAGATTAAACTTGTGGGGACTAAAAAACAAATTATGGTCTAGACACCAGCAATTAATGTTGCGAGTCCTGTTCTCTTGCTGTGGGCACTGTGTATCTTAATAACATGTTTAAAGTTTTAGCTTATTGTTTCCCTTGGTTGGATGCTGCTATTGGACTATTTTTTTTATCCTGCTGTAATCACAGACATTAGTTCATCTGACTTCTCAGCAAACAAACTGATTATTATTAGACTGCTTAATAATATATTTTAATGCTGATTTTACTATTTGTTCATGGAGAGATCTATTCTTTTTTCTTTCTGTAACTACTTTGTCCCAGTTCTGTATGAAATAAAATGTTCACTAAAGCAAACTATCTGTGATTCAAAAGCAGTACATCACTAAATATTTCTTTATAATCATTAAAGAGTGTCTGTTTGATGTAGGAGAGCAGGGCTGTCATCCCTATAATATGAAACCTAGTAACAAGAGAGTAAGACAGTCACACTTTTTAAGATCTTGTATTTGTCCTGGACAAAAAGGACTGGCATCTAATTAATTGAAGAAAAGGGCAGAAAATTATGTTTGATCATAAATAGAGTGTATTTTGATGTGCTGTAAACATGAAAACACTAATGAGTTGCTAGTATGGATCAGGTGAAATGTTTTCAGAAGAAGCAAGGAAGTATTTAAACCATTAAAACTGACTTGCAGAGACTCCAGTTGTAGTGCTACATAACTCTGAATGTAAGAAAAATTGTATGAAGTGCTCTTATGGGGCACCAATCAACTTCTACTGAAAGAGTTTCACTACTAGAACCCATCATTTAGCAATCCAATGTTCCACTTCTTCTCATGAATCTCTATCCCTACAATCCATCCCTAAACATGTTTTGAAGTATTTTACTGAGAGGTAGCTCATACATGCCCCTTTATCAGAACTAAGATTAGTTATCCTAGAGAGATGATATAACTCAGACAAAACAGCATTTCCCTCAAGCTTCCATTTTTTGCCAATATTTCATGTCCATTATGACACAGATATGTGGACTAAAAAAAAGTAAGTAGATGCAGGTGTGAAAGGTGAAAGAGAGTCTAACACAATTAGGAAAATGGAAACCTTCTCTCTCTTCAGTATAGACTAAAAGGTACTGACTTTTTAAACTTCCCAAAATAAGGGCTGAGGGGGTAAATAAATCCATTATAAATACACTGAATAAATGTACTTATAATAAATGCATCTAAGGGATCAATGCCAGGTAGGAAAAAATAATTTACAAGCTATAATCCTGATATAAAATGAAGTAGAGATCAACAAATCAAATTAGAACAAAGAACAAAGATTAGTAGGTGTTTGGTTTATTGTAGATGTTTTTCTTGTTAACTGTCAGATGTGTGAAGTCCTGGAACGGCCACCCAAATAGTGACAAAGAGGGACCAACACAGTTTCAAGGCAAATATCAGTAAATCTTTGAGTGACTGTCTGACAGGAGCAGGAACATTCAGGTTGCTGGTGTGAGACTTCAGGAATTGGGTCTGTTGGGTTCCACAAGGGGAAAAAGGGAGGACAATTGATTTTCTGATGTCTTGCATTACTTCAGAAATAATTAGCAAGAATTTTGATGCACTATGCTGTATTAATCTCATGCTCCTTAGTTTTACTGCTTCTTAGGAGAGGTCAGAAAGACATTGACCTCCACATCCCTCATGTTGCACAGCTTGGCTTTGAGACTTGGGGTTATTAACCTTTTAGTGAATCAAAGAAGAATGATCAAAGCACCAGTGTTTTCACAATGTCTAGATGGTTTTTCTCCTGGTGCCACTCAGAACCACCTCCTGTTTGGTGTTACTTTTGGGAAAACTGGCTGAAAATGAATTATGAGCCACAGGGAAAAGTGTGGACCACACACACACATCCTTATCATTGAAAACCTGTATTGCTTCTTCTAACGGCAGCAACACTAATATATTGCTTGTGATGCACACAGAATTATTTTTTTACTTGTTTTCTGTTATTTTAAAATCTAGGTTATGTATTGGTCTCTGTAGGGAAGTGGGTAGGCATTTGTTTCATTATATATGACTCAAGTTATTTTGTTTTAGGCTCAAAATTAGCAAGATAGTATCACAGTCAAGTCTTATTTCTGGCTCTCATTATGATTTTACATTTCAGCTAAAGGCTTTCTACTTGCAAGAAAGTGCATGCCCATAGAAAACAAAGGAGCAGTTCAGTTATGATTAGAAGAAAGGCAATCATTCATTTGTGAATATAAACATAACCTACAATTTGTAAATAATTGTAATAATATTAGCAATAATAGGGCTTAAAATGGTTATCATCCGCACAGAATTTGGAGTAGTACACAAGGATCCTGATCTATGGTAGTGTTATGCTATAAATTATTCATGTCTTCTTGTCGTATGGAATACTTCCTGTGCTCTGACCTTCTGTAATTACTAGTGATAGTATGTCAGAAAGAATTTCTTGAATTTAAAAAAATATTGTATTGTTTTAATCATTCATTAAAATACTGATTAAAGTATGTCTGAGAGCAATGTATATCTAATTTATAATTGTACACATAAGTGATAAACTCTGTGGATCAGGCTCTTTCTTTTTCTTGAATCTCAAAGGGATGAGATTTGAATCCAGCCAGGATCTTAAGTAGATTTTCTATAAAATACCTTCCATAAAAGAAGTGTTCGATACTTCTAGTTCTTTGCTCATATTTTAAAAATGTTTGGCAATAAGTAGTTTATATAATATTAACTCGAACCTCACCCATTCTCAGCAAATGTAACTTTGGTGCAAGGGTTTAAGAAAACAAGATTTTTATTTTAAGGATTTCTTTACATTGAATGTCTCATGTTTATCATAGGTATTCCACCTCACATAGAATCATAGAATGCCTTAGGTTGGAAGGGACCTTAAAGATCATCTAGTTCCAACCCCCTGCCATGGGCAGGGACCCCTCCTACTAGACCAGGTTTCTCAAAACCCCATCCAGCCTGGCCTTGAACACTTGGAGGGATGAGGCCTCTACTTCCCTGGGCATCTTGTTCCAGTGCCTCACCACCCTCAGAGTGAAAAATTTCTTCCTCATATCCATTCCAAATCTACTCTCTTCCAGTTCAAAGCCCTTACCCCTTGTCCTACAATTATATTCCCTTGTAAAAAGTCCCTCTCCAGCTTTCTTGTAGGCCCCCTTCAGATACTGGAAAGCTGCTATAAGGTCTCCCCAGAGTCTTCTCTTCTCCTGGCTGAACAACCCCAACTCTTTCAGCCTGTCCTCATAGAAGTGCTCCAGCCCTCTGATCACCTTTGTGGCCATCCTCTGGACCCACTCCAACAGGTCCATGTCATTCCTATGTTAAGGGCTTCAGAGCTGGATGCAATATTCCAAGTGGCGTCTCACCAGAGTGAAGTAGAGGGGCAGAATCACCTCCCTTGACCTGCTGGCCACGCTTCTTTTGATGCAGCCAAGGATACGGTTGGGCACCTGGGCTGCATGTGCACATTGCCAGCTCATGTTGAACTTCTCATCAACCAACACCCTCAAGACCTTCTCCTCAGGGCTGCTCTCAACCCATTCTCTGCCCAGCCTGTATTTGTGCATGGACCTTGCACTTGGCCTTGTTGAACTTCATGAGGGTTGCACAGGCCCACCTCTCCAGCCTGTCCAGGTCCCTCTGGATGGCAGCCCTTCCCTCCAGTGTTTCAACTACTCCACACAGCTTGGTGTTGTCAGCAAACTTGCTGAGGGTGCACTCAATCCCAACACCTATGTCACCAACAAAGTTGTTAAATAGTACTTGTCCCAGTACTGACCCCTGAGGAACACCACTTGTCACTGCTTGCCACTTGGATGTGGAACTCTTGACCACAACTCTTTGAGTGTGACCGTCCAGCCAGTTCCTTATCTACCAAGTGGTCCGTTGGTCCTGCAGGACAGTGTCAAACGCTTTGCACAAGTCCAGGTAGATGATATCTGTTGCTCTCCCCTTATCCACCAGTGCTGTAGCCCCCTCATGGAAGACCACCAAATTTGTCAGGCGTGATTTGCCCTTAGTGAAGCCATGTTGGCTGTCACCAATCACCTCCTTATTTTCCATGTTTCTTCTCAGAGTTTCCAGGAGGATCTGCTCCATGATCTTGCTGGGCACAGAGGTGAGGCTGACCAGTCTGTAGTTTCCTGGGTCTTCTTTTTTACCCTTTTAAAAAATGGGAGTTATGCACACATTGTTTTAGAAAAGAGGATATAAGATGATGGTAAAATAGTCCTTTGAATTTAGTTATACTAGCTTAACATTAGGTATCTCTCAGTGTTGGTATGAATGAAAAGCCTTGAATGTCAGTATTTCTGATTATAAAACACACCTCTTTCTTGAAAGAGGTAAAGTTGAACATCTTCAAATAAATGAGCAAGTATTTCACAGTGAAACCAAAAAAAGAAGTAGGCATTTTTACAGTGCCCAGTGGGTCACAGTGCCAGAGAGGCCTGCGTGCAGAAAGGTCCACCAGGAAATCCATGAGGCATGGCACAGAGACATGCTGGTGAACTTGCTTGGCTCTAGAAGCAGAATAGTATGTTCATGCAGTGTTGCCCCTGAGCTATTGAGCTCTGAAAAGTGCCAGAGCTTGTTAGATTACAGACTGTGCCTTGCTAGCAAAAGGCATACTGTTTCTAGACGAGAGTTGGCTCCAGTGCAGTTCCCATGATCCCTGGCGTTGCTACGATCACATTAGGATGAGTGAAGTGGATGCAGGTGTCTTGATTGCTACAGTGTGGGCAGTCCCATTCTTATAGGAGAAAAGGTTTCTTGTCCTAGTGCTTAATAAATGCTATACCATAGCAGAAATGATATTTCAACATTGCATTAAAATGATCATTGACATTTCATACAGATATCAAATTAAATAAGCACTGAATGTGGAATATACTTAAATGATGTATAACTAATTTTTGGGCTATAAGTTTTTCCCATGTGTCCAACCAGTTAAACAGTTTGTAGAACTACATGGAATTTTACAATTACATAACATCTGCTTATTTGTCTATATGTGGATGATATTTCCTGTCTAAAAATATATTTTTAAATTATAATTTCATTAAAAATAGAAAATTCTTTTCAGAATTGCAATTTTTATAACATGCTTTTATTAAATTTCGTAGTTCCTATCAGCCTTATGTCTCATAACTGAGCTGCAGAAAGCAATTTCATCTTTAAAGAAGTTGTTTCTTTGAGTGTTCAGCAGTAGCTAGTCTTAATTTTAAGATGTGTAAATTCCATCTTAGAATATGTCAACATATTATTTATTCCTAGGTGTACATATCTTTTTATTACTGCTACTAGTATTTCAAAATATTTAATGAAATATAAGGATCAAGTGCATTTTGGAGATGAAATGTAAAATATTTCCCAGAATGTTTTTCCTAATCTAGCATTTGTCAGAAATTCTACTTTAACGTACTTTTTTTACATAGTTGTTCTTACTCAAGTAGTACATTGGAAAATATCTGAATCTCTTATATCTGAAAGCAGAAATCCAAGATACAACTGAAGTCGGTTGAGCTCCATAAGGGAAACTGTCTGTATTCCTCAAAAACAGTCCTGTGTTTCTCTCATAATATTTTAACTAACAAATATCTATATTTGGTAGGTTATTCAGAATGAAGTTTAATTTTTTTGTTTAGAATTTGGGATCGGAATATTTCTTAAACTACTTTTGCTTAAAAGACTAACTTTGTCTTGAGATGAGTGGCAAGAGGAGGAGAAGGAGAAAAATATGGTTTTCTAAGTCCTCCACTACACTTCTTAGACAGGTGATGGGAACCACCAGCTAGCTTTTCCATACTAATATTTATCTGTAGACCATTCCGGTACATACTCTTCAATTATCTCTTCTTATTATATTATGTGGGGTTCAGAAAGTAGTAAAATTTTGGAGTCTACATCTACTGCCTATGAAATGTGTGTGTGTGTACATATTGTGAGCTCCTTTTTTTCTTTGTACTGGGAACAGTTACAGGGGTGTTTTTGTTGTTGTTTCCTAATCTTTTCTGGTTCAAAATCAACGCTAAGGGAAAAGTGTGGTTTGTATTGGATACTCAGATTTCATTTTAGGTATGAACTTTAGCTCCACTCACTAGCTGGCCTTTAAAGGGCAAGATAAATACCCATAACTGAAAAATGATGCATTTGTATTCTTTTTAAACAAACAGAATTACGTGTTCTTAAAATCAAAGGTCATGTCTCTTTCTAACAGTCTTTCAGCTTTTCTACTTTTGCTTCCATCAAAAACCAAGGACTTATATTCCTTTTCTTACTCTTCTATAAGATCCAGTAACTTTCAAAGACTTTAAGTAGTATATAGGTCATTAAAACCATATGAATTGTGTTCTTTAATTTTCCTAGGATTGCCAAAGTGAAAAACATGCAGCAGCAACAATCATTTTATGTCAACTTAAAACAAGGTTAATGAATTTTAAACAGTGGTAGAGGATATTTTGTTTAAACCAATACATTTTTTCCAATGGATAACATTTTCTTCTCACTTTTTTCTTCCAAGTTCCTTTTCAGGAGAGAAAAGCAGAAGGAAAAAAAAAAAAAAAGAAACTAAACCAAACCAAACAAACAAAAAAACCCCAACAATAAAGATTTAGCCTTCTATAAATACACCAGATTCAAAAGTATCAGTGCTTATTGCGGGTATGGGCTTATTATGGGCTTATTCCTAGTACTCAGTCAGCCCCAAATGTACTAAAACCTATCATACCTTCCTGCATCTGTTCACACATGCCCAATGCACCCAGTAAGACTAGTATGCTTCACTGAAACAAAATGCAGGGAATGTTTCCCAAACTTTGAAAACCTTTCATTGTCTAAATAAATAGACAGAATAAAAATGACCATTTTGCAGTCATCAGTTTCAGCTGAAGCTGCACTTACAGTTCATGGCAGAAGCTGTCTTTAAAAAGTAATAACAGTCATCACCTCGAATCCTTTAATCCTGCTGCTCTTTTTCTTATATAGACAGCTACATCTGTACGAAGTCTCACTGTCCCCTGGCGCAGAGGTTTTCATTAGTTCTCAGCTCTCTCCCTCTCTTTTCCACTGGTTGCATACCTGGAGCAAGTTTATTAGAACACTTCCAATACAGAAATCATTGTGTTAGAAACAATCTTTGAAAGGGGTACATACTGGTTCTTATTTTAGCTAACTAAATTGGTAGATTTCTACCTTTAATACAGGGATTTTAGGTGGTTCAGATCCAATTGTTCCTAGTCATACTTGTTAAGCACAGAGGCTTTGATTTATGTGTTCAAAAGTCCTGTCAAACTAGGTCCCCATCTATCGCATAGCTATTTTGGTCCAGGGTCTCCTGTTCCAAACTTTGATAAAGTGGAAACTCCCTGGAGACGGGGAAAGTAGAGAGAACAGAAGGTTTTATTACTGAAATAGTCAAAGGAAAACTTCTATGTTTGGTTCCTTTTTGCGAACTTTTGGAAAGGAAAAGAGGACATGCAACACAGAATTTGAATATTTTGCTACTTATCCCACTCTTCTAAACACTGACATAGATGATAATGGTTAAAATATTTTTCAGCAGAAGGGTTGTCTAACAGTAACTTCGGTCCTGAGTTAGTATCTGTCAGTATGTACACTGCACACAAATGATGCTATTGTGTAATTTTTTTCAGAGGAAAGAGCACAAGACAATTAAAAAACGATTACACACACCATATTTCTCTCAGTAACTATCAGCATTTATATTAATACTGAGGTTTGTAGAAAACATTTCCATTGTCGTTTTGTTAATCCCAAATTACCTTGTTAATGAGGGAAGAAAGAAAGGGCATAAATTACCTCCAGTGTGTTTGCTTAGCCTCCTGAATTTGCTATTTACAGACATATTACAATATGAGAGTATGAGGAGGTTAATGGTTCTTTTTTCTTCCTAGTAAATACCATTAAAATAGATTTGAGGATAAACTATTCAGATTTCAGAGTGGAAGAAAAATATATGCTATTTCCTGATACTAGTAACACTGTTATGAACAGTCTTTTTGCTCCACAAGATTCCATTTAATTACAGTAGAAAAAAAAAAAAATCTGTAATAAACTGTTAATCAGAGGTATACAGGTACGTTTTCAACAAGACTTTGAAGTTTAGACATCATACATATTCTTATCATTTATTGTTATGCCAGACAGATAAAGATCAAAAAAGATGTGTAAAACCAAAATATTGCTCACTATGAAATCATGTCAATATTTTTCATGCACTGTTGTAAAAATAATAGTTCATTTCCTTTTGTAATTTTCATTAAAATATGCAAATCACATATAGAATCACATTTCTGTCTGAGTGTTGGTTGTTGTCATTAGTTGCACCCGATAATTCTGAAGCGTATTGGCATATTGGCAGGCAACTGGAGAGACTGAAATAGGGATTTGCTGGCCAAAGTCTGAGCAGGTTTCTGTCCTAGTGCTGATCTTTACAGGCATCTGGGTAAGATCCATTTTAGAGTCTTGTCCTTCCCAAGCTATATTGTGACAGCTTAGAGACATTCCCTGAATGAAAATCTCAGGGACTTAGCACCACAGTACCTTCATGTCAATTATATTATCATACTAAATGCAAGTGACCAAACAGTGCAAGAGCGTTGTCACAGTAAACACTGTGAAAGGTGTGTTTGAGTTAAGACTAGGAGACAAAATTGCACTCTGGGGAAAATAAACTGATGTATTATATGAACTCTTAAAATCCATTTTCAATCTTGTACATTCTCCATTCTGAAATTCTGTATTGCTGGTGTTTTATTCACAGGTTCCATAGTTGCTAGTCTGGCGTTCTGTTATGGAGAAGGGCAAAGAAGATAGAGCAGTGCTCCCTGCACACAGAAATTGTTGATGTAGGTGGACTCAGAGACTTATATATAAACACACTTTATGGCAAGTAGGGTTTGTAATTGCCAACAATATTATTTTTGTTTCTTGATGTTTTTTTCGGGGACCTGCAGCCATCTAATAATCCTCTGTAAATTGCTTCTCCCTGAGAGCTCTCTTGTTGCAGCTTTGATCTGTCAAGAAAATTAGTGATCTGGGACCTGCTTCAAATCTTTGCTATATGTTTTTACCATGTGATGGGTTGCTGTTTGCCACTGAAACAACAAACTAGCACTCATTCTGGTGTTCAAGCAAACTGACTAATTGCCCCATTTTACACTCCACAAAGTAGAATTTAATCTGAAGCAAGGTTTCTCCGGTTCTGGCTGTGTATAAAATACTAACACCCATAAAATTGCCATGGAGGAATTTCTGTGATGCAATGTTAATGAATAGTGATGTGAATTCACTTAACACATTTTATTTAGCTATAAAACTCCTCATTAATGACCAAAGAACTGCACAATTATGTCCATGTTTCATATTAGATTTTTTTGTGTGTGGTGGTGGTCTTTTAAGATGAATGAATAGTTTTAATTTTGGTCTTTGCAGACTTTACAAAATATCATTTTCTGACTCATTTAAGTTCTCTCTCTCGAGGGCATGAATTAACTACTTGTCCACAGAAATTAAGGTTTAAGGAATGTAAGTGGTGCTAGAGAAATTTGGGTTTGTTTTTTGTTTTGGTTTTTTTTAACTATTTATTTTAAATATCTTGATAAATAAATTTTGTAAATATAAATGCAAATTAACATGTTTTTACGTAGAGATTGGAAGATTTTTGCATTTTTATTAGAAGTTTGTTTTAAGCAAAATATTTGGGAGAGGTAACTTTTTTCTCCTGATGTTTCCATAAACAATTAAAATAAATCTTAAACAAAATTTCCCAGAAAACTCAGGAACTCTCTGTGTTTTAAGCAACCATTCCTTCCCCTCTCATGCATACTTTATTAGGCTACAACAAAAACAGTTTTTAGATTCTTTATGGGGAAAGGGGTTTTAGTGAGTAGACCAGCTTTTTATTAAAATTGAGATAGGTTTATTATGAGCAAACTGACAGCTTTGACAAGGAGTCTTCATAGGCTGCTTTGTGCATAACAAAAATCTCTCATTTAGGAAAGGACAGTCACATAAGAAACTGTAAAAATTCAGATATATCAACAAGTGAACTTTACCATAATAAGATTTTCTTATTTACAAAGAGGGTAACACAGATCTTTACTCTCTCTCTTTTTCTCTCTTTTTTTCCAAATATCAGATATATCTTAAACAATTAGCAGTACAGGACATTGAAAAGTGTGCTATCCATCTTTCTTTTTGCGTGTCAAAAAATATTTGCAAAAAGAGATTTGTAAATTAGTCCCCCCTACCTCTGAGGCAATCTTAAGAGACTGCACCAGGACTTAAATTCCAAACCACTGCACAGCCTCCAGCACAGAGGATAAAATATGTTGTGATTATGGTTCAAATAGTTGGCTCTTGCATGCCGAAGGCCCACCTTTTCGTTGCTGCTCCAAAGGATGCATAAAGGAATTACTAATGAAATAGCAAACTAGTCTAGCAAATAATGCTGTGGCCTGTACGTAATAATGAGCATCGCTGCTAGCAAACAGTGCAAATGGCACTAGAAATTACAATATTTTGGCTTTCTTATTTGGTGCGCTGTAGAACAAGACTTCATTTCAAAAGGAATTCTTCTATGCTTAAACGCACCTTTACAAAAACTCTTAGAAATGTACACACTACGTGTCCATACACATATTTTGCATCTGACATTGTTTCTTCAGTATGTTTATTAACCACAGCATCCTTTATTTTGCATAATAAAAGATATACCATCCTCGTATTCCTTACTAAAACGTGAACTATTAGCTTGACTTTTAGCCCAGGATAAATTTCTTATGCTTAAATATCTTCATTCTGGTTTATATCAGCTTTTTTCCATGATATATCTTTCTAAAATACCTTCCTTTTCCTTTTACAAAATGATGTTTTGGGAAAAAAGTTTGAAGGATGTGACACATTCATTGTTTATAAATCTGATTTATCATTCCAATCTTTATCATAGCATAAGAAGCAATTAAAGAGCTAGCTGGCAAAACTCAACACGAAAAAATGTGTGCAAAATTGCAATACTTGTTGAATACAGTTCCTTAGAAATTTGCTTCAGGGTTACAACAATTATTCTACTTTTAAAAATACTTTGGTGCACTGTGACTCTAATAAAAAAAAAAAAAAAGCCCATTTTGCAAGGAAAACCTAAACAACATTTAAGAAAACAACTGAAAAAACAGGTATTAAGTAATTGGTAAAAAAAAAAAGCATTTAACATTTTTTACTAATGCAAGATAAGTTGAATAGCAATGGGAAGGCCCACAAGACATGGCCAATACATTTTTCCCCTCGGGCAGTGCTGAACTATCAAAACAAGAACAGCTTTAAACAAGAGATTTGGATTTTATGAAGTAGGGCTATGGATCCATTGCAGCTGATGGTACACTTTATTACTTATGTTAGTGAGAAGTGTTGAATAATCTGCTGCTTCAAATAGATGATCTCTGTATAGATGTTGTAATACATTATGCAGACACAAAGAGAATACGGCCCACAGAAAACCAAGATGCTAAAAACAGAATCATAGAAATCACAGAATGGTTTGGGTTGCTAGGGACCTTTAAAGATCATCTAGTTACAACCCCTTTGCCATGGGCAGGGACACCTTTCACTAGGTTAGGTGGTTCAAAGTCACATCCAACCTGGCCTTGAACACTTCCAGTAATGAGGCATCCACAACTTCTCTGGGGAACCTGTTCCAGTGTCTCACGACCCTCATTGTAAAAAATTTCTTCCTTATATCTAATCTAAATCTACGCTCTTTCAATTTAAAACCCTTGCCCCTTGTCACTACAGCCTCGGTAATGAGTTTGTCCATATCTTTCTTATAAGCTCCTTTAAGTATTGAAAGACTGTAAAAAGGTCTTCCCAGGGCCTTCTCTTCTCCAGGCTGAATAACCCCAACTCTTTCATCTTTTCTTCATAGGACGGGTGCACCAGCCTTTTGACCATTGTTGTGGCCCTCCTCTGGACCCTCTATGACAGGTCTGTGTCCTTCTTGTGCTGGGGACTCCAGAGGTGGATGCAGTACTCTAAGTGGGGTCTCACCACAGTGGAGTAGAGGGACAGAGTCACCTCCCTCAACCTGCTGGCCAAGTCCATCTCTGCAGGGCTGATCATCATCCATCCTGTACTGATACTGCTGAATGGTCTGGCCCAGGTGCAGGACTTTGCACTTGGCCTTATTGAACTTCATGAGGTTTACATTGGTCCATTTATCAAGCCCAGCCAGGTCCCTCTGGGTGGCATCCTTTCCCTCTAGCATACCAGCTTGTTGTCATCTGCAAACGTGCTGAGGATGCACTCAATCCAAGTCAATGTCATTAATAAAGCTACTGAGTACTAGTGGTCCAAATATGGACACCTGGCAGAAACCACTTATTACTGATCTCCTTTGAGATATTGAGGTGTTGACTAGCACTCTTTGGATGCAGCTATCCAGCCAATTCTTTATCCATGTAATAACGCATCCATCAAACCCATATCTCTCCAGTTTAGAAGCAAGAATGTTGTGGGGGACCATATAAAAGGCCTTACAGAAGGGAAAGTAAATTACATTACCTGCTTTTCCCTTACCCACTGCAGTCACTCCATTGTAGGCCACCAAACTAGTCACTAGTCAGGCACAATTTGCCTTTTAGTGAAACCATGTTGGCTGTCTCTAATCACCTTCTTGTCTTTCACATGCCTTGATGTAGATTCCAGGGGGATCTGTTCCATGACCTTTCTAGGCCCAGAGATAGCACTGACTAGTTGGTAGTTTCTAGGATCCTCCTTTTTATCCTTTTTAAAAATAAGTGCAATGCTCATTTTTCTCCGGTCAATGGGGACTTTACCTGACTGCCATGAGTTTTCAAATATAATAAAGTGTGGCTTAGTAACAACATCTGCCAGTTCCCCCAAGACCTTGGGAGCCATCTTCTTGGGTCCCATGGACTTGTGTATGTTCAGGTTCCTCAGATGGTCTTGAACTTGATCTTCTCCTATGATGGGTGGGACTTCTTTCCTCCAGTCCCCACCTTGAGCTGCTGAGTACCTTAACCTTGTCCAAGTCACTTGTTACCAGATCCCCTCTCTCATTTATTGTGGCAGTACTATTTCTTTTGTCTTCCTTTTCTGAAAAACATATCTGTAGAAGACCTTCTTACTATTCTTCCCATCCCTTGCCAATTTTGGCACTGGCTGTGCCATGGCTTTCCTGATCCCACCGCTATACTCACAGGCAGTATTCCTACATTATTCCCAGCATGTATGTCCCTGCTTCCACTGCCTATGCATTTCCCTCTTATATTTCAGTTTGACCAGCAGGTCCTTACTCAGCCTTGCTGCTGTCCTGCCTTCCTTGCCTGATATCTTGCACATGGGAATCCAGATATCTTGTGCTCTAAGAAAAATGTTCGTAAACAGCTTCCACCTCTGCTCTGCTCCTTTATCCCTGAGGGCTGTTTCCCAGGTCCCATCCACTTGTTCCTTAGGTAACTGAAAGTTTGCTTTCCTAAATTTTAGGTTCTTGACTATGCTTTTCACTTGGCTTATACCTCTTAATTCCATCATTTAATATGTCATGAATTCCACCAGGACATGATCACTGCAGGCCAGATTGCCACCAGTCTTGACCTCTCCAGTACGTTCCTCTGTGTTAGTGAGCAACAGGTCCAGTAAAACATCTCCTCTGGTTGGGCTGTCTATAACCTGAATTAAGAATTTACCCTCTATGCACATACCCTCTATGCTGTGTTCCTTCTTCAGCAGATGTCAGGATAAAGGCCTGTGAACAGGATGTTTCATGTATTTGAAAAAGAACACTTCACCAACACTGTCTCCTGGATCAGGTAGCCTTTAATAAACACCTACCATAAGACTTCCTTTGGTGGTTTGGCCCCTAATTTACACCCACAAGTTCTAGACCTGTGCATCACTGTTTTTCAGTGACAGCTTTTTTTTTTTTTTTTTTTTACATAGAGGGCACTCCATCTTTTTTTTTACATAGAGGGCAACCCCTTCACCTTTCCTTCCTTGTCCCTCCTGAACATGTCAAACAACCCCCACACCTGTCCCTCCTGATAGCCATCAATAGCAGTGCCCTGGTAATAAGAAACAAAGTTTCAGTGATAGTAACCAGATCATAGCTTTCCAACTGCAACAATGATTTCCAGCTCTTCCTGTTTGTTGTATGTGTGGCATGCATCGGTGTAGAAAAGTTTCTGTTAGAATGTCAACTGTCTCGCCTTTTTGGTAGAACAGTTTTGGAGGGTTGGGGAGCATTCCTCACTACTCCAGTAGGTGTGTTTATCCACCCTTTTGCTCGTGACTACACAATTGTCACCATTTTGGAACCCAGTCCCCAAATTCATTAGTTTAAAGTGTGATTCAGCAAATCAACCAATCTGCAATAATAAATTAATAATATTCATTTAATACTGCATATCCTGTATATGTTTAACTAGCAGAAAGGTTAAGTTATTAATGACAATTATCTGAAATTTTTAGCAGTCTATTACTGGTATCAACCATCAAACTACACAGGTGATTTTTCTTTCATGTTTCTTGTTATTTAGAAGTATATTTAGTGTGTACATACCTACAGGGATGACATTTTAAAAACTCAGAAGATTTGTCTATCTTTAGAATACAATGATGCTTCTAAGTTAAATGAACCACTTTATAAAGTAAACATTAAAAGTGAAGGAGCAAAGCGGAAAAAAAACAAGTAATCTTTCATTAATTTCTCTAAACCCAGGCCAGGAATCTGCTTCACTTTTAACCCCCTGATCATTTGCACATTCACTTGATTGGGCCAGCCCTTGATGTTCTCCCAAATGTGTCTCTAAGCCTAGGATTCCCCACCTTCACCAGAGAATACACCCATGTGATCTTGGGAAATGCCTTGAAACCCTGCAGGTCATTTTGAAGAAGGTTAAAGAACAATAAAACTGTTACAAAACTAAGGCAATCCCATTTCCAAGAGTCATATTAGATCCTTGACATCATCAGTGGCACCTGACCCATTCAAAAAGAACTTGGGTACCCCTTTCATCTGAGGTCATTAGTGTTTCTTGTTCAAGAGCAGCAGTGAAATGGTGGACCTAGACAAGGTGGACCTAGAAAAGTCAGGTCACAGGATTACTCACAGGATTTCAGAAATACTTATTATCATCTGCATTTCTGTATCAGAATTTACATTCCTATGTGAATTGCCCAGAATGAACTTTTTGCCACTTTGAAGGAAGAAGCTGGTAAGTGAGTATGCCTAACCTACACATTTGGCACAAAGTGACATTGTTAATGTCTTTTCTTCATTCTTTTCTTCTTCATTTGGTTCTTAATCAAAAGCCCAGGAGACAATGGCATGGAGCGGACACCATGTAAATAGTGACTTCCTCTTCTTACACCAGCAAAATTCTTCCTTTTCTTTTGTTTGTCAGCAAAGCTGTCTAAAAAGAAACCATCCCCTTCCAGTGCTGTCCTCCTACCAAAACAATTTCTTTCTTCTTCATCACATCCCTGCTCACTATGCAGAAAAGTGCAATGCAGCCCATTTTTCTTCAAAGACAACTTAGCCACACACTTAAGAAAGTATGCACAGAAACAGGTGCAGTCGTCCTTCTATAAAAGTAGAGTGAAACAATAATCAGGTAGGGAATTTTTGTCAACAGATTAACCAAACAAAATGTCTTATTCTTTAACTATAGCCCCCACAAACCATGTTAATAAGCAACAAATTCAAATAATAATTTATTATGAAATTACAGGTTGACAAAGAATAAAAATGTTAAAGTCATAGCTTTTAGTTTAAAATTGTAAGTATCTGCCCTTAGATCTAAACCCCACATGACAGGATCAAGGAAGAGTACTCAGAAAAAGTGTGGATTGTCTTGAATAGTCATGAAAAGTGGAGAAAGATATGGTAAAATTCTCAATAAATTAGTTGTAAATAAGTAAATACAGCAATATGTGAGATGACAGATTCTCATTCTCAGGCAGCAGAAAAAGGAGTGCTGCTTTGGACTCATCTGTGTGGTCAGACACAAGTGCAAAGAGCTCATTGTCACTGCCATTTTGATTGCCCTTGGCCTTTTTCTCCATATCCACTGCCTCACCATAACCTGCTTTATGTTTCTTCCCACACAAAACCTTTCGTCCTTGAAGATGTAAATGCTGAAAGTCATGGTGATGATCCTTCCAATATGCAAATAAGTCTGGTTTTCTGCTTTTTGGATAATACACAGTATCCAATAACTAAATGGCAACCTGGTCAGGAAATACAGTTCTTACAGCAAGAACCATAGGCAACCAGAAGCACAGCCAACCCCTGCTCTGCATCTGCTGTGGTAGTTGCTGAAGGATGCCTGGCACTAATCAAAGCTTCGTGAGCCAGAGTGTTGTGGTCTGTGCTCAGATTCCTCAGCCAGGCCATCAAGAGGTAGGAGAGAATGCCAACCATTTCCAGCAACATGGTTGTGCTACTGGCTTTACAGAGCAATGGTACATGGAAAATGCTAGGACCAATCTCTCTGGCAGACCACTTGGACCAGATAACAACAGTGATAAAATTCCTGTGATACTCCACAGTGGCTTACAGGACATGAGAGAGAAGCTCCTTCCCCTTGGAGTAGAACTCAGATACGTTGGCAAGATGGGGGACATGCAACAAATAAGCATATATGTCCTATGAGCAATCCTGTCACATGGGGTAACCTCTTGACAGCTGCGCATCTGTATCTATGACCCACAGATGGCACGTACCACACACAATAGCTCAGGCTGGACATTCCTCCCAGATTGTGATATCCGCTGTCAGTTTGGCTTTACTGAACTGTGAGGTGAGGTAGTGGGCATTTGAAGGTTGCTGACTTTGTATTTTTACTGCCACATTATTCTCCACACTTAGTAGACTAATACTGGTTGCCTGGCTAATCAGAAATAAGGGTAAATTCATGAACCCAGATTCACATCTAATGCTGACTGGCTGCCAGTAGTTCTACAGCTATATCTATGACTCTGCTAAGCAGCAGAAATGTGAATTTAGTCATGTGTGTTGGCTTTCTACACAAAAAGATTGAATAATAGCAAACATTCCACAATTTGAAATAAGCAAGAAAAATATATTAAAAACAAAGACTTTCAGACTCTGTAATAGAGACCAGAGACCAGTCAAGAAAATGAACTATCGCAAACCATCTCTTTTGTCTGTAAGAGTTATTTGGCTGATTCTAACATTATCCAGGAATCACTTATTACCATACTTATAAATGGAACTGAAACATACAAGGTGGAAATACAATTTTCAAAAAGGAGGAGGCTGAGACAAAGTGACTCTACGGAACTGTGGCCATAGTAATACACAAGGAAACACAGACCTGTGGTACAGGAATTTCTAGCACTGAGATTTTGTGTTCTGTTTTCTTCCACAACTTATCACCATGGACTAACATTAATTTTGAATGTATGGTTAGGTTAAAATCATTCCTTCTCTCCCTAAATTGCACTCTGTACTCTGTTGGTGCGGTGAATTAAGTTTCTGGTTGGAATTAATGAGTCCGTCTTTCAAATACTATTGAACAGAGAGCATGCTGAAGTCTTTGACTTTCAAGGCATTTTTTGTGGCTCTTTTTCTGCCTCAGTTAAAGTGAGTGATCTAAACTGAAATCTACAGTGGAGTATATTCAGGTCTCTGAAGAATTAACGACTATGTTCCAGTTGAACATTTTTCTCACTTCTTTCTTCCCTGTCCTAAAGGCAAACCACCTAGCCTAAACAGCTTCAACTTTCTCTGTACTCTTAATTGACATCTTCAGGCATTGTTAAACGTGGGCCTGGTCTACCTTCTGTCTCTTCTATCAGGCATTTGAAAATATTTTTTCTTTCCCTAGCAATGGACTCTGTCATATGTACCACTTTCTAGCATAGTTTCAACTTACTACATTATAGTAGCATGACCATTTCCACCATTCAATTCAGACAACAAAATTATGTATTAGAAGGATGTGCATTATGAAATAGCACATCAATTTAATGCCCCAGAAAACTTAGATTTCACAGTACCATGCCCTCAAAACAGAGTAAAGCCAACATTTGCAGAGGTAAAAGCTTGACAATGCTTCAGCTGTTACAGAAAACTGCTGAGCATGTGGGAATTGAGTCCATATATAAATATTACATACCCCAAAACTCTGTGTAAACATAAAAAAGAATGTGACTTAAATTAATAAAATCAAGGAGTTTCATGTTAAGGAAGATGCCCTATCTCTCATTGCTGTGAACAGGAGGGTTAGTTAAGGACAGACTTAACTATGTGTTTTCAAGGGTCTGGGCTTTTTCTTTTTTTCAGTCTGTCAGATCCTTCATGGTACTTAAACATAGTTTAAAGTATTTAATTTCCTTGGTGGTTTCCTTAAAGTAAATCTTTCATGGAAGACTCTACAAGTATTGTATTATTTATCTGAAGCTAGTCTCCCAAACTGGTCTTTTGGATGTGTATGCAACTAGGCATACTTTTTAAACCTGACTTTTATTAAATCATAATTCATTTGGATTCCCCTTTCCTCACTTCTTGAGAAAATAATCTTGTATATTAAAAAACCAAGATCCGTACTATTGATAAAAAGGCATGTATGAGGTACTTTAATGAAATATATAATTAGGTGTTTGAAGAAAAAGATCAGTTTTTAGCCTTAAAGACTACAGCAGCTTAGACTGTAATTAACAATATTTTGTTATATATTTTAAATCCATTGTTTTTAACTATGTAAGGATGATTTCCCCAAACTGTTATTGGAATTGGATCTTACTATGGCATAGATTACTGCTTAGGTAGATTTCATTTATGAAGCCGAATGGTCATTTTTGCAAATAAGTGCTACCTGTTTTCTGCTAACCAAAAAACCCACTAACTAAAGACATAGTAAATATGTCTTCAAGCACACATATACAGACAGTATTCCACCGCTGGGCAAAGTATCCATTTATTGAACTTTTTTCCTGTTAGAGGAGAGCAGTCTCATTGCCCTAGTTCTCTGAAGAGACACTTTCTCTTGGCTTCTTTTCTTTATACATAATTACATTTGACATTAAAAGTATAACTTCCCATGGGAAAATGAACTTCACATTTCAGCAGTCTGAGGAGGCAGCATAAAATAAAAATGATTAACACTTCAGGGAAAATCACAAACATATAAAACATTTGTTTATCAAACAGTCCTGAAAACATTCTAATTAGCTTTGTTTTTTCCTGTTGGACTGAGGGCTCATTCCTGATTACACAGTGTCATATTTTTTTTTTTCTGGATTCAGTATTTTCATTAAGAATTAACTCCAGGAATTGCAGAGATTTATATTTAGTTGCTTTTGTATGTATTTTAATGTGGAAGTTTGTTTCTGTTTTTTTAGCTACCTCTTAGCTGTTGTCCTTGCTTTTTTGTGTGTTTTTTATTACTCTCCTTTTTGAACATCTAAGGGCCCTCTCTTGTTTTCTCTTCCAAAAAGCCAGGCAAGAAGGAATGAGAAAAGTCATTACCCTTACGGTATTGGAAGACTATTATTCTACAGAATGTAAAGAGGAGAAATTTAGGTTGAAGCTTTAATTCTGGCAACTTTGCTACTTTTTAAAATGGTCTCTTCAGGTAAAGGTAGCATGGTGGGGAGGGGGATATTATTATTTAAAAATAAGTATTTAAAAAAGCACACCAAGTGGAATCATACTGGCAAGACTGGAATTTTGAAGATCTTCATCACAGATCTTTCCTAGCTGATGTTTACAGCGGACAAACTGATGATAGTGTGATGTTGGTGACATCCGTTAGTTTCCTACTGGACAGCACCCATTATGGCTGGCTGTGCAAGTCCTGCACAGGCAAAGCAAAATCTTGAGGCAAGCAAGACAGAGGCTTCAGGGAGGTTTCCTTAGACAAAGGAAAGCTGAGAGTCATGAATTTTGAATTACTTCCAACTGTGGAAGAGTTGGGAGATAGTAATAATAGACATTACTTTCTTCAACTCTGCCTTTGCCCTTATTCTTTTCAGTCTGTCCTTTTCTTAGTTACCTGGTTTCTCTCTCTGCTGTTTCCTATTCCATTCCTCTCCTCTATTCCCATCTTACGTTCAAATGTCCAGGACATCACCACAGCCGGTCACCCCAGTATCTCTTTCAGTCCTAATTATGCCTTTCAGTTTGTTCCCACCACTATGTCACACCTCTCGTTTCTCTACTTTGTCTCCCATGAAGCTTGGGTACCAGCGAAGAGACATTGAGCATATTAGTGAGGCAGCTTTTCTGCTCTTCATACTGAAACCCCAGACCAATTCATCCACAGGAGAAAGCAGCTCAATCCCTCTAGGCTTAAACTGCAGGTGGCATATTTGGAGAATTTCATTGCCAAGTTCTTCCTGATGATTGGGAAACAGATAACTTTATAGTTTAGCCAACTTCCTTATTTTTTCCTAACAAAGAGATGTCCTTGATACAAAGAAGTTCCCTTGTCAGTCTTTCACTCTTGCTCTGAAACACAAGCAAGATACAAGTGAATAGCAGTGTTGGTTTTTTTCTCCTCTTCCTCTTTAAAACAAAGTAGAAATAATGTTTTTCTTACAATGTGCTTTACAAAATTTTCCATCAAAACCCAGGAATTCTCAGCTCCAAATAGGTAAAAGGTTTCCTAAGTTTAGTAAAGATCTGGTAAAACAATCCAGCAATGGGATATCTTACACTTACATAGTTGTAGGCTAAATCTGTTAAGATTAAGACTGCTTTGTAGCCTGGGACAGTGTATAAAGATGAAAGAAGATACCTACAACCTTTCCATCTTTTGGAGACAGATCTAACATTGGAGGGGGATAAATCAAGCAAGAACTCCCACTACAAGTATCTTCTCCAAAAATGAAAAGACCATGTTTTTTTCAGGATAGGTATCAAAGTCACATTGGAACTTCATTTCTTCAGGACATTAATTTCTATTATCAGTGGATATAGTCTAACTGGAAGACTGTGTCTTGACCAATCTGACACTCTGCAAAATGTAAGAATCTGAGATAATGTCCTTTTCTCCTGAAGAGGTACCCCATACTTCACCAGTTTCAGCTTGCTTTGTCCATACTGCTTGGTCTGGCTCAGGAGAACGTTATACAAAGTAGACACAAATCTTCAGAGCCATGTCAGGATTTCACAAGTTTGTCTTTTCCAAGCTTGTTTAACTTTATGAGTTTTTTCACCTTTGTCTACTTCTTCCTGATGGTGGTTGGTAAACTTATAATTCCCTACACAGTTTTTAAACTACTGCAAAAGAAAAATCTATTGCTGCTAATTACACAATTATTATTAATTATTTAGATATTGTGATATGGCTATTGCTGTGAATAGAATCACATTTCATCAGCAAGACAGAGTACAACAGTTTGATTGCACATCACAGGTTATATACTGCATGTGTTCTGAGTATGATTATTGTAGTATGAAATTCATATGCTTTTATTTGTGTTGTTTCCATGACATAAGAGTAACGAGAAAAACTGATCAGAACATTTTTTTATAATAACACATTAGTTATGTAAAAATAAATGTTTACAGTTTCAAACGCTGTATAAAAGCTTCTTAATGTCATTTTAGAAGAGGACTGGAACATGATGCGTCACCTTTACTAAAGGGGATGGATAAGAGATGAAATAAAGATGAGATTCACCAGAAAATAGCTTTTCTGACCTCATCTGGCTTCTTTCTTTCCCTGCAGAGCTATATTTCTATGCTGTCCAGGATCACCGTTATAGCAAATTGACCAACTAGAGAAATCTTAAATATAAAAAATAGTGACGTACTCTTCTGCTCTTTATGATGCACATAATTTGTTTTCCTCACACTACGATATAAATATTTTAAAGTAAGATTGTGGAGATAGATGCATAACTACATAGGACACAATGTACTTTAAATTCTCAATTTTCTTGCACCATTCTCTAGGTAAAAACATGATGCTACAGTGATTCATGACCTTAACGAGTGTGTGTTGTCCTGTTTTAACAGCAGTAAAGCTAAACATACAAGTAATTGTTTGCAAGCTTTGGGGTTGAGTAAATGCAAGCCATTTTTATGTTAACATAGAGAGATATTAAAATAAAATTATCATGTTAAAATAGATAAAACATTTTTTCTGTCTTTTTAATGGAAATATATTGTATTATATTTTACAAAAGGTGGTGAAGAAAAATGAAAAAGACACAATGAAAATGGGGAAAAGAACATAATATTTTCCTCTTCATCTGATACATAACAGCTGTGATATTGCACATTTTCAATGTGCTGTAACAAGTGATCTTTTCTGTTGATTATTTATGTCATTAACAGGCATGGAAGAAGAATTTTTAATGATTTTTCTTCTATCTGTATCATTAATGTTTCATGATATACTGAACTTTTAAAGCTGAAAAACCCTAGCTCATACACCACCAAAAGGAGAAGCTTGATCTACAGGATCACTGTGATCTTAATTTTGACAAGGGAAACCCATGTTCATCATCTGGTATTTGTTTTAATTAATTACTGTTTGCCTTATCTTTTTTAACTCCCTGCAGAAATGCTAGTTGTGATGCTGCATATCAGCATTGCGCAGCCCTTCTTATTCAGTACTCTACATAGTTCTTTTTATTAGCAGGGAAGAACATATGCTTCAGCCTTCCTCTTCCTCATGAATATACCTTTTATGCCCAAACAGCAAGGTTGTTATGCATGTGTGCTGAAGGCTCCTTAAAGCATGGGGTTTATTGTACGTGTACACAGATGTCTCCTGATTTGTTCCTCATAACAAAAGAGTGTGGTTTGGCAGCTAGCTTGCAGAGAGAAAAAAAAATCATGCAACCTGTTCTTAGCTGCCCTTTTTTTTTAGACACACTCAGGAGAAGCACAGGAATAGACAAATTGCTATGGTGGTGGCATCTGACAGCCAAATACAAATTTTCTGGGGAGTGGAAAAGGATTTAGCTGTGCACCTCTGCTCTATAATGCATGATCAGTAAGCCCAGTATGACAAGGGATGATCTGAAACGACCCTGGAGTAAGCAGTGACCAGAAGCAATTCACCTACTTCTCATTAGTCCTTAACCCCTTTAGGATCTCTGGAGAATCTTCAGGCAGGGGAACCCAGCTGGATAAATGGTATCTGCAAGCTAGAGATCACCCAAGATGACAAGCAAGGAATCCTTTAATACCCTATGGCACTAAAATTTCTTGAGAGCTGTGCTACACAGCTTCTCATGGAGGATTTTGAAGGTCATGTACTGCTACTCTTCTCAGTCACAAGCCCATCTCACAGCAAGAGATGTGTTTTCTGTCATGTGACAGGACTAGCAGCAAAATGCTCTGCCACCAGGTGTGTTTTGGTCACATACCAGAAATGTCTCCTTGGCTCATCAGCACGTTGCGGAAGCAACCACTACCTGACCATTCATGTATAGCTTGCCTAGCCATACACTCGCCATGTTACTGTGCAGGGGTGACTGCATTTGAAAGAAGGGCTGTGGAACTGCCACAAAAGTTAGCAGCATAAAGTGGGCTGCAAAAAAAAATTCACTGTGCCTGCTGCAGTACAAATGTGAACTAATAGAAGTAGAGGAAGCTGCTAACTTCCACAGCTATGTCTTTTCCTCCCTGCAATTTAAAATAGATTACTTAATGCTAGCTAATCCTCTAAAACTGTAAATGCCAATCGATTATAGACTGCGTAATGCAAAAAAAAAAAAAAAAAAAGTTTATCTACTCTAGCAAAACTGGAAGGAAGACTTCTACTTTTATGTTGCTAATTTGACACAATTGTTAATCAAAAGTGAGGTAACATTTCAACTGGCTAATACATAGCACAGTTAAGTTTCATGGTCTGTAGATTCAATGACACACAGAGTTTATATTAATAACCCTTCAGCACAGCAACAGTGCCATCAGATACCCCTGCAAGGGGTTTGAGTGTACTGTTTGAAGTGGATAGGCTCTGAGACACCTTACAGGGAAAGGACAAAAAGGTGGATTGGCAGTGGAAGTAGAAGGAAAGATCATAGATCTGTTTCACTTTTTGATTTAAAACTTTAGAAAACGCAAGTAATTTTCAGGGGTTTATAACCCCATTTTTTAACAACTGGACAATACTGAAATCTTATCCACCAAAGCTCTTACAGGTTTGTGTAACTATGTAAGTAGTCTTATCAGAAAATTCTTAAATCACTTCAATAATGTTGCCTCTGTGAGTATAGAGTATATAATACTACAGAGGCATATATTACATAATGTTTAAAAGTATGGGCTAAAAGTCAGACTTCTTTTGTGGTGACATGACTCTTTTCTGAGAAAATGTATCAGGACTTCATGGAGGTAGAAATATGTGTATTTTAATATAATTTGGGATGCCTTTTATGTTCTCCCAGTACCCCTGCCAAATTTACTGGGACATATTGATAACTTGAATATTCTTTTCTTTTATAAGCCAGGGTATCCTAGCATTGTTGTTTAATTGCCCTTTTGTTCTGAAGTGCTTTATAAGGACATTTCAAATATCTTTGAATTAAAAAAATAAGTGCTGCTATTGGCAATTCTGCGTATCTTGTGTCCATGGAGAGCATGGAAATGTGGCATTGCATGAAAACAAATGTTGAAATAGGTCAACAAAACAAAAACTTGTTTTCCTGTGAACCCCATCATTTTCAGTTTCTTCTTAGGCTCTGAAGGCCGTAGAAAATGACTCCTGAACACATAATGTTTAAAACATAAAATAATCAAATGACTTTCTTGGTATAAACAAAAGAGAAAAGGAATACATGCTAAAAAATGAATAGACTTTATTTAATGTATCATTCCTGAAACTACCTTATCATGTAAAATACATGAGTCCCAGAAGCAAATTCTATTCAGGGATCCAAAGTTTGCTCCTCTGGGCAAAACTCCCATTTGGAACAAGTTTCTGTGTTTCTGCCGAGTTGTTTTGACATGCACACATAGTGGATGTTCCTATATTCATTGACATGAAAACATATTTCTCAAAACCCCAAACCTATAAAAAGAAATGGTCCAGTTACAGGTTGCTGATCATTGAAAAGAATCACAGAATCATAGAATCATTAAGGTCACTAACCATTTCCCCTTGGATTATGGGGGCTTCATTCTGCCCCGTCTTCCAGCTCATGGGGCTGGGTACCCTGAAGAACAACTGGTCTTGCTATTAAAGACAAAGGCAAAGAAGGCATTAAGTACATCAGTCTTTTTCCTCATCCTTTGTTATCCCCCACATCCAATAGAGAATGGAGATTCTCCATAGCCCTCCTTTTGTGGCTAATGTATTTATATAAATATTTTTTACTGCTTCTTACAGCAGCAGCCAGATTGAGTTCCAGTTGGGCTTTGGCCCTTCTAATTTTCTCTTTGTATAACCTTACAACATCCTTGTAGTCCTCTTCAGTTGCCTGCCCCTTCTTCCAAAAGTCATAAACTCTTTTTTCCCCTGAGTTCCAGACAAAGATCTCTGTTCAGCGGGACCAGTTGTCTTCCCCACCGGCTCGTCTTTTGGCACATGGGGACAGCATGCTTCTGTGCCTTCAAGATATCCTTCTTGAAAAATATGCAGCCTTCCTGGACCCCTTTGTGCTTCAGGACTGCCTCCCAAGTGATTCTGTCAACCATTCTCCTAAACAGGCCAATGTCTGACCTCCAGAGGTCTGAGGAAACAGTTCTGCTGACCCACTCCTTACTTCTCAAAAAATCAAAAACTCTTATCATTTTGTGGTTGCTATGCCCAAGACAGTCTCCAACCATCACATCACCCACAAGTCCTTCCCTGTTCACAAACAACAGGTCCAGCGGGGTGCCTTCCCTGGTTGGTTCCCTCACTAGCTGTATCAGGAAGTTATCTTCCACACACTCCAGGAACCTCCTAGGCTGGTTCCTCTCTGCTGTATTTTATTTCCAGCACACGTCTGGTAAGTTGAAGTCCCCCAGGAGAACAAGGAATGAGAGCCTTAAGGACCAGTTCACCAGATACATTCAGTAGTGTCATTCTTAATGTGTCGCATGGAACAAAACAGAGATTGCAATTTCATAGATTTCCTTCTCTTATTTTATTTTCCTTCATTTATTACTAAAACAGTACTTCACTTACAAGCAGAGATTCTTAAAAATAAGGTTTTACAGTCAGAATAAGATTAGAAATAGGAAAAGCAAAAATATAGCATTGAAAATATCTCCCAAAATTTTTTACTCGTTAGCATACTAATACATACCAATACTGTATATACTGAAGATGAGATTTCTATAAATACTATGTTTTGTTTAATATTACATATTAATAAATATTTTAATATTATAAATAAATCCATCTAATAGATTTTTTTTCTTGTTCACAGACAACCTGGGGAGGTAGTTGTAACTTTGACTGTTACTGTAAAATATAAAATATTATTAAAATACAGTTACAATACAGTTAAAATACACTGTTGTACAGACACACCACATTACATCATGGCAAGGATTTTGTAAATCATTGATATGCTCTGAAGTATTCCTCAATACACTGTTGGTTAAAGCCCAACCTGTTTTGACAGGTTAGGCATTTGAGTGATCCCTCACTAACCATATCACTGCAAATATTCAAGTTTAAAGAAAACAAATAAATAAATAAATAAAAGGAAAGGAAATGAAAACTGGGCAGTAGGAGAATACCCAGTTTGCTTTATAGCATTGACATGTAACCTCTTGTTTATATTATAGAGAAGTCTATAATTTTATAGACAATATATATAGACATAGATATATAGAGAGACATATAGACAATATATTATAGACAAGTCTATGATGTTATAGACAATAACATTAAGCAGAAGGATAGGGAGTAGAAACTTCTTAAACTGGTTTTGCTTTAAGTGAAATTACATAACAACTTCCAAGGTGATTCAGTGATTCAGGCATAAACTGTAGATTTTTCCTTTTTAGTCAAAGAATATGAATGCAGCGATTAAAATATTTGTTGCTAATAAATGCTAAAAATGTTTATGATGTATTAGATGTAGGGATTTGGTAAAATAAAATTATGGTGTTTCACTTTGTTTTTCTTTTTGCAGTAACTTTTAGGTCAGACTTCCTTTTAACTTCTAAGAAAGATAAGTTTTATTTTATGCTAAACTAGATGTAATGTACCTTGACAATTATTTTTTCCATTTTTCATCTAACTATACTTTTAAAAAATATTGTTTGACATATCTAGACATTTTTGGAATTGTTTAGAAATCAGTAAATCAAGAAATCAGCTTGGTTTTGCAGCTTTACATGCAGTCATGAGCAAAAATGAACCTGTGTGTGTAATTAGGAACTTTCCTGAATTAAAGTTTCAACTAGCAGTCTTTACTGGAGAGAACTGTCTTGTTTAAGGGAGTTCACTATCTCCATTTAAAAAGAGCAAATCAATAAAACATGAATATAATAGCAAGACTAAACCTTTTGCTTGATTTGAGTACATATTTAATGTAATTCTTCTTACAAAGACCTTTTTTTTTTATTTCTAGAGCCACTTGTATTGACAGTAACAGATTTGATGTTGCTGGTTAGAGTTTTTGAATGAACCCAACAGACTTAAAAAATAGTATCATTTTCAAAACCTATTAATGCACTGTGAAAGCTAAAGATATACAAATACTACAGTCATTGATTGCCATCTCTAAGCTCTTGCTGACCTGACCTAGTTTCAAGTACAAACAAGTTTCATGTCTACCAGCAGCGTAGATGTCGCACCACCCAGTTTCATTCTGGTGAGCCACCTTCTCATGTTGCTGTTTGAGCGTGCTCTGAGGCCTGTGCAGTGTTCGGTTCTGGCTGTGTTCTCACCAGACGGATGAGCTACACTGCATTTACCTATGTTATCTTTCATAATTTAGTATGGCATTCTGTCACCTGAAATGGTTCTCTGGACTACATTTAACTTTTGCTTTCATGGCAATGTAGTTCCTGGTACCTGAGGTAGCACATTTGAAGTTGACTGTGATATCTATCCTTAGGTTCTATGCTGCACTCTGCGATGTAGACGAATACGCTCTCAAAAAACATGAAATACTCTTAAGTGCTTTTTGAAAATGCAAGATCTTTAGCCCGCTTAAGTATAGAAAAGCAGGCAAAATAAGCATGAGCTTCCTTTCTTTTGCTTCTTACCACTGCAGCTGTCTAATGCTATATCACTTTGGATAGAGCTACATCATCTCTGTAAGCAGTGCTGACCCACCTAAAACATGCCAGGCTGACCTCTGAAGGTGTGGTTTGTGCAATGGTGGGGCTGAAAATATGGAGATGATCATTGCCATCAGCTACACTTGAAACATCCAATTTTATTTCTCCTTACTTAGGGATTTTATCATGTTCAAAACAGAGCATCTGATAGAATTATTTTAATGTTGCATGATGAGGGAAATGGCAAGCAAAACTGAGAGACAGCAACTGCCTACAAAACTATGCCTACACTGGAGAAAAAGCACACCACTTTCATTGTAGCTGCACTGTTTCAGACCGTTAAGGGATTTTGGATATTGACTGTGGTCAGAGAATCACCGATTAGAACACAACAGTAGTACAATGTCTAAAAAGTTTAGACTATCTAAAAACAAATAGCTGATAATTTACATCTTAAATAAGAAAATGTCAATGCTGTACATGTCTTATCCAAAACTACATTTGTCTACCTATATTCCAGCATTCTTATTGCAGTCTGATTAGGAGCCAGAAAACATAATGCGTGCGGTTTACAATTTACATGTGAATATGAGCTGTCCAAAGACAATGCAGCTGTGAATTTGAGAATAGACCATAGACATCAACATTGCTGAAATTGCCAAAAGGGGAAAAAAAAATGGCTAGGGGATTTACTGTGCAACCAGAATAGAATATTGAATTGAAGAAATAGCAAAAACAAGGAAAACAATTAGAAAACAATTAGAAATCCTGGGAGGTTAAGCAAAGTGTAAAGGTAGGCTAGGAATGCAGTCCCTCTATTTGACCTAACAGCATACACAAGACATACTTTCTGAGAGAATATCTGTTATGAAAAAATGACAAAGGGGCAGGGAGGGGGAAATGGGCACATAGTTCCAGCACACACATTTTTGGGGGGAAGTGTCCACCTGAGTGCCCAAAATTTTGCTATTTCAGTTACCACTGAAACAGCCTGTTAAGACTGTTAACAGCTGGCCCAATGAAAATCTTACACCTTCCTAGAATCCCAGCTTTGCTGAGGTAAATTACTGAAGGCATTCAGACAAAGGATACTTTACTGTATTCATAGAAAATGCTAGGATGATGTTGTGGAACAGAAGGAATTTGGGTATATTTGTGTCCAGCAGCATAAAAAGAAGGTATGAAGGACTACAGACTACAGGTCTGTGTGTCCTCTTCCCTTTTAACTTTTTTTTTTTTTAATCTTTATTCCCTTTAAAGAGAAATTTACTTCTTAAATCCCTCTGTGCAAAACAAAATCAGTCAGCTTAGTAAGAACTCAGAGTCAGATGTTTTATCAATTGATATAGGGCACTGCCAGAAATATGTATTATGATTAAAAATGGTCCTAGAGTGCTCTAAGGCTCCAAAGGTAATTTAAAGACACTGGCTAAATTCCATCACTTTAATACTTCTAGGAAAGTTCACAGAAATAAAATGATAACAGAAGTCCACCCATTAATAAATCTGTATTTCCTTTCTTCTTAAAAGAGTTGAGGTTTGCTAGTTTAGGTCTCAACATGAGATTTCAGGGTAAAAGAAGTTAAATAACGAGTACTAGTGTATCAATTCCAACAGACTCAGAATAAAATTTTAAGTAATATTTGAGTTTGAACTCCAGAATCTCATTCATTATAACTTGTGTTTCCCTCCCACAAGCTCCTCAACTGAGAAAATTATTATTGAATGTGTGTCCTGGTTTGAGGTAAAACAGAACCAATGTTGTTCAGTAACTTCGCTTCTTAGCTGGGCCTCTTCTAACTACTGAAATTAACTGCATATTGTGCAGACAGTGTTCACTCTCTCAGAGTAATAAGACCAATTGTTTATAGCTGATGCCCAGGCATGGTATGCAGAGACGCTCTTGCTTATACTTACTGCTATGACACCCAAGGCCAACCAACTTTGTTATTTGCCCCGTTGGAGGGTCGGAAGCAGAAAAGCATAGTGGGGTCCTACCTGCGGGTAGGGGAGGACAGGACAGGTGACCCAAAACTGACCAACAGGGTATTCCATCCCATCTGCCTCATGCTCAGTATAAAAACTGAGGGATCAAAGGGTCAGCTCTCTTCCTTCAATGGCCAACGTCTGAGGAGGACTCTGTTTGTCTGCCTGTGATCCTGATCCTGAATCCAGATCCAGAATCCAGTTCCCGTCCGTCACTGAGTCCAGCCTGGGACTGCCCCAGTGCCAGTCAGTGTTGTGATTGTCATCTCGGGAGCTTGATACGGTTTTGTATATATATTTTTCATTATTTCTTTTTATTTTATTATTAATATTTCATTAAAGTAGTTTAGTTCCTTCTAAACTCGTAAGTGTCTTTTTCCTTCTCTGCCTGCCTCTCTCTTTGAAGAGGGGTAGAGGGGAGCATCTGTCGGCCCCATCTGGGGTCCCCCAGGTCCCCAGTAGCCAATTTGGCCTAAACCACGACAATGTGAAATATATAAACCATGGGCTTCCAAAAAAAAAAAAAAAAAAAAAAAGAGAACAAATGAACAGTAACAGTTTCTAGCATTTGTTAACATTAACATACCTCCTTTTATAGGAAGAGCATCCATAAAAGATCTGCTTGTGGAGAGCTTTAATACAGCAACTTGTCTTTATCACCTGTACCTATTGTGCCTTCCTGTATATTTGGCATTTTACTTCAAATGCAAAGACTTTGAAAAATGCTAAGAGTATTTGAAGGGAAGTAAAGCTTGGTCTTTCTCCTACATGACCCTGTGATGGCTTTCTCACACAGTACCTTGCTACAAAGCCTTTGAAGTCAACTGGGGTCTTGGCAGTGACTCATCCTGGGCTGCATCCCTGCAGTGCATGCATACACAATTGAAGTTTCTCAGAATGAGATACATCACTTCCATCCAGAATACTTGATCACATAGTTTTGTCTATTATCATCACGGGTTTGTCTATTATAATTAACTTTACCCATGCTTGTTCACTTATCCTCTTCCAGTGAGGTGAATGATGTTTTTAATTTACTTGGGTGTTTGGTTTGTGTTTTTAATATGTGTGATTATGTGTGCATTTATTTATATAAATGTAACATGCTGTGGCCTTGTTAGAGAAGTTACATCAAAGAAATTTTGTTGCAAGTGATTTGTAAGACAGCAGTGTATATGACCTTTACCACTTTAGCGAGCTCATTTTTCCAATTGCTCAAATGCAGGGTTAGAGGGAAATGTGAAGACCACTGCTATCAGCTTGCGGTATTTGTCCAAACGTACATTATAAAATGAGATAGCTGGTCAGATGCTTCCTTGTTTGTCATCAGGATACTGGAAACTGCTCTATCTCTTCAGTCCTTATAAGTCACATTGAGTCACTTTCTCGGCACACTTCACACATCTTAGTTTATGCAATCTGTAGAAAAACAATGATAAAGCTGAAAGTGGCTAGCTGTCCAGCTGGCCAAATACAGGCAGTTTTTAATTAATTAAATTGCATTTAACTTAGTTATAGAGTTAATTGAATGATATTGCACTAAGCCTTGGATAGGTATATTTACAGAGAAACATTGAAATATCTATGTTTATGACATTTAACTACATCTGTAGATATTAAACTTATGAAAGAGTTACTACTAGATAAAAAAAAAATAATAAAACTATTTTTTTTATGTTAACTATTTTCTATTTGCCATCTATTTTACCAGCCAATGTTCTGAGGTAATATTGGCTACACCCTATACTGAGCTAGTTGCTGCTGTTCCATAGAGCACGTCATGCTGTTACTTCTTGTGAGATGGTAATTAATTTTCCAATTAAAGCTTCAATATTCTGTTTTATATCATAGGAATCTTCTGAAATTTTATCTCCTGGAAATTCCTCATTAGAACTGCAATTTTTCTGAAGCCAAATAAGATTTATTGTCTGACATATTAAGGAAGAAACAACACAGACAAAAAATTACTGTTGATATTTTATCATGTTCCTTTTTTCCACAATGAAGAAGGCATTCACCCAATGCCATTTTTCAGATAAGTTGAGATTTGTTTATTTGTCAGGCTTGCTACCTTCCACATGCTCTTTTGATTGCAAAAGAGGAAGCTTGTTATAAATAACAAATAAGTATGTATCTGTATGTATGTGTTTACAAGACACAGATTTCTAGTCAAATGTGAAAGGTTGGGTTCCTAGAAATGAACCTTCTACCCTAACTAAACACTATTTAATAGAACAAATTAAGTTATTTTCAGCAAAACACTTGCAAGTACCACTGAAATGAAAGCACAGAATGCAATGATATTTTACCACATGAAAACATGGGTGGAAGAGTCAGTAACACAACCTTTGTATCATTAGCTTATTTGTTTTTTAAAACTTCCTAGCCTATTCAGTTTTCTCCTCACTCTGTGAACACAGTACAAAAGTGAAAGATACAAGCAAACAATCAGATCATAAATATTGTTAAAAATGCAATTTATTTTCCATGGAAATTCTAACAATTATAGAAGTTGTTGAAATTTCAACTCTTTGTCCCAGTCAGATGAAATTCCTGTGTCAATGCAATTAAATATACCAAACAGTATTTGCATGTAAACATATGCTTACATAAACACACAATAAAATCATCCAACAATTCACAGTAAACTGGAACCAAAAAGTTAAGATGTTTTCAGACATTTGGGAAACCATACAAGTAGTCCAAGAGTGATATTATTTTGAAAGTTAAAAAAAATAAATCAAGGAATCAGTCATAATAGAGGCAGTTAAGACCATGTCCGCAAAGAAACCTGCCAAGTTTGACACATGTATAGGTGATCCAGCTGTGGAGTGAAGGGGGCAGTGTGTACGAGCTGATGCCCACCTTAATAATATGCACCTCCAGGTGTCAGTTTGGGCTACCCTCTTTCTCAACTGACTTTTGGAGATGCCTGTTGTTAGCTCATACCATTGTCTTTGTATTCTTCATGAAAGAACTTCAAAACTACTTTATGTCTTACGTACCTCAGTAAAGTACCTACTATCAGATGAAATAAGTATGGGTCTTTATTCAGAGGCAAAATGGAAATTTTCTACAATTGCGTCTTCTCTTCAACCCTGTTACCTTGTCCCTGGCAGTATTTTTTACATAATCTGTAACCTGTTTAATTTCCTTTGAGGATCTTCATTCTGCCAAAACGGGTTGGTAATCCACATCTAACTCGTATGGGTTCTTCCATCAAAACCAGCTGTAAGCATACAGTTTATCTTCAAGTATCTCCTGCGTAGTGCAGGCATGAAGTTTTTATGCCAGATATGGGAATTTAGCTGTTTAAAATGTCATTGTAGCTGGTTCCATGTAATTCAATAACTGAGCTTTATATTTCTGTGACAAAAAATTCTTTTTTGAGTTAGTAACACGTAATTTCAAAGTTATCCTCAGGGAATTCTTCACCATGTGTTTTAATATTTTCTAGTATAACACTGAAAATCCTAGAATCCTCACATTACCTTCAGATATACTTCAGAAATACTGTATTATTATCCATTACATCACTTTAACAATCCCTGAAGAATACAAAAAAAAAAAGCCCCATGCCAGTCTTGAAGTACTGCGAAATAATGGTCTGATAAATAGGCCTGTGGGAGGTATGCCCAGGCAGAGGACCTCCTTCGCCTAAGATGGAGCTCCGTGAGGAGATGAGTCAATTGAAAAGTATAAGGGAGTGTGAGCAAGAGATAGATAACTGGAGTTGCACCCTGCCTTCCCTGAAAGAAGCACATCAGGCAGACAGAGCTCCACATACAGAGCACTCCCCACCCTCTAGCAGCGTGGCTGAATGTGGAGATTCACAGGACAGGGGCCAGTGGCAACAAGTCCCTGCCCGGAGTGGCAGGCATGCCTCTCAAGTAAACCCCACACCATCCCAGGTGCCCTTGCAAAACAGATACAAATGTTCTGCAAAGGGAACTGGAGGATGACAAGGACAACAGCTCGCTGAACTTGGAGTTGTCACCGAGGCCAAGAGAGATTACGCCTCGTACAACAACATCTTCAGTAATGAAAGAAAGAGGGGTCCTTGTAGTAGGTGACTCTATCCTGAAGGGAGTGGAAGGCCCCATACATAGACCAGACCCAGTCTGTAGGGAAGTCTACTGTTTCCCTGGGGCCAGAGTTAAGGATGTCCAGAGGAAACTCCCTACCCTAGTTTGGCCTATTGACTACTACCCATTAATAATTTTTCAGGTAGGCAATGATGAAATTTCAGGAAGAAGCCTGAGGGCAGTGAAGAAAGACTTCAAGGCGCTGGGATGGCTGGTTAGGGGATCAGGAGCACAACTAGTGTTCACTTCTCTCCCACCAGTTGCGAAGATTGATGAGAAGATAAACAGGAGATGCCAGCTGATGCTGCTTTTCAAGACACCAGGCCTGCTGGCAGCAGATGGTAAAAGCCTGTCTTGCAGGGGGAAAAGGGCTTTAAGGCAGGAGTTGATGGGGCTCATTGACAGAGCTTTAAACTGGATTCAAAGGAGGATGGGGATAGATCCAGGCTTACTAGCAAAAAGCCTGAAAGCAGCATGCTGGCACTAGATTTGGAAAAGGAAGGGGGTGTAACCAGGCTGCTTAGGAATAAGTCTGGGGGTGGCAGAATTACGGCTTCCTCCAGTAAAAAGGAGAAAGGACCAATAGCCCAGCTGAAGTGCTTATACACTAATGCACGTAGTATGGGCAACAAACAGGAGGATCTGGAAGCCATCGTCCATCAGAATAATTATGATGTAGTCGCCATCGAAGAAACGTGGTGGAATGACTCACATAGCTATAGTGCTGCCATGGATGGCTATAGGCTCTTCAGGAAGGATATGCAAACAAGGAGATGCTGGGGGGAGGTCCTGTATGTCAGGGGGTGTTATGAATGTCTTGAACTAAACAATGGTGACGATAGGGTTGAGTGTTTATGGGTAAGAATCAGGGGGAGGGCCAGACATCAACAAGGCAGACATTGTAGTAGGAGTCTGTTATAGACCACCGAACCAGGATGAGGAGGCAGATGAAATATTCTACAAACGGCTGGGAGAAGTCTCAAGATCGCAAGCTCTTGTCCTTGTGGGGGACTTCAACTTGCCAGATATCTGCTGAGGATACAATACAGCAGGGAGGGAACAATCTAGAAGGTTCCTGGAGTGTACTAGGGATAACTTCCTGATGCAGTTGGTGAGTGAGCTGACTAGGGAAAGTGCTCTGCTGTACCTGCTGTTTGTAAACAGGGTAGGGCTTGTGAGGGATGTGATGGTAGGAGGCTGACTTGGGAACAGTGATCATGAAATGATAGAGTTTTCGTTTCTGGGAGAAAAAAGGAGAGAGGTCAGCAGAACTGCTACCTTGGACTGCCAGAGGGCAGACTTTGGGCTTTTCAGGATCCTGGTTGACAAAGTCCCTTGGGAGGCTGTCCTGAAGGGCAAAGGAGTCCAGGAAGCCTGGATGTTTTTCAAGAAAGAAGTCTTAAAGGTGCAGGAGCAGGCTGTCCCCATGTGCTGAAAGACAAGCCGTCGGGGAAAAAGACCAGCCTGGCTGAACAGGGAGCTAGGGTTGCAACTTAGGGAGAAAAAGAAATTTACGACCTTTGGAAGGAAAGGCAGGCCACTCATGAGGACTACAAATAGGTAGTGAAGCTATATAAGGAAAAAATGAGGAGGACCAAAGCCCAGCTAGAACTAAACCTGGCTTCTGTTGTCAAGGACAACAAAAAAAGTTTCTATAAATATATTAGCAAGAAAAAGAGGGCTAAGGATAATCTCTGTTCCTCTAGTAGATGGGGCCAGTAATATAGTAACCAAGGATGAGGAAAAGGCTGAGGTACTTAATGCCATCTTTGCCTCAGTCTTCAGCAGTAGGACCAGTTGTTCCTTGAGTTCCCCAACCCCTGAGCTAGAATACAGGGATGGGGAGCAGAATGAAGCCCCTGTAATCCAAAGGGAAATGGTGAGGGACCTGCTTCAGCACCTGGAGGTACACAAATCTATGGGGCTGGATGGGATCCACCCGAGGGTACTAAGGGAGCTGGCAGAAGTGCTCACCAGGCCACTTTGCATCATTTATGAGCAGTCCTGGCTAACTGGGGAGGTCCCAGATAACTGGAAGTTGGCAAATGTGACACCCATCCACAAGAAGGGCCAGAAGAAGGATCCAGGGAACTATAGGCCAGTCAGTCTGACCTCAGTACCTGGGAAGGTCATGGAACAGATCATCCTCAGTGCCATTACACAGCACATGCAGGAGAATAGGGTGATCAGGCCTAGTCAGCATGGGTTTGTGAAAGGCAGGTCATGCCTGACAAGCCTGATCTCCCTCTGACAAGGTGACTCGCTTAGTGGATGAGTGAAAAGCTGTGGATGTTATATACTTGGATTTTAACAAAGCTTTTGACACTGTTTCCCACAGCATTCTCCTGGAGAAACTGGCTGCTCAAGGCCTGGACAGGTGTACTCTTCGCTAGGTAAAAAGCTGGTTGAACAGCCATGCCCAGAGAGTGGTGGTGAATGGAGTTGAATCCAGCTGGTATCCGATCACAAGTGGTGTCTCCCAGGGCTCAGTGCTGGGGCCAGTTCTCTTTAATATCTTTATCTGGATGAGGGGATTGAATGCACCCTCAGTAAGTTCACAGATGACACTAAGCTAGGCAGGCATGTTGATCTGCTGGAGGGTAGGAGGGCTCTACAGAGGGATCTGGACAGGCTGGACCAATGGGCTGAGGCCAATGGTATGAGGTTCAACAAGGCCAAGTGCCGGGTCCTGCACATGGGTCACAACAACTCCATGCAGTGCTACAGGCATGGGGCGGAGTGGCTAGAAAGATGCCCGGCAGAAAAGGACCTGGGCGTGTTGGTGGACAGCTGGCTGAATATGAGCTGGGAGTGTGCCCAGTTGGCCAAGAAGGCCAACGGCATCCTAGCCTGTATCAGGAATAATGTGGTGAGCAGGACTAAGGAAGTGATCATCCCCCTGTACTCGGCACTGGTGAGGCCCCACCTTGAGCACTATGTTCAGTTTAGGGCCCCTTACTACAAGAAGGACATTGAGGTGTTGGAGCGTGTCCAGAGAAGGGCTACAAAGCTGGCGATGGGTCTGGAGGACAAGTCTTATGAGGAACGACCGAGGGAACTGGGGTTATTTAGCCTGGAGAAGAGGAAGCTGAGGGGAGACCTTATCACTCTCTACATCTACCAGAAAGGTCATAGAGAGGTGGGGGTTGACCTGTTCTCCCTGGTGACAAGTGATAGGATGAGAGGAAATGAGTTCAAGTTATGTCAGACGAGGTTTAGATTAGATATTAGGAAAATTTTTTTCACTGAAAGAATTATTAAACATTGGAATAGGCTGTCCAGGGAGCTGGTGGATTTGCCACCCCTGGAGGTGTTTAGAAAAAGGGTAGACCCTTCCAACCTCAGCTGTTATTCTTTTCTATTCTATTCTATTCTATTCTATTCTATTCTATTCTATTCTATTCTATTCTATTCTATTCTATTCTATTCTATTCTATTCTATTCTATTCTATTCTAAACTTCATTTTCCTGGAAAGATTTCAGTAGTAATCCAAACCAAATGAATTCTAGGGAATATTGCTAGGAATTTTAAAGGTTCTTAAGATCGTCTGGAGTGTTTGGTAAACATGCTTTTAAGCTGATTTTAATATTTTACCAAGAGTTCATGATGACAAGTTCACTGTATTTTCTGTTCTGCTGCCACAAGATTTGCTTTTTGCAGTCAGTTGGTTTTCTTCTCCTCATCTAAGTCTTATATATTTTCTTCTAAGCCCACAAACAGTATTAATTAGGCAGAAACCTTGCAGTTTTAAACTTAATATGCAATCAGTGAAATTTATTTTGTTTTAATCAGTTTTGATGTATATGAATAAAACATGTTCTGTAGTTACTTCTTTGCTACTATATTTCTGTTTGAGAAAATTCATGCAAGTTGTCTTGGAGAACTGAGATCCCGTATCAGCTTTTTACTCCCTTAACCATGTTTGTGTCACACACAGGACAAGAAAATTAGCTGTACAAAGAAATGTCCTACTCTCTGGTGAGAAAAAACATACCTACGTACATATACAGGAACGCACACAGTACTAGTAAACAGTCTCTCAGAACATAATTTTGATGCATTGCTTGCGTGTGTATTTCCAATCAGGTATATATGCTCTTTTGCCTTTTCACAGTTTATCTCAATGGGCATTTTTTCATATTTCTGCATACTTGACACTGCAAATAAGGACATTACAATTGCAAATCTATTTTCTACATTTCAAATGTTTTGAGAGGCCAGATAGTTATGTGGAGATGTAATGCATCATCCAAATTATACCAGCATTTGGGGTTCTGATTTTAAGACTGTCTTTACTTAGAAATGTTATGTTCACGAGATACTGGAAATTGGGATGTTCTGTTCATCCAGAGGGGGGGAAATGATAAAAATGTCTTAAATGTAGCCTTCCCCTTCCACTGCTATGGCAAATATCCTCAGCTCTGAGTTGATCAAATCTTCTGGAGCGGTACAAAAATTAATTTCTGACTCTTCAAGTTATCACCAAAAGCAAACACATCTTGCAGCTGAAAGGACAATTAGCATGTTTTAGAATAAGCAGTAATAAAAAAAAAAAAAAGAGATGCTTTTTTTTAATTGTTTTTTTTCTGTCAACAGGACAATTTTAAAGTTTAGTAGGAATAGGTTTAACAAAGACAGATCAAAACCCCACCTCTGAGTAATCTAGTCTTTTTACCTACAATTGGTTTGGTAAGTGAAAAAAGAGCTTGCATTCTGCTATTTAAGCATTAACTTTCCGTTATGATTTCAGATACTCTAAATACTCTAATACTCTAAAAAATGGACCAGGTAGAGAAAAAATAATGTGTCCTCCCAATGTCCTCCAGGGTGGCTTAGGATGAGTTTTCTATAGGTAAAACTCTGTGAATTCCTGTCTCTGGAAAGGACTATCTAGATTTAAGAGGGAACACAGATAAGGCACTCAGAGAATCCAGGTTCTATTTCCAGGGCCTATGTGAACACACTTTGTAACTTTCCTTTGTCTTTTCCTCCCCGCATGCTCCATCTTGATAAATTAAAATATAACCTACTTAAAACAATCTTTCATATACCCCAGGGAACTCTTTACGTTGCTGTAGTACAATAAAAAAAAAAAAAAAACAAAAAAAAACACAAACATTTGTGCAAAGGAAAATTGCACTCTGTTATGGACTGAAAATTGTGGACTAGGGAAGAAAAAAAAATCCTGAAAGACTAACCTTTGCCATACAAGGCTTACAGCATTTCATAGAATCATAAAACCATAGAATGGTATAGGTTGGAAGAGACCTTGAAGGTCATCTAGTCCCAATCCTCCTGCCATAGGCAGGGACACCTCCCAATAGACCAGGTTGCTCAAAGTCCCCTCCAGCCTGTCTTTGAACACCTCCAGGGATGGGGCATCTACAACTTCCCTGGGCAACCTGTTCCAGTGCCTCACCACCCTCAGACTGAAAAATGTCATGTCTACTTTCATTAGGCTGTTGAGCCTGGCAGGGACAAAAAACATCAAAGAAACCTTTTCAAAATATCTTACTAACTAAACAATGCCTTTACAAATCTTATCTTAAGGTGTGTTTTACTAAAAAGTCAAAATGAATGTGTTGTGCTGTGTGAGTATTGGTGTGAACCTGAGTCACTCTCAGGGCTGATCTACAGTTTGTGCGCGCTGCCCAGTGCCCACCGCTGCAGACCCAGCTCAGATTTGACTTTGAGAGACCCTTACTTCTGTGTGTGATATGTGGTGAAAAAGACACACTGCTATTTCTAATCTCTTTCCAGAGTCTACCCTTTGTGCTTTAATGAAAAGAACGGTGCTCTATTCCTATTTGTATTTGTATTTGTAGACAAAAGGCTAAAATCCAGCCCATAAATTCATACTCAAACACCTAAACATGCTGTTTGTTATCAGAAGTTCTGAGCTCTGGTTTCAATGGCGCAGGTGATTGTTCATTTTTCATCAGTTATTCAATTCATTTGTTAACATTTATCAAAGATCTGGACGCAGGAGTTGAATTCACCGTTAACAAGTTTGCTGATGATACCAAACTGGGAGGTGTTGTTGACTCTCTTGAGGGGCAAGATGCTTTGCAGAGGGATCTAGATAGATTGGAGCTTTGTGCAATGATTAATGGCATTTAACAAGTCCAAATGCTGGACTCTGCACCTAGGATGGAGTAATGCCAGGCACGGGTCTGAACTGGGAGAGGAGTGGCTGGAGAGCAGCTCTGCAGAAAGGGAACTGGGGGTGCTGGTGGGCAGCAGGATCAATATGAGCCATCAGTGTGCCCTGGTAGCCAAGAGGGCAAACCGCATCCTGGGTGCGTCAAACACAGCATCACCAGACAGTCAAATGAGGTGATTATCCTGCTGTATTTAGCATTAGTGCAGCCTCACCTGGAGTACTGTGTGCAGCTCTGGGCCCCACAGTTTAAGAAGGTTGTGAAGGTCCCTGAATGAGTCCAGAGGAGGGCAACAAAGCTGGTGAAAGGGCTGGAAGTCATGTCCTGTGAGGAGCAGTTAAGGATTTGGGGGTTGTTTAATTTGGAGAAAAGGATGCTGAGGGGCGACCTCATTGGTCTTTACAGCTTCCTAAGAAGCGGAAGTAGAGAGGGAGGTGCTGGTTTCTTCTGCCTGGGATCCAGTGACAGGACTCGTGGGAATGGTTCAAAGCTGCTTCATGGGAGGTTCAGACTGGACATTAGGAAATTTTTCTTTACCAAGAGGGTGGTCAAATGCTGGAACAAACTTTCTAGAGAGGTGGTCGATGCCCCCAGCCTGTCAGTGTTTAAGAGGTATTTGGACAATGCCCTTAATAATTTGCTTTAACTTTTGGTCATTCCTGAAGTGGTCAGGCAGTTGGACTAGATTATCATTGTAGGTCACTTCCAACTGCAAATTATTCTATTCTATTCTATTCTATTCTATTCTATTCTATTCTATTCTATTCTATTCTATTCTATTCTATTCTATTCTATTCTATTCCATTCTAAAAATTCACACTTAGGATTTGAATCTTGTCCATTATTGCTTCTAGAATATTTCATCCCTTTCCATTCCTTCTCTTCAATAAATGAAGAAATTTGTGGTTATCAACTTTGCATTAAAGTATTCCATGAGATGTACACATGTGGGGGGATGTGCATGTAGAGGAGAAAGTTGTTTGTTCAGGAAACCTGAGTGTAAGGAATATTTTCTTTATGTTCTTTTAGTGTTTAACCTACATGCCTTGCTTGTAGAGAAAACATATACACCTTTTATTTCAAGGAGAAAACAATAAAAGGGAAGCCTTCAGAATGTTTTGGGGAAATGATCTCTGCTTTTCTTTGCCTTTGAACTCAAATAATCTGTAACTCCAATTTAAACTCGTAGTATAATATTTCAGATTGTCCTTGCTCATCTGCCAACTATAATTCCCTACATTCTTGGCTAATCAATTCAACAAGCTCTAGAAATGGCCCTAGAGAGAGAGTGATCATCTGAGACTAAAGATTATTTTAAAATTAGTTTATTTTCCAACTTTATATGTGAATTTATACGTGAAGTCAATGTGTCCTCTGAGCACAAGCGTATTTGTGTGTGAATGCAGGAGGCCTACTGTTTTATGATTTTTTTTAGAAGTCTATAGTGTGAAGGATATTCTGATTCTACCTCCACATTTACAGTTATGCCACATAAGTGATATTTATTTCAATAAACATCATATAAAATTATTCATATCATTCATCTTCAGTCACCCGCATGAAGTGAATATAATATGCTGTTTAGAAATACATTCAGTGTCATTCCTGGAAACAACAAAATTTTGAGCATAGCTGAAGCTGTCATTATGCCATACTATAGATACACGCTGTCAAACACTGTAAATTCCCAAGTTGCATATCTCTTGAAATTTCATAATAGTTCTCTCTAAACAATGCTTTTTGGTTTGTTGGTTGATTGATTTAGAGCAAACTGTTCAAAATTGCATTTATAATAAATACTGAATATTTGTACATTCTCTCACTCAGTTATATATTTTATTTCTTTACTTTTTGGTTTGGATTTATTTGCATAGACCAAGTTTATTCTATATGTATGAACACCAGCAGTTACTAATAATTGTTTGCCCACGTACCTGTTTATCTTACAGGAAGAAGCAGCTCTAATCAACATATTTCTCCTGAGAAGTCTTTTTTTTTTTTCTCTTGTGTTCAGAGGTCACTGTATGTTCTCAACACCACCATTTATCATTGTGTGAATGTCTGAGTATTTGTTTAGGTGGGCCATTCTGGTTTAGCATCATTTTAAGAGTAACAGTGACAAAAAGACTGGATGTATCTAAAAGATCAATTTTGCTACAGCAAGACCACTAGAGAGACCAGAAAAACTTGAACTCAATCAAGGATAAACACAGATAAAGAGAATTTATCTGTTCCTTCCTACATGAGTGTACCTATTTCTTATCTATCCCACACAAGCAATGTTTTCCACATTGTAATTTATCACAGTTCCTCCATACAAAACCATGCACATATTATATTGCAAAACCATGAAAAACTGCAAAAAGAAAAAAAAGGGGATATCACTATTTTCTGTTTTGATGGGAAAAGCACTTAATTCTGAAATAATATTTTCGGTGCATCTTGGGAATATGCAAGGAACAAATATTGATTCCCAAGAACAGAGATTCCACAGAACCATTTTCTGGAACAGCATTTATCGAGATTATACTTTTAACATCATCAGAGTCGGAGACAATTTTGAAATTCTTAAAACTGAATTTATCAGCTTTTTAGATGGTAGGCAAACCACTCAAAGTTCTCACAAAGGCATCCAAATCTTTTAATTGCCTTCTTTCCAAATGCATTTGGCTTAACAAACTCTTTAGAATTTCTTAGCACACCTTACAAAGATTAAGCATACTGTCTTTGCATATTAAATAATAAATTATTATTACTCTCATGACAAATTAGTGAACCAGACTGCCTGGATGTAAATCTCTATTAATTAGCATAGTATGATAAGTATGTAAAACACTGTAAATATTGAGCATTTTCTCAGTATTAGTCTAATACATTTTTAAGTGAATAAACTTTTCTGCCATCATGAGCATGTAAAACCCTCAAATAATATGCTAAGCTTTATTAATAAAGAAACCAAGAAAATAGTGTTGATTCACTGTCGTGATTTGGGCCTCAAACCAGGACACTTACAAACAAAAAATATGTTTGAGTCTTACTATCTAGGTTGAAAACAATGTAGAAAAAAAAAAAAAAAATCCAGAAAAGAGACAGAAATAACAGCAGGAATACAAAGACATCTATACCAAAAAGGACACGGAAGTTTACCAGTACTCAGTGAGTTTCAGAGGAAGCTGTGTTCAGAACTTGCTTAGACATTTTTAGAAATGATCACCTACATGATCAAGACGGAAAAAATTTGCAATATTGAGAAATTTATTGCCCACAATGATAACGCATTTATATTCATTTACACGAAATAGAACTCAAAGAATAGCCAATGAAATTAAAAGGGAAAAGAATCTTAATTGTTGAAATATCTGTGCATATGCATCTGTCATATCCATATATATCAGTATCTATCCAGAGTGGCACATATCAATATCTAATGCATCTATCATGCACAGTGTAAGTCTAAACTGCATATCCATGTTTTTGTAATAAGACAAAGATATTATTTAGCTCTGTTTCTAAGACTAGATATTTTTATAAAGAATAAGATTTTCTTCAATTCAGTGGCTCATACATGAATTCCATGCAATATTTATCTTTTTTCTCAGAGACAGAAGCCAACCATTAACTCCATAATTTTAGAACAAACATTCTATTTAAAGATAATTTTTCTCAATTAGCTCCATCAGATTTTATATCTCTATTTTGAAATATGTTTTTCTAGTAACTACACATGGGATTTAGAATACGGGACTTGCTGGATAATTGTTCGGAATTGCTGTGGTCATTTATATCTTCTTAATACCCAGTTCTCTTTCCTCATAGGTCTTGCAAAAACTGTTCTATTACTGTTTTATGCACCAGTATTTTATAGCAGAATCTAAAGAACTGAAGAAGCAGTTAAAAGTGAAACAAAATACAGTAATAACAGACACACAAGACAGACATACTATGTTGAGGTTTTTTGGTTCTACAATAATGTCTGCATTCATATACAGAAGAGGCAACTGAAGGGACAAGTTGACTTTTTATACGAACAAATGAGCAAAACACTGAATAGTGCAGTATCTAGATGGTAATGTCCATCTTTATTTTGCCAAACCCTTTGAATCATCAAATATCTTAATGTGCTAACTTTTTCCAAAATAGTGAAACAGTTGTAGGATCTAAAAATTGGGGATAGATTCACAGAAAACTTTGAACAGTTGTCTGAAGTGAATCTTAGACTATATCTGTTCAGTGTGTACTCAGCGTAGTTCTCAGCAGCTACCACCGAGATCCTGAAAGATGGTATAAAGAATCCACTTGAATTCCACCAGATGTTAGTGATTTAAATATTCCTCTTGAAACATTTTGCACATCCTGTAGTGCTGCAGAAAATTACTCCTGTTGCTTCTCCACTGGGAACAAGTAGGCAGCATGCTAAGAAAAGTATATGGATTTCAAATCAACTTGAGTGTGATAAGGTTTTGAATGTTTCTTGTTACTGCAGTCTGCTGGCTATTGTCAGAATAGACTGTGACTTAACTGCTACTTCATCTACAGCGTGGGAAAGGGTCATTAGAGTCCATCTATCTAGAAACCCCTATCACAGAAACATTTAGTTCAGGCAGACGTTGGGTAATTGGAGTCTAAAGGGAGGTGAATCAGGGAAAAGATTTAGGTTAGGATTCCTGTTACAAGTTCATTTTGGTTTTCAGTATGTCGAATGTATGCAACTTATGTTGTTTCTGAAGATTTGTAATCTTAAGTGGCTACAAAAACTGTTGTAATACTTAGTAGCTCTAGGATCAAGTTTTGTACCCACTGTAATATTAGCCACGGATAATGATTTTCAGCAGGACAGTATTTCCTCTGGTGAAAAATATAGATTTGCAAACATCACAATGTTTTGTCCATTAGAAAGTTTGACAAAATAGCTCATGTCAAAAAAGGTAAAGGCTAAGGATTTTTTTTTTTTAGTTAAATACTCAAATTAAAATTTTGGCTTTACATTTCCTTTATCTTTTTAAGCCTTTATAAATGCTCAAGTTTTAAATTAAATACTCATTTTGTAGCTACTATTTCATATTGTTGCAAATAATTCCTTTTTGATTTGCTGGTTGAGCTGGAGGATGAATTAAAATTCACCTTGCACTGGCTGAATTCCTCTCTTCTGAATTGCCAATGACCCAAGAAATCAGTTATTTGTTCAAGTCTATAATTGTGCTATATCTAATAATTTTCCTAAAATGTCTTCCACCCTACAAAGATGTCCCTGCTGAGTTTGCTTAATTCTAAAAATTAAAATGCTTGTAAAACCCTGAAAGACAAAGCTTTCATCAAGCTGAAGAAAAAAAAAAAATGAAGGTATATCTTATATTATTTTGGTAGATTGAAAAGATCATCAACAAGTTGTGCAGGTTCACTAGTAACTATAGATGCTCTCTGCCTCTATTAGCATTGAAGGAAACAACCACCTAAATTTACTCAGTCACAATTCTTTTTCACATGTGTGGCTGGTGATCCTATTGTTAAGATAGATTTATTCTGGTTCACTTAGTGAAGTATAGAACATACCTGTTTGTGATGGCTGTGGACAATACATACCAGAGAGATTTGCCTCAGTTTAGGACATGCAATTAATACAGGACTCTTACAATCATTTATTGATATCCAGTTCAAATTTTATTTTATTTACACTTTAATAAATATATGTAATCTATACTGGTATTTTCAGTAGCTAGTTTTTCAGATGTAAGAGCGCTCATCAACACATGTAGTGTGGCAGAGTTAGTATAGAGGCCAAATAACTGCTTCAGTTTTAAAATGCATTATTACAGCCTTTCTTTCATTTCTTTCAGTTTTATACATAATATCTGACACTACACATAAAGCTTCAGTGTGCTCTGAATATTAATATGTAAGCTTGGGTAACTTCATTACTCATGCAAAGTAAACCTAATATAAAATATCAAGGCCCAGCATATATGCACTTATATTACTTATTTTACCAACATTATATCACAGAAACCTTTAAAAGAGTTATATTCATTCTATTGATTGCTTGTAAAGGGAGGTCTTTGTGCTATGAGGATAAAGTAAAAAGAATGTTAGAAAAATAGTGTTTTCAAAACTTCTCAGTGAGCTAAAATAAATTTTATATTTAATAGCACGGCTTAGAATCTTATTTTCTTTGTCCCTAAAAAATAAAATCAGAGTTTCCCAATTTTCCAGTGCAATAATGCCAGTGCTCCTAGCCCAGCTGGCTTGTGATATGTTAGACTACCAGTCTGCCATGTATATACTACTTAGTACAGAAACTTTTACTAGACTGTGTGCCAGCAGTACTCACTTTAATCTGACTCAGGACCACATTTGTCAAATATACGTATGGAAAAATGGGGGATAGAAGGACACCATTTTAAAGGTAGATTGTATTTAGATAACCCAGGAAATCAAGTGTTTAACAGTTACTCGTAAGACAGGAGTCTTAGCACTGACACCAGTTCAGACTAGTAAAGCAAAACAGAAGGGAAGGAAGACATCAGATTTAAAACATAAGATGAAAAATATTTTTTTAAAAATTTGTTTACCCATTCATTAAATGGAGAAAAAGAGGGTAAGCAAATAATTCTTCACCATCTATTTCTACAAATATTTCAGTATATCTCACATCAAACCACACTGACTTCCAAGCATTTTCTATGCCTTTCTGGTAAAATATAGTGACTTCAAAAATGAAAAATGAAACGCCAACCACTCACTTGGAGATTTCCTCACACGTTTCTTTTTTTTCCCTTGGTTATTTAAGATATAGTGTTGGATGAGAGTAGAAAAATTGGGTGGTTCGCCCACTTCATCAAAGCTAAAAGACTTTTAAAGACTATGTTTAAAAAGCTAGCTATTTACTTTTGTTACCATGGCTGGGAAGCTGCAGAGCCTGGAGACAGCTTTGTGATATAGCTTCTGAACTCATCTTATCTGTTTTTGACTCATTTTCTCAGCCCTCCTCTTCCCACCAGTGGATCTTCCAGGTGTGTCTGTATGTCCCATGGGGATATGCATAAGTGTACAGGAGCTATCTGCTGTTAACGTACTTTACCAGAGTCCAGCTTTCCATGTAAGATGCTCTTCAAATTAAGTTTGGTGGGGAAAGAGGGAGGAAATTGGGAAAGTGAGGTAAGAACAAACAAACAGAACGTAGCTTAATGCTAATTCCTCCCATCTACAATTTGTTTAATACTTCTGCCCTGGATTTTTTGTTTGCTTTGTTTTGGTTGTTTGGTTTTTTTTGTTTTTCTTTCTTTTTTTTTTTTTTTTTTTGGTCAAGGGATGTATCTGAGTTAAATATCACTGCAAATACCACAACACAGCAATAACTGCAGTGTTATCTGTGTTCTTTTTGTGCACTGGGCAGAGGATTTTTAATTTCATACATCATTTACAACTTGGTGCACTGATTCTACACAGTCAGTACATCTCCTTATCAGAAGGAAAAAGAGACTGTTAGCATTTTACCTCTGATCCCAGATTTCCTAGTTTTAGACTTCTTATTAGCACTTGGGTTGCAATCCAGTGCTGACACTTCAAAAGGGCACTGAGTCATCCAAATAAGATATCAAAAGAAGCAGCTCACCTCCAGTGACTACCAAAAAATTGGCCATCAGCCAAATTACATTATCTTCTGAAAAAGTGAAATGTATTTGTCACCAGCGCTGAAAACCACGGGTTCTTTGTCTATAATTCTGCATTTATTATAGATACTGTATATTTACATGTTAAAGGTATTTGGTTTTATTAACTAAATTTAGTCAAGTGCCTTTTTAAAACAAGACCTGATAGGTCTGCTAAAAGCAGACAATCTTAAACCAACTGATTATTCAGGTATACGTAAAGGTATGTGCTACAGAAATAAGTAATCTAGAATAATAAATGTTAAATATTTCTGTTCATCTCCAAAACTTATCAGGGAGTGCATGTTTGTGTATAAGCTCTGCTGTATGTGGTAAATACATTGGCAAATAGTTTTTCACATTTGTGTCATACACTATACCCTATATTTCTGATCTGTAATCGTCCAGTGAAACTCTGGAAGATTTCATTCCCAAGACACATAGCAACTGCAGAACTAGCTTTAGGAGAAATCATGCAAATGTGGTCTGGGAGGAAACCCAAGAGACTGGGAATAGATTGTGGTAGTTACTTCAAGACCTAACGTTAACGGACAGTAGAGGAGGGAAGATATATGAAGCTTATGATGCTGACCTTATATGTAAGGACTGTAGAAACCAAGAATTGTCATTTTCTCTGGTCTATTAATGAAAGAAGAGATTTTCCAAGGCACTGGAAAGGGTGTGATACAGCCTGTCATAAAAAGAGAGCAGGGACAGACAATTTACAATGGAGGGGTTTTGTTTCCTATTTTCTTTCATTTGTTTGTTTATTTCTGTCTCAGACTTTCATTTACTTGAAGCAGAATGTGGGCAGAAGGCTAAACTATGAAGAGAAAGAAGGCACAGGTTTTATGAGATCAAATAAGACCTTTAGGTACTGTAGTTATACTTGTGATTTTAGTTTTGTTTTAGCAGGAATAGTTAGGACTGGTGTAGTTATGTTCCAGCAACATCTACCAGCCACATGAAAATACACAAGATTTTTAAAGTATTAAAAATCAAATACTAGAGCTTCTACAGCCCAAGCAGTTGTCTAAGATGAGTGACAGTGCATGAAATAGGATTGCCAAAATGTGAATCATCTGTCTGTGTTGTCTTAGAATAACAACATTGCGGGGTAGATCTGTGGATAGATGACGTCATGTAAAATGTTTTCCAGCAAACCACACAGTGACAACAGCTGATCGTATTACTGTCTTTCTTAAAAAAGACTAAGCCTTGGTTTTATGCTTAAGAGAAAAATGAATGCTCGGAAGCAAATTCTAGTGTTCCTACTGGTATTGGCCATAAAAGACAAAATCATTTACCTTTCTTGAACTTCACAAAGTCTTCCAGCATGTTGAAACTTCTATGAATAACAGTAGTGCTCTCCAGTGTATTGACCTTTTCCCCTTGGTTTGATAATGTCCACAGACTTGCTTGGATCCCATCACCTAGGTCTTTAATAAAGAACATCAACTTTTTTCCGCTTATCCATTGAGCTAGGCATGTCATCATGGAAGGCTATCAGGTTGGTCAGGCATAATTTCCCCTTGGCAAACCCACACTGGCTGGTCCCAGTCACTTCTTTGTTCTTCAAGTGCTTGAAAATGGCTTTATGAAAGACTTGTTCATTCATCTTCCCAGGGATTAAGGAATGCTGATTAGCCTCTAGTTCCCCAAATCCTCCTGTTTGCACTGCATAGAGGTGGGTGTGACATTTGCATTTCCCAACCATCAGGAACGTCCCTGATCAACATAATCTTTCAAACATGGCAGAAAGCAGCCCTGCAGTGACATTGGTCAGCAGTCCCAACACCCTCTGTTCCACGTCCAAGTGAGTTAAGTATTCCCTGCTTTATCATCTGCTGTAGGTACTGCTACATTCTCTCAAATTCTATCACTAAGCTCGGGAAACTGGGGAATGAGATGGCAGACCTTATCACCAAAAATGATGCAAAACAAGCACCAAGTACCTCAGCCTATTCTTTGTGTTCTGTGATTAAGTTCACTTCTCCATTGAGCACTGGCCCCACATTTTCCTAAGCCTTTCATCTCATTGTCCTTCAGCTCACTCACTAGTTTCAAAATCGGAGCTTTGCCTTTCCTAATTCTACCCATGCGTGTTGAATAGTATGCCAAATAGTGTGTCTGCACATCATTGCAATATATATGCATTTATAAAAAAAAATGCCTTTTATTTGGCAACATCATTTGATCATATTAACAATGCTGAAACACTGAAAAATGCTGCATGCAAGCAGAGAAATTGGCAGTTTTGTTCTTTGTATATTATCGATGATATAAGAGATTACATTTTGTCTACATACTCCAGTGTTGACTTACAGTGTGCTAGAACTTGTGGCTAGAATATGTTCTTGTAATTTATAATGCTTCCAAAGAATGGGAAAGTTTGAGTTTTCAAAAGAATCATGATAATACTTATTTTCATATCCTAGCTTTTCTTTCCAAATCACTAATCTGAATTACAAAATGCAAATAAATCTTTATTTTATTTCCACTGCATACAGTCTCTTTTGAGTTGCTGCACCATTCTATGACCCTTTGCTGAATGAGAAATCCAAGATATAAGTACATACCATACAACAACGCATATCTTGGGAACATCAGGGAACACGAAGTAGTAACAGGCAGGTTGACATCAGCTAGATCAGCAGCAACAGCAGCCACCTGGTAATATGTTTGCTTTGCTTCTCAGAAATAGTAGAAAAGATTTTGTAAGCCATATGTTGCATTAGTTCTGTCTGGGCAAGCTCAGTAAGCTTTATTACTGGTAAAGAGGTGTCTCTGTGATGAAATAACTCCAGGTGTGATCACAACAGAGGTCTTGATTCAAGGAGCTGTGATATGGCTATTGGCTGTTGCAAATATTACTATTTTTACCTCAGCTGTCCACATTAAAAACATTCTCAGAGGATATCTTCAGAGCTGCTGGCATTGCTGGAAACAGAAGGACTTTGCTTAATGCAGCCAGTGTGAGTGTCTCACTTATTAACAGATGAATTGACAAAAAATCCCAAATGTTATCCATCTGCTCCCGTCTTTCCAACCTGTTCTAAAACAAAGAATATACATTCGGAATTGAAACTCACCTCTTCTCTAGGGCTTACCTTTAGTGGCAGAAAACAAAACAAGACAAAACAAAAACCCTAAACCAAAAACAAACAGAGGAACAAACAGAAAATGTTTTAAACATCAGTTTACTGAAACTCAGCCCAGGATATTGCCCCAGGGCAGCTTTTCAGCAATTCAAATTTCATCTGAACAGTGATAGTCATTTTTGTCCCACACATGTAGCCTCTTTAGTAACTACTTGTTTACTAAGCCACTACTTGTCTTGAAAATCTGAAGGACCTGTGCAAGAATGATGAGAGGGGTGTCTTGTGAGGTTATCTAGCCCACCCTGTGCATCAAGACAGGACGCGTGCAGCATTCCTTGCAGATGTTTGTGTCATCTATTTCCAGAGACTTTAGTGACAATCTTGCTAAGAAAATACATAATATTTTTATTATTTCTACCTTTTTTTCCTGTTAGCTGATTTGAAACCTGATTGCTGCAATCCACACCCAAGTCTATTTGCCCAGTCAGGAATTAATGTGGAAAATGTGAAATAGATTCTTCCTAGAAGGGCATTTTTTCCTCCTTTTTTAATGTATTTGTAAACCAGGCTGTTTCAAGAAAAGGAAAATATTGTTGGATTCTCTTCTATGATAATAAAGTTTTGAAAGGTACAAAATATTGAATTTTGTATCAGTTAGAGAGTCTACTATTTCTTTTCTAAGAAAATAATATTTTTTCCATTCTCTGCATGCACGTGTATGAGGGAAAGATTTTGTGTCTTATTGAGTACTTTATAATTGCTTACATTTCTCTTTACTAATATGATATATAATGACCTTGTCATGTAGAAGCAGTCAATGTTATAGGAGCTACTGAGAGAAAAGTCTGCTAACTTATTTTAATTTCTGATTTCTTCCTGTTTTCTGGGGATGTGAGACACTACCAGTACAGAGCAGATCCATGGTCAGATTTGTACCATTTTATTTTCCTATGAAGTTTCCTAACTAAGTGCATAGCCCACAGTTATTAAAATAAATATTAAATCTTGATTGACATAAGTGGGTACTAGATTGTGTACAAGCTGACACTAAATAAGTAAATTATACAGACTTTTTTTATTAGTTTGTTTTTTTTTTTTTTCGATGGCAGAATTGTTGAGCCAGAAGAAAAGTCCAACTAGAAAGTTAACATGAGATTCAGCACCTCAATCTTTCATGTGATTTCTCGTCTCAGGAAAATATATCAAAGCACAGCTTAAAGTAATGTTTTTGTAAGAAGGCTATGTAGATTCCTTCAGTGACAGTACAGCAAGATGTAGCTGCTAGTGGACCAAACTTTTTTCTCTATAGCTGACGATTCCATAGTTTGCAGTTTTCAGAAGCCTTTTAAATCCAGTAGAAAGTAAAAATTGTTGAGTAAGGCAGGTTGTGAACAGTTCCTGTGTTAAACTGCAAAGATTGTACATATCATATGTGGGAAATCAAGAAAACCAGCTGAGAAAGCGCAGCCAGGATCTCCTCACAAGGACTTCATGTAGAGAGGAAGTTCAACATTCAGCTTGAAAAGAGAGAACACACACCAGTAGATTTTGTGGTGAACAAGAAAAGTAAAGTAGAAGCAAAAACTGCTTCACAGAGCACAGAAACACACGAGCATCGTTAAAGTATGAAAAAGAACATTGGTCATGAAAGATGGGAGACTCTCTTAGGATAAGGCACACTCATCCTGATATGTGGTGCTGCCCTTGTAAATGAGGGCTCTGGAAGGTCACATACTCAAACTCACATTAAAGGTTTACTACCTGAGACTGTACTGTACCATTTCACTAAGAATAACCACAATGTTGGCAGTGCTTGTTCCACTGTAGAGTATAGCATTTTCTGCTGCCACTTATTTCTGTCTCCGCTTTGATGTCTCTCTCTTGCTCACAGTTTATGGAAGAACATTGAGTTGTAGTTGATACTGGACACGGTGTGTGTTGGGAGAATGAGAGGAAGCAAGGTTAACACACTACAAATTTAAAATACTGGATCTAGACAGCTATTAAAACAGGTGGTGTTTAGGTGAACTTGTTACAGCATTTAATGGTTATTCTGCTACATTAGAATATACTTTGCAGTTGGACAAAACTAATTGCCTTAAAGTACAGTTCTTGTTCTTGTCATAATGAATGACTTCTAACGTTGGTGTCTTATAAGGTACATTCCAAGTAATTATTTTAAAACTACAGTTTCTCAGATCAATATAGATAAAGAAGTGATCAGAAACAATGTCCAAAAATGATTGAAAAATAAATAAACAACGTTAGTACCTTAGCTACTCCAAAAAACGTGTACTTTAATCCTAAGATGTCCATCCACAGAAGAAGCAGCATCTGGAAATATATGCCAATGCTGCTCCTTGGAAATATATAAACTCCTATTCCTTCCTACGAATCCAGACATTATGTGATTTGGACTCGATGTGCAAGAAATGCTGGCATCAGATTCATTGTAGCTGCAGATTTATTTCTCTGGCTTTCTCTCCTCTGCTGTTTCCAGGGTTTTTCTTTTTCCTTCTAAGCTTCTGTATTTTTTTGGGTGGGGGACAAAAAAGCAGATAATTCTAAAGAGTGTGGATTCTTTTTTAGTGGCTGGGTAGTCCTGAGCAACCAATCAGAACTTCAGCTCAGCCACAAACATTAATAGATGTCTTGCAGAACTTCAGCTCAGCCACAAACAAACATTAATTAATGTCTTGCAGAACTACTTAACGATTATGTCCATCATAAAAAGAGAGAAGCATTTAAGGAAACTACAAAATTTTTCAGATTGTATTACATTTCTTAATTTTTGGTGTATTGTTTAAAATACTGAAATTATTTTTATCCTCTCTCTCTTATTAAATCAATAATTAAGGCGAAAATCCGTCACTATTATTTCTAATAATTGTTGCCCTTACAACAAAGATTAAAATAATATTGCAGAGAAATAGTTCATATAGAAAAAACTAACTAGTGTTTTGGGTAATGTGCAGCTAAAATGTTTTTACGAGGAAGTATTTTCCTGATACAAATTACAAACAAAAGTAATATTTTGCTATAAGAAAAATCAAATGAAATGTCTAAGTGGGAAAATTATCTGTGCACTGGTGATTCAATTGATCGACAATAATTCCGTGGAGTCTTCCACTGAGAGAAAACCATGCTGAACAAATTAATCAGATAAAATAGGATAATATTTAAAAAATAGCAAATACAAGGTTTCTACATGAAAGTGTTACTTAATAAACAGGCAAAAGTCTGACACTTCAGGTTTTATAGTCGTGACTTTTGTTTATGGTATCACAGAATTTAATCATCAAAAAACATAATAGAAAACCTTTCAAAAATATTGATTAAGATTTCTGTAATCCTGTAAGTATACTCACCCTTCTTAAAAGCACTCCTAAAAATGACAGCAGCAATGTGTTGAACTGGACCAGCAAACTTTTATCTCCACTTCCCACCCATTTTTAAGACTCTCATCCCCAGGATAAACTTAAATTGCAACCTTCCTAAAACTGAGACCTCATCAAAGAGGACACAGTATATTTTCCTTTCAAGCTTTAGTGCAAACTCCAGAAGGAAAGAGAAAATCTGTTAAGTCTCACTTATTTTGAATGAAAGTTGTTCAGTTTCATTGAGTTTCAATCTGTTTCTATTTTTTTTTTTCTGTAAGAATAAATAAATAAAAAATTAGTCATGTTTATTCCCAAAAGGTATTTCAGTACATGAAGGCACAGAAATCATGTCAGCTTTAGCATTCAGCCAACAATCAGCCAGCTTTTCCCTTGGACTATTGGGGTTTTGACTTTTAGTTTTTGTTCTTTACCTTATTTATGTGATAATACCACTACTCTCCCATCCTCACTTCCTCCCATCCTCCCCCCGCCCCCTCTAAAAAGTAATATGCAACATCATCGTGCAACAGTCTTCATCTTGTGTATTTCTCCATGCATATTCTGACAACTAGGTCAGGTTAACATCTTATTCTTAAAAATCCTGTATACCATCTCCCCAGAAAGGCCTTTCTTGTTGCTCTGCAACTAAAAACCTTGTTCAGACAATCCTCTTACTAGTGAAAGATAGTTCTTCTTGCTTATTCCTCGGACCCTTAGTCTCAGTGGAAGGGCAGAGGATTTCTATTTAGGGAGGGTTTTTTTAGGAAGTGGAAGCCCTGGTTTTGAATAATCTCAGGCTGATGATGCTCTGGAGCTCAGATCTTTTTGACTCCCTTTCAGGTATCTCCTCCAAATATGAAGTGTGCATCTGGGCATCATCAGCTCTTTTAAGAGAGTAAGTGCTGCTCGATTTTTGGTACCAGCACTGCATAAGGTGCAGCCTACAGTCTAACCTGATGACAGCATAGCAGATCATACTTCTCAGTGTTCATCATCTCTTGGGGTGTGACTGTACTGTGTCTGCTTGGCTCTTTATTGGAAGTACAAAGAAGCACATTGCAAACAGCTGGCCATAAGCAAGCCAAAGTAGAGAGCACATTGGTTCAAGCACAGTACCTCATATTATGTGAGACTACTCATGGATCTGAGTTGCTGAATCAGTTGTGCATGAACTGAACTTCCTGATCTTGGACGTTTACTCCCTCAGGGTTTTCTGCCAAGCTCTTTTTGCAATCACCCAACTCTACATCAGCTGTAGAGGTCTAACTACAGCTCTGTAATGCCAGTGAACTTATGAAATATTTTTTAGATTTATTGATGCCAAATACAGATGCTCCTAAGCAGTCACCATGGCTCAAGCTCTTTCAATGCAGCAGAAAAGATCAGAGAAACTCAGCTGAGTGGGAAATGTAGGAAGGATATTCATATACTTAAATCTAATAACAGCATACTGTAAGAATCTGCAATATTGTCAGAAAACTTCATAAAAATGAAGTTTGACATGAGATGGATTTCTTTTGTAATAGGCTTATACAATCCATATATATCTATGAATAGTGAGTATAAAAATTTCTGCATGTTCTGTCTGCCTGTCGCATTACACTGTAAAAAATCTTCAGTGACATTCAAAGATGTGATTACTGCATTGCTGTCAAGGTCAGTGAAACCTGAGGTAATGGTTACGTAAGTGATAATCATTTAATATAATGTAGCCTACAGGGTTATTGAGAATGGTCATTCAGGGGTATTTCTGAGATCTCACATATGTTAGAGAGATCTTACTTTATTTATCTCCCCTCAGCTGTTTTTTCTGACTAATACTGGTGTGTTCTCCTGGTAGTAACTAGCTTTTGAGAGTGCTAAATAATGGTCCTATTGTGCGTCTGCTCTTACGGTGCTCCACTACCTTTGATCTGTGCTGCTCTTTGATCCCTGACACAGGAAAAGAAATAGAGGAGAGAGGAGTGTTTTTTTTCCTTTAAGGGGCTCAGGATATGCTGCTGCACTTTAATCGTGGAGTGAGGAGGACGCTTAAAATGACCCATCATTTCCTTCATCTCCTGAGTTATAAGAAGCTACATCGTGCCAAAAAGAAACAGTAAAATAAAATCAGTGATGCTAACAGTGAAAAGAAAAGGAAAGTGTGGGCCTTACATGGTCTCAATTTTCTACAGAAGCCAAAAACAAAGTAGGCATTTGCTTTGCAGCCTATTGACTTGAGGAAACCACAACATAATGGGGAGGTGGTTGCATCTTCCCATGTCTCTAAAAAAGCTTTAGCTTCAAAGAAAGAAAAATAGCTGAAAGCCAAGCATGTTTCAAAGGGAAACAAGCTTAATTTTTTGAGAGCATCTACAAAAAATAAAACAAAACAAAGACAACAAAACACAAAGAGTAATTAAAACAACATATCCACGTTTTGCCACATTCTCTCTGAAACTAACTAAAGATCAAAAGTATAGCAGATGTATCTGAGTCCTTAGTGTGCTAGTAATGTTTTTTACTTGATTACTGAGACTGATAAAACAGTAACTGAGGTGTTGTAAAGAATATTTTTGGGTTTGGTCCAGTATATTCCTGACAATACAAATTGGAATTGCGTCAATAGTATGTTTAAAAGTCTTGTATTTTAAAAATTCCTGTATTTTTAAAGAAAGATGGATGGTCGTAAGATTGAATTTTTCATTTAATTGGGCAACAGCAGACATGGCCTGTCTTAGGCATATACTGAGCAACCCCAAATCATAGAAGAAAAAATAAATTAAAATAAAAATCAAGAAATTCATGTGGTGGCAGGGGTCCCTTTCCAAGATTTTAAGCCATTAACCTTACTCACACATTTGATTCTAGGAAACTAAAGTAAATGTAAATGTTTGGTTACATTTAAATATATTTTTCATGCTTGGTCCTTCCCTAAACTTCATCTACACTGTCAGCTGTATCCAAAGATGATTACATGGGTTTAGTCCAGTGAAATTAACAATATCAAAGCCTGTTCCGCTCTGCCCCACACAAAGGTGAGGTCCAGTAATGCTTTGTGTTGTCTGGCAGTATCGGTTTACTCATTTTAACTCAGCTTTAGTTTTAGTGCTTGAAATGTTTTGGTGGATGGAGACCAGGGTGAAAATGAGATATTGCTGTGTTTGCCTGTCTCAGGTCCGTGCCCTGAGTCTCATGCTATCATTAAGCTATTATACTGCTGGTGCTGAGTGAGGAAAGTCAGAATAACTCACACTGATTTTTGTTGAATGGCATTTCAGAAACATAAAAAAAAAATCTGACAGATTTGGCTACACTCCAGAGCTTCCTCTCAGGATGTAGGTTTTGGACTCTATTGGATATCTTTAGGCAGATAAAATAAGGAGTAGTAGCTTATAGCACCTGACAGACAAAGCTTTGCTGAAGGATTTAACCTTCTTAACATTGACACTCGAGAATAGGATGTAAAGGGTTGCTGGTATAATTTTAGCTGGTACAATTATAGCTGGTGTTTTAATGTAAGCAGAGAGCAACAGGAAACTGGCTGTGATGTCTAGTGCAATAGTTGTCCAAAACAAGAGCAGGGCAAGATGCTACTTCTTCCAAACTTTGTGTTGGTGAGGTAGGCAATGACTTCGCAGAATCACTGCAGCAAGTTGCAAATGATGTATGAAATGAGAAACCCTGCCCACGGCACAGAGGAAAATCTATAGTTAGTATTGTGCAGTGGCTGTGGTACTGTGTGTTGTTTGCTGCAGCGTTAAACTTGGTCAGACTGATCACTGCTGTACAGAATTTTAAGGAACAAACAAAGTAAAACATATAAATGAGTTTTTCAATTTCCTGGTTTCCCCCTGCTCTGTCATGAAGCAATTGTCATTCTGAGGTTGTTCACGTTACTTCACCACCTAATATTCTACCTGTCTATAATAAAGTGAAACCTATTTGGATAACACCAGTTTTCTCTTAAAATAACTAACAGCAATATTCCACTTCTTTTAAAAAAACAAGGAACCAGCATTACATCAAAAACATATCAGAAATTATAAAACATCTATTAAGGTGATCCAAATGTCTTGAGGAAGTTATGCTTACTAGAGAGGGGAAGGGAATTATTAACATTTCAAGCCTCAGTAAGTTTGCAGATGACACCAAATTGGGCAGGAGTGTTGATCTGCTTGGGAGTAGAAAGGCTCTGCAGAAGGATCTGTACTGACTGGATCGATGGGCCGAGGCCAATGGCATGAGGTTCAAAAAAGCCAAGTTCCAGGTCCTGCACTTGCATCACAACAACCGCGTGCAACACTACAGATTTGGGAAGAGTGGCTGGAAATCTGCCCCACAGAAAAGAGCCTGGGGGTGTTGGTTGACAGCCAGCTGAATAAGAGCCAGCAGTGTGCCCAGGTGGCCAAGAAGGCCAATAGCATCCTGCCTTGTGTCAGGAATAGTGTGGCCAGCAGGGCTAGGGAAGAGATCATTGCCCTGTACTTGGCACTGGTGAGGTCGCACCTTGAGTGCTGTGTTCAGTTTTGGACCCCTCCCTACAGAAAAGACATTGAGATGTTGGAGAGAAGTGCTATGAAGCTGATGAAGGGTTTAGAGCACAAATGTTAGGAGGAGCAGCTGAGGGAACTGGGGTTGTTTAGCCTGGAGAAAAGGAGGCTGAGGGGAGACCTTATCGCTTGCTACCACTACCTGAAAGGTGCTTGTAGCGAGGTGGGTGTTGGTCTGTTTTCCCAAGTAACAAACAATAAGACAGGAGGAAATTGTCTCTAATTGCACTAGAGGAGGTTTACATTGGATATTAGGAAAAAATTCTTTACCCAAACCGTTGTCAAACATTGGAACAGGCTGCTCAGGGAAGTGGTTTAGTCACCATCCCTGGAGGTAATTAAAAGATGGGTAGAAGTGGTGCTTAGGGACATGGTTTAGTGGTGGACTTGGCAGTGTTAGGTTAGCAGTTGGACTTGATGATCTTAAGGGTCTTTTCCAACCTAAATGATTCTATGTCTCTATGTTAGAAATACAAATATGTACTAGGTAAAGGGTTTTTTTCTCTTTCTCTAACTGTGAAATAGTTAAAAATATTTCATGAAAAATCCTTTGACATTAGGGCTCTAGAATTCAAAGATGTGGTATTAGACAGTATTACTATGTGTCACAAAATCTAATGTAGATAATAATGGACAGTAAAGGGTACACTACAACTGTACTATTGCAGAAAAAAGTCTAAACTCTATATGATGGGTAAAAAGCTCTTAAAAGTCTCAGACCTGGCTGCCAAAGTGTTCCTGTAATGCAAGAGATGAAGATGAAAATAACCAAGGTTATCATCAAAGATGAATCAAGCCCACCAAAACAATTACATTGTTTTAAAAAATCCTTAAATTCATTAAAGTAACATATTATGGATTTCTTTAATTGCCTCCTGACGTGCATTCAGTTCACATTTGTAAGTTTCTTCATCCATAAACTACATTAAAGTGCAGCTATTTTATAAATGCCTTCATTATGTGAGGTAAGTCTTTCAAGAAATTACAAATACTCTGTGTCTTCAAAAAAATTGTAGAGCTGGGAGTTGAAAGACTTTTTTGCCAGGATCACTTAGAAAAGTGAAGACAAGTCTACTACAATTGCAAAGGCTAAGATGCTTAATTAAAGCACATTAAACCTTTGTTTTAATGTTCTCACTGGTCCTTGAATGAGAATTAAGCTATAGTCCCTAAAATTGCTTTCTTTCTGAATAGGAGTATTCATATAGGATCTAACACACTTTAATTATCCAGATCCAACCTCACAACTTTAACTGATTTTTCTGAGTGTTTCCAGGTAGACAGGGTCTGAGGATGTTTATGCTATGCATCATGGCCTGTAGCTGTTAGGAAATGTAGATTTCCTAAATATGCATAACATCTAATTTATCACCTCTGTTTTTGACCCATCGGAGGGTTTCTTTACTTCTGTGGATGTCTAGATACTCTTTTTAAGGATCTAAGTTAAAATTTGTTATATTAGAAACAAACACAGGGAGAAGGAAGAACAAAAAGACAGTGTGATCAGACAAGTATTTATAGGTCGGCTCCTTTCTTTAGAACATCTGTGAACATATTTTAATGATACCTTCCTTCTAATATGACTACACAGCTCCAACATCTTCCCTTTTCTGTACCCAGATATACCTTTCATTTGTCAGCAATTTCCATTTTCACTTTCCCATGTCATCCCCACTACATAAAATTTGTCAAATGCAGGTAATTTTTACCTATTTAGCAATTACCTGAAACCATGTCACGCTTAATCTATTTTTTTCAATTCTGAAAAGATGAACTGAAAATTAAAAACTTAGCCTTCCAGGTATTTAGCCTGTTTAATTGCAACTGAAAGCTAAAAATCATTGTAAATAATGATAAGCACAATGAAAAATTCTATATTTTTTTAATGTCCATCAATGGAATTTTAAATCTAAACCTAATTATAGTTTATTACTGCTATTGTTGTTGTTATTATATTTTATAACAATTGTATATTATATAACAATTTTATTACTATTCTTTGATATATCCAAGAGTTAAGAGAGAAGGAGTGGAAGGTCAAGTTCTTTCAGTGTATTTTTATTACATTTTCTCATCAGCTCTATCCTGAAAATCAAGACTGCTTTAGTGTCACTTCTATTTCCAAACCTGTATCAGAAAACTGTTATTAGAGCTGCTGATCTATGATCTAGAAGAATATTGGGGAAAAAGTGGCCAATACTGTCAAAGAAAATGAGATATTTGCTCAGTACTGTTAGCACTGGGTCTCACAGAATGGTCACTTCACTGTAATTTATTAGGGTTAAGGGTTTTTTTTTAAAATAAATTATGCCTCAATTATGACATTAGCTGAAAGTGCAGCCATTGACAGATTATATTATGATAAGTATTTTATATTTGGCTTTTTCCCTTACTTAAAAACACAGTTAGTCAAGGACCAAAACATTTCATGCAAAAAAATAATTCCTCAAGTCAGTGACTGAGGCAGTCAGTGACTGCCTCTCCTTTGTAAAAATACACAGACATCACACTTTATAAATAATCCTTTAGCAGCTAACCACCACTTGTTTCCCATTTTTTCTGTGACAGGAATCTTCTTGAGTGACTTATTTATTGACCTATTTGTTTCTTGCATCGTAATATTCTCTCCCTTTGAAGATTAATGTTGTAAAACCTAAATATTTTTTTAAAAATCTGAAAAATATTTAATGCTGTCATGTTACACCTCCTCCCTCTGGCCCGTACTGTGAAACCTGTAGTTCACTGAGGAAGCAAATCATATCACAATTTGGTAGTATTGTTTTTTTGAAAGGAAACTTCATTGTAGAAGTCCAGCCTTCACTCCATTAGTAAAAGTAAGCATCAGTTTCTTAAAACGTTTGGAACAATAAGTGATTTATTTTCTTTTAGGTGAAAGTTAATTCAAATATGTTTTCAGGGTATTTTTAAATGTCTTATAAATGCTTCTAGGTTCCACTTGATTCTGGTGTTCTATTCTGCAGTTTCATTTGTTCACCTATGCTTCTTTATCACCTAAGCATTATTAAAAACAAGTAACTTCTTATACATTTATAAACAGGCATTTGGGAATAAAAATGAAAAATTCTCCTTCATAATGTGGAAATTATTCATGACAAGTATATTGCAGGTCATAACAGAGAAGTACTTTGATGGGGATTATTTGAGAAGCACCCTGAACATGAAAGATGATCTGCTCCTCTCGCCAAAAATCTTTTAGTTAGTGCAATGTGAGAGTAAGTGACTGGATCGTGGCTGCCTTTTGCATGACAGGTAAGGGAAATCTAAGTTTAGTTTCCCAAAAGAAATAACCGGGATAGACTACCAAATAGGAAAAAATTGCCAATATACACGCATTCACACATTTAATTTTCTGCTTATCCTTATTTCATTTGAGGGATAGTCAGCTCATTATCTTAGTTGTAGTATTTTACCACACAGAAGTTAAATGCGCAGCTAAAACTTTTTGCTCTGTGAATGATCAAATATGATTATGATGCGCATAATTTTTTGTGGGTTCCCAACGCATTGTTCCAATCATTCCAAACAATTGTACAATTGTGCAATACGTGTCACCATCAGGAATGTGGTGTATATTATCATGACAATGTCAGCATTTATCTGCCTCCTTTGTCTTTTGCCCATTAATCTCTCAGGTCCTGAACCACTCTCAGAACATCCAAAAGCCTGCTTTTTTTCATTTTAAACAACTTCTTCAAAATATTATACAAAAAAAAATAGTCTTTAAACCTGAAGTCCCTCTTTTCCTCCCATCTAAGCCAAATAAAGTCCATTCTTACCAAATTCTATAGATAGTGTTTCTTATAGTCAGTCATAAGCACTTTAACAGCTTTCAAAGAAAAGGTGTAGAAAAATAAATTTTTCACTACTAAAACAGAGATTCCAGCACTCCAGTGGATGAATGACATCATGTTATATTAAGAAATTTACTTTTACATACGATAATGGTTTCTAATATAGAAATTGAGAATTCACTGAGACTTCTGTAACTCACCACAGGGCTTTCAGGACAGCAGGGGTTATGGTAAAGGAATGTTCCAGGCAGAATGCTGGAAACAAAAGCTGTTATGAAATAGATACTATATGTGCAAGGTAAACAGGTATGGTATTTTTAACTTATTCCTTAGAAAAATCAAAAGAATTGGAGAAGCTTCTTTTATTGTCAGGTATTAATGAGCTCAATCGATGTAGTTTAAACAGAAGGAACTAAAAACTGATTTCTCTGTAGTTCTTAAGTATATAAGTGAAGACTTTTGATAGTGACAGGCGTCAAATTCTGGTGTCTCAAAGCAGCCAAAAAGACAATTTGAGATGAGAAATAACAGACCGATTTTAAGGAACAAGGCTAATCAGACACTAAAATGACTTCTCTAAGAATATTGTGGATTCCCCATACACCAGGTTTTTAAATAAAGATTAGGTGCATTTCCAAAAGACAAGTTTTTGCTAAGGTAGTGCAATGGAATGAGGCAGGACTAGGGAAGAGAATTTCAGTATCTTCTGTTACACAGTAGGTGGGAACAAATTATCAAAAATTACCTTTCTCTGAAGTTCAGGTTTATGGATTGATAAATTGGTTATGCATAATCAATATGACTCAGTAAGAGTTCTGCTATTTTAAAGAAATGTCATCTTTAACTTTGATTTTTTTTTCCAGTGCATGTCTAAAATTTGGGGTTGCAACCATATTTTAATATATCACGGACTTGTAGAACTATAAACTGGCAATAGCAGTCTTAGGCAAGCATGAAGAGGAAGTGAGGGGAGCATGTTTCATTACCGTTTGTGCTAAACTTTATGTTCTCAAAACACTAGTTGAAATACAGACTTTTACATGTTATTTTTCCCTCTTTTTGCTTTCCATCACTTCTTCCTTCCTTCTACTTTATTTGCTTAATTTGCTATTGAAGACAAACTTCTACCTTAGGTACATATCCTAACAAGTGTACACCTGTGTAAACCAAATGCTGATGTTTAAGTTTGTGTCTTCATCCGTTAAAGCAAAAAACTCCCCATGCATTACTCTGTCTTGGAGCTGTTCAGGCCTAGCGTTTGGGATTGATGAACTCTGTGAGCACAGGCCAATTTTCAATTGCCTAGGTCATTCCTCACCTGCTGATTTTGCCTCAAGCATGGCATGACCATCTTTGCTGAAGGTCAAGCACACTGTCTTCAAGGTAATTCTATCTGTACCAGGATTTTTCTGAACTAGATTAAATTTGCTATTGTGCCCTGATCTATGGCAGAGGCTGACACCTCTGGCCCTTTTTTCATATGTGCCCCCACTTTGCCTTTTAACTCCATTTTTTTGTCATTTGTAAATGAAAGAAATTCATGTTCGCTCATTTGGAGGTTTTGAGTTTGAACTCATTGAATGCAGTTTTTTAATTCAGACGTCATTCTTTGTGATTATTACCTATAAACGTTTGTTTTACAAAATACAACAGTCTGCAGTCAACAGAAAAATGTGCTGCAAACCTCTTTAGGTTCTAGTTCAGAGTTCTTCTCTTCTAAAAACAAAAATAAGTACATACGTCCCTCATTTAGTTGCCTTATAGCACCTCAGGAAGTCTGGTTCTAGCATTACTGGGTTAAAAAAAACTGAGCTACACCTCACAGCAGTCCTCTCTTCTCATGTAGCCTGTTGCTAGGCTGTTTTAATCCCTCCTCCTTCAACACTAGGAAGTTGTTGATAACGGTGCAGTCCAGTTAATAAATTCTGAGACAGAGTGTAATACCTCATTAGTCAGCAATGGGGCTATTTTAAACTCATCTTAGATGCCTGCTAAACTTCCAAACTACCACTTTCCATTGTCTTCCCCAAAAATAGACTTCAAGGAACCATAAGGAGTATGTTGCTGTTTATATGCTGTAACTATTCACAAAGCAGTTTATTAACTGTTTGCCTTTTTAAAGGAAATTATATTTATTTTAAAAGAGTCATGTCTAAAATATAATCCATGTACTTTAAAATATCTGCTCATTTTAATCTATCAAATAACATTTGAACAAAAACTTAATTGAGAATCATCCCAATTCTCAACACAACAACAGTTCAGACAGGATGATAGAAATAAGAAATAACCAAAGGATAAGCAAAAGAAAATATTTGGATGTTTGGTTTATATTTTGAGTTTCTAAATTTTAAAGTCACCTCAGACGATTTTGTGAAAACTATGTCAGAGTAAACTACAGGGGGCAGCAAATATTAACCACATATCACATGAAAGCCAATGCACAGAATTTACAGGACTCCCTTGGGAGCCCTTTGGTGTACTGTATCTTGTAGATTTTGGAAATTATTTGTCAAGACTTGTTACTAAATAACGATTATATTTAGAAACTAATCGAATTATTTTAACGTGGTTTAGATGTGTCTTTAGGCAATTAATAAGGGCACTGGTCAGTACTTTGTTTTCAAAGCACTTTTTTCTCTGCAACACCTGGGTGTATTCACTTAATTCCTTCCATTATTCTGTTAAAGACTCTTATAAAAATTCCTTTTTCCTTTTGTATTAGCTCTGCATCCCCAAGATTTTAAATAACGTGCTAAGTTTTGCCAGTATGCACATTTATACAGTGAAATAGGGAGTCAAGTCCAGACTGTCTCTTGCCCTCAAAATACACTTTGTCTTCTTTAAATGTTCTTTTCCACACAGACTTGTTTACCTGACATGGACTATAAACTTAGTATGAGCTTTCTGGTTCATCAACAAATACTAAGACTGAAATTCAGACTATTGTGACTGTAGCACAAGAAAAATTTAAACCTAATAAATGTAGCAAGAGACAGCTAGGTTCTTTTGATAAATTTTGGTTCTACAGTGATTGCTCTCTGATCCTTATAAATAACAAAACACAAGACACGTTGTTTGGGGTTGGGTTTGTTTTTTTTTTTTGTGGCAATTCTTGAAAACTTAATCTGCAAAACTCCCTCCTTCAAAAGAAAAACATTAGTAAAATATAGTGGTTAAATTTGTTAATAGTGTGCTGCCGGACAGTTGCTTCATGGTTACAAGTATGCTTTCATTTTTATTTTGTTTTTCTAGAACATATTTCTCAAACATTGGAATGTCTTTCACATTTATGTTGTATATGTCACAGCATTAAGAATCCTATAAAAATTATTGAAATGGTTCTGTAAATCAAAGAGACTTTGACTTCTTTTTAGTTTAATCTTTTAAATTATTAAGTGCACCTATCAGATTATACTCCTGTGCCTTCTGTTTCCCTCACAGAATCCTTTTTACAAGTATCTTTAGGAAGCAATGAAAATCACCGCTTATAGACACCCTACAATTCAGAGGAACCTAAAAATATTCTAAAACATAGATCTCATCTTGCATTTCTCATTAACACAAGCAGACTCATTACAAACACATTTGCAGTTTGAAAATATTGCAAACCACATCTGCATGTAACTCATCAGTTGACTACATAGTTGGGAACTGAAATGCATGTCAATGTGCCTATTTACAGAGTTGTTAGGAGATTTTGAAAAAAAAAAGTATCATCTTGTCACTGTAATGATTCATCACAGAATTCTGATGAGACCGTAAATCACATATACACACACAGCTATATATGCTAGATATAAACATATATAAAATATATTTACAAAATATAAATATATATAAAAATTAAAATACAGACATACATACACACACATATATGGAAGTGGTTAGGATGATCCTAACATCTAATTTTCCCATGAGCGCTACTGGAATTGCCTCTCTAGCACCTAAGAGTCTAGCAGTAAGTAGATGATAGAAAAGCAGAGCATCAGAGATGATCTGTCCTTGGACTAAGACACTATTAAATGACAATATGGAAGAATAAGTAAAGATTCTCTTTGTTAGCTTGAGCTCATCAGGGCTTCATGTCAAGAAAGAAATTTCCTCCCACTAGGAATAAAAACTGTTCCACTTTGGAAAAATGAACAAATCCAAGTGATACTTGAACAGAAATGACAAACGGGAATACATTCTGACTAAGGAAGTCCCTTTTTGCTGTATTTTTAGAAACTCACAGTTCCCTACCTCACTATTTTTCCTTTGTTTTCAGGCTTACATTTTGCCCATAATGCCTTGGGCATATGTCATGAGTCTACAGAACACAGATGACAAATCGGACATGACCTTTCAGTTCTGAAATTAATTTTATTGGTATTTGCACAGGTGGAAGTAGCGCTGTATCTGAAACATAAATTCCCTGCAGATATATGGGCACAGTTTCTGTTAATGGTATGTCAAGTATTTTTCTCAGAAAATATCACAAGAATTTAGAAATCACAGGACACTTTTAAAAGTGCATCTTGTTAATAGAGTCTTCTTGTAATGGCTTGATGAGGGTGACGAGTTGTTGGAGTTTCATGGTTTGGTTTTATTTTTTTATTTTCTTTTTTTTCTGAGTTAGTGTATTGTCAACTAGTGTATGGAAGAGGAACTTGATGGGCCACATCGTCACCATTCTGTAAGGCAATCAGTCCTACTATTCACAGGAAACATGTAAGGCAGTCTTCCCAAGTAAATTAATCTTTTAAAAAGTGAGCACATCTTTATTTAAGATTATTTTAATACTACACATATAAAAGTTTCCTTAAAAAGCATAGCTTCACTTTAGGCTCTAGAAATTTGAAGTGTCCATGAAAGAGAAGATATATATTATAATTTCAAAAATGTTTTCTTATTACTCCTAAAGCTCTAAACCCTTTTTTACTGTTCTTGAACCTGAACTTTTTATTATAAGAACATGGTATAAATACAGGAAAGATTTATTTCAGTACATATATCAGTATATACAGCTACCAGTCAGTAATGTAATAAAGAAGTGTCTGTTGGATGAATTTTTCTTACCAAATCAGAAAGTGTTTTAAATTTCATTTCAATTTAAAAATGACAGGCCTTAGTAACTGGATATTTTCCCTTGAAAATAAAGAAAGTTCCACTAGCCTGAAATAAACAGCTAACAGTGAATGATAAATAAAAAGTTTCTTATGACATGGCAAGGTTTGGAGTAGATGAAACCTAACAATACACCATTGAAAAGTGGAAAGAAAAGTCAGGGTCATAGCCTTCTCTTACAACTAAAATTTTGTCAGACATGGTGACCCCTCTGGGTATGGAAGACCTGAGAAAAGTATCAGGAGCTTTTCATTTGCTTTACTGGACAAAAATCACAGAAAATAAAGCTTTCTAAACCAAAAGCTGTTCCAATTCTTGGAGTACAGGTGGTGGACCATGCTGGTTTTAAAACCTTAAATTCTCAGTGCTTCATTTAACTGCCGCTGGATTTATGGAGAAACATAAACTCTGAGTGGGTGCAGATTCTTGCTATGACTCTAAAGAGCAGAAAGGAAAGACTGACTTACACGTAAGAAACATGCTGCAGAAGAACTTATATCCCTTTATTTTATGACCATTCATAATTGCAATTTAGAACATTTAAAACTGGTAAATTGAAAAGCTACTGCAGTATACAGATCACTTATTTAACAAAATGCAAATTATAGAGCTCCAAATATGTGTGACAGGAAGTGATGACTACAAAGTAAACACAACTTTTATATACTGTGTATTATGCTACAAGCTTACCTTTAAAATATTGCCATGAATTTCCAATAATTTTGGAAGAGAAAAACCAGAAAAAAACTTTTCCTGTGTATCTTAAACAACCACAAATTTGGCAAATGGGTGGATGTAGATGAACCAAATTTTCCAACATTAATAAACTGACCTTTAATTCCCACTTACTATTTGCTCTTGCCTTTTGCACGTTCTTTTCATGCATTTGCATTATCATTTCATTAATCCCCATCTACTTTTAAAACAGTGTAAAATTTGCTTATTTTTAATATTGGTATGGTCATAAATTTTATTGCTTTCTCATTTTGTTTGCTCTGTTTTCTCAATAAGCTCTTTAAATGCAGACTTTCTATTACTCTGTGTTAACAGTGCCTACCTGGTTACCTCCATTTGCAACCACAGCCATTTTCAAGGTGCAGAACCTTGTTGTTATCAAGTGTTCAGACCATGCAGTTGTGATTTAATTGCTGTTATACTGTTAGGAGGCAGCTAGCATATGCAAGAATCAAACTTCATTTTAGTTTGTAGGAATACCTTTTAACTGTCAAAATTAAAGAAGAACTGGAAGTCATCTCTCTATTGGTGCAACAATGAGCTATAACAAACCTAACAACACAAAAGCTGCAAGATATTTTCTGTCCATAGGCTATAGAGCTGTTCGAGAAAGTAGATTCTGACCTTGGGTTTCCACATCAACCTGTCTCTTCTTTTCTAATTCGGTTCTGGCAATATGCTGGTGTCACACAGAAATATGGGTGTCCTTGAACTGATTGTTCTGATCTTTGCTTGTTGCTACTGTTTATTCCAGCTTGAAAGGTAATTCTTGACACCGATGATCCAATTAGCAGTTGCTGCTGTTTGCCAGAAAACTTATGATGTTAACAACTGTAGACGAATATGAAGAAATTTCACTAAATAACACCTAGGATGCCAGTGGTACCGTGGTAAAGACAAAAAAAAAAAAAAAAACAAAAAAAACAAAACCAGAAAGAAACATTTGTCAGTTGGTTAATCCAAACAAACTAGTATCTCAAATTTGTGACTTGAAATTGTAGTGGTCAAAGTAGTTCCTCTAGATGACTGGAGTTTCTGATTAGGTCCATTTCACAGACTCCATTCCTTGAACAAATAGAGTAAAAGACAACAGTAACTTGTCATCATCCAGGATGATCAACAATAGATGTACACGCATATTTATTCCTGTATTTCTCAGATATTTGTTGGCAGCAGCAGAATAGAAAGACTAAATAATTCTGCCTTCTGTTCAAGGCTGTGAAGGATAGTTATGCTTATGCTGCTGAGATCTTTTCCCTCCTTTCTCCTAAGACGTGTGACCAAAGAATATATCTTTTTCTTATACTCCAGTCTTTCCCTTCATCCCCATTTTCCTTGATTACTCAGAAAGACCCCAAATATTTCCAGCTTCCTGCACCCAATTCAACCTTATGCAGACATCTGCATGGAATTTTTCTGTCATAAAGTTATGGTTTGACAACTATAAGCACCCAAATTGTTTCCATTGCCTATAATTAAGGAAAAAAGCTAGTTACCTATTGAGGCATATAATTTTGAGATGACCCTGTGTTAATTATAACTTTGGAAATAACAGAATAGAATCACAAAATCAAATTCCTCGTTCAAGTAGAGCTGAAAAAATAATAAACCTGTGTCACTTGCACCAATTTCTACATTTAGTGCACAATTAATGGCAGAGTTTAGACTTTTGCCAGAGCAACTTCTATTCCATCAGCCATCTTCTGCCCTCAGTGGCTCTCCACTACCAGAAGGCATCAATGCTTTCTGCAAGCACAAGATGTCACTTGAGAAAAGTCATCCAGACACTAAAGATATCCAGTCATCCTGGCACACCATACTTTTGCCCATCTACACTACAGTTTTGCAGGATCTGGAAAAGAAAAAGCTTACATTTCTCTGATTGACGTAGAACAGACTTTTATTGTCTTGAATATGTTTATGTATTGTATTTGTAGAATAATTATGATAAATGGCAAGGAAGCTGTACATCTAGAAAAGCCATTTTAGATAGGGAGATCACTTAGCAACTGAGCCATGTCAGTAAATGTATGAGGAGAGTAATTCTTCATTAAGAAGTTCTTTAGGACATTAAATACTTTTTCCCAGAATTTTCATGTGTTTGGAGAAAGGGCTGATATTGAAGGATTTCTGTCTTGTTGCTAGAAGGCCACTGTTGGCAGCAGCAGGTTTCTTTATAGAGTAAATCTTAACAGTAAGTAGGCAGTGTAAGCAAATGCCCCCCCCAGTCACATTAAAAGAAGTGCCTCTCTTGCACTTACTTGAAAACTGATTACCTACAGACAGACTAAAGGTAAAAACAGAAGTTGGTAGTTCAGCGTATTCTGAGTTTATAGTTCTTCAAACTGGGTTGCAGAAGTGTTCAGAAGTTTCAGAATTTATTTGCTTCAGAACTTCTTAACGATATTGTCCAAAGTTGACTTCAAACATACGGCCTGCAGATAAATTTGCCTCTTGTATTTACAAAAAGTGACCATAAAAGGGTCACAAAGACAAACAAAGAAAATCTAAATGTTTTTTTTTCCTGGCATGTAGCAATCTGTAGTGATTAAATAGGTTCTTTGACTCGCTGTTATTGAACTATCTTCAGGAAACTTGGTCATCACAGAATCACAGAATGGTTGAGGCTGGAAGGTACCTCTGGAGGTGACCTTGTCCACCCTTCCCCACTTAAGCAGGGTCATCTATAGCTCAGGCAAAGTCACCTAGTTTATAATGTCCCCTTGAAAACCTCTGGGACAAGGGAGAACTTGCACTCAAATTTCTGCATGCCCCTAAGTTTCTGAGAAGAACTGAAAAGTAGTTCTCTTTCTGGAAGCTTTGAGGTAACATGAAAATGTCTGACTGTTCCTGATGCAATTCTGTTAGATTCATTATTACACAAAATGCATTATTGTTTCTTTTCATGCTTATCAATTACTTATAGTAGATCTATGCCAACTAATAGGAAAATGCAAGGTGCCATTAAATGCCATTGTTTAGACCAGTCAGTAGTAGTACTACTTCAGACTTTTACGCACAACTTTAACTGAAACAGTAATTTTTGTACAGCTAAGATTTTGCTCAATAAGAATAACAGCATTAAAAGCATTAATTGGAATTTGATCACACATTGTACTATATCATTACACCATAAGAGAGAAAATCCACCAAATGGATGTATACTGACTACGTAAGGTTGGCAGGAAAAATGAAACTATGTAAGGAGGAATGACTCTATAGAAAGTCCTGACTTGTGTTTCATTTCTGAAGCATTTTGCACTAGTAACGCTGAATAATCACTGTAAACATTACTGCTAGCTCTCATCCAGATATCCAAAAGGCAGATTAAATCACACGTTACTCAGGAGTATGGATTTCTTATCACTTCAGAAATTGTACAGCTGTGAGGGCCAGAGGCCTCCCGTTAATTAAGGGTGTCTCCCACACCATCACTCCACCCACACCACCTTATCTGTAATATAGTTTGGAACACAAAAGAAAAAAATAACTTCTGTTCTAGATTCTGAAAACACGGGAGATTTTAGGCTGTGCTCTTCAAAGAGGTTTGTTTGAAAACTTCGTCATAATCTTCCATCTAATGGAAATCTTCATTTTTTGTTCATAGTTAACCATTTTGCCTGCTTTAGAGATATTTGAAGTAACTAAGAGAGTTAAGGTGAGTTAGTGTCATTCAGAGATTACAGAAGTTTTAGCGAAGTATGAAAACAAAGAGTCCTGAAGCACCTTGTCAGTTAGAGATTAGGAGTTTCTAAAGATATTTTAATGAACAGTCTGTATCACAAATGGATTTACCTATGTCAATCATGCTTGGATCTTTGAAACAGACAAAATTTGCATTATTTTTTTTTTTACTATGGTAATTACAAATAGCTTTTATATATACCCAGAAAAACACATTTTCAGAAACATAGTTTTGAACCGGATTGTATCAAGAGGGTATTTACAAACCTGTTTTGATCTGATATTAACCTCTGACAAAGAACAGTTATTTATCCTTGGCCATTTGCTGTAGTTTTTTTTTTTTTTCCAATCAATGAGCAGCACACAATGTACCAAGTTATTTTTGCAAGTGAGTTTCCCACATTTAAATAGATACTGCATATTAACTTAGAATGATAAACTAATGAATGCTTCATGCCTGTGTGCTCTGCCAATAGCAAATAATGAAACCTCTAACCAGGACAACTGACAAAGCTCCAAATTCTTGAGAAGATATTGCAGTGTTATTACTATCCCTGAACATTCACAGCAAAGGCAGATTAAAAATAGGATTTGCAAATGCAAAACCTGTTCTCTATTTAAAGGTTTCCCTCTTAAAAAATAAAAAATAAAAAATGTTGCTCTCCTTAAAATACACGGGGATTTTTTAGGTACTGAATGTAGTTTCAGTTACATTGACTAGCCAGGCCCTGTGAATTTCTCAGAGCGCTGAGATTTCCACTGGGGTTTTGTAAAGAGAGTTGAACCACCCTGCTGTATCGTACCCAGAAGAAAGCAATTTATATAGAGGAAAGGGGAGTGGATCCTGTGTAAATAACGAGGAGATGGAAATCGCCAAGGTTTTAGCAGTGAGCTCTGGGAATATCATCTCCTAGTATTTCTTTAAATGCTTTCCACTTGGTGACAGTATTTTGGATATCTTTGGAATATATTCAAATCCTATGCTCATAAAAATATGCTTTTCATAGGGCCTTTTAAAAGTTTCAGAAGACCAATTCAGTCTTTAGAGGGAAATGTAACTACATTTTTTATGTACCTGCTCCTGCAAATGCCTATCCACATGCATCACTTTAAATAGAAGACTCACCTCATTTAGTGCAGTGTGAATGATCAGAGTATGCTCAGAACGATGCTGTGCATAGGCACTGGCATGAGCCTTTGTCTCTGCAACCTACTTGATACTTATTGCACAGATAATCAATATCATATCTAATGCACAAATTGCAGAGAGAGGTACAAAAGTGTATGTTAAGCTACTAAGCTACATATTTAAATTGTATATTTTCACTATCTATGCACAAGAACATAAGTGAATAGAAACATTCTCCATTATGCCTTCTTTGAATTCATTTTACTTCTGTTTTCTTCAGTTCTGGATACTAGCATCTAAGTACACAGGTTGTGATATACAGCTTTTCAAAACTTCACTGGGGAAGGACATTCTGATACTCACAAGACACAACGTACTTTCTTCTTGTACTTCACTTACTAAAGGACCAGAAACAACTTTAAGTCCTTGTGCTTTTTTATGCATAGAACTACAATTATCATATTGCATATGCATAGAACTACAATTATCAAATATCATGCTAATAGTGTGAGGTTACTCTCCATGTCCGTACTGCCAGACAATTGCAAAATAGCACAGTATGAAAAGAAGTATACACCAGCTCTGGGAAGCCATTTCTCTACATTAGTGACAGCTTTCTGTCTTCCAGACCCCTTTGGAAGCAGATTTCTCCAGGCACTGCTTCTGCAGGTTGGGAGAACAGTAAATAATGAAAAGCACAGATCATTAATGTAGACCAACCTGAATCATTAGATAAAGTAAGCACAGACAATACTTGTTTTAAGCCAAATGAAATACAGGGTAGAAATGAGAAACGTAGGCCATCCTCACATGACAGACAACTTTGTTTCAGGAAACAGGCCTGAAAAATACTGAGCAGTGTCATACACAAGCTTTGTTGCTCAGTGGTTTACTGCATCATATGATTCTAGTAAATGCAAACAATATTTGAAACTTCCTTTTGTACTCAGAAGTATTCTTTTTGCTTTCTTCTTATTTAAAATGAAATGACCATTTATAAACATATCACAATTGTTATGGTTATACCCATGGTCTTCACATCATCTAGATCTATTGGAGTAGGAAGAGGAGGCATATCTCCTTCTGCTGGAGGCATATCTGTCTTCTTTCTGCTTAATAACACCAGAATAAAGAGGCCAAAATATTTGTTAGGCTATGATGGACAGCATCTTGGTAGCATTGAACAAAGGACCCACTGCAGTGGTGTTTACATGCCCTGGCAACTGACGTGGGGTTGGTGAGCAAGTAGAACCTCTGATGTTTAAAAGCATTGGACTGGTAGAAATATCTGCAAACACTTTTTCCTTTCATTTTTTGTCTCTTCATGAATGTTGTTCCAAACATAGAACACTCTTGCAGTTCTTCCTGTCTGTTGTTTGAGGAATTAACAAGTAAAATAAGAATCCTTGCTGAATGAAAAACATTTAAGTTGCAGCTTTATTTTTACTGTAACTAAAATACCCATTTTCTCTGCCTGAATGCTTCTTAGTGAAATCATACACAAAATAATTTCCATAAATATAACACCTTCCTGTGTCCAGAAAACAAGTACCAGCCCACTCCCCCTTTGTTTTTAAGAACTACTGTGTGGCACAGAAAATGTCCTGACTGAAAGTACTTCACCACATCTTTTTTTATAAACATCTTTAGAAAAGGGGCTCTGTGTGTCTAGAATGAAAGACGATTCATGTGATGGAATGGGATAATGATTTATCTCTTGGTAGCAAACTTTATTGTTTCAGATCATACTGATGGTACTTAGTATATTGTTGGATGTGCTGAGAGCATAATTACAGGAAGACACTTCCATCATCACTATCTTCACTGCATTTTGCCACCTTGGGAGTCAGCATACAAGGAAAAAAGATTACAGCATTCTTTCAAGCTGCACCTTTTAAATAGACTCTGCTCATGTGAGTCCACAAAACCAGCTGCTGCTCACTACAGCATCGGCAGGGCAAACTATTATAAATGCCCTGAGATTTGGCATGTTATTTACAGTGAATTATGCAAATCCTAGGATTACTGCCTCCTTTATTACGTGAAAAGAGGGGTCGATCACACCAGTTGATATTTGAATTAACATCCTTCTGATCCCAAGACCATTGCTGTTCTTGACGGGACAGCTTAGGCGTTCCATTCGTGTTCCTGAAACCCCCCAATATGGCATTATATTTGTGACCTGTTTCTTACTCAGAACCAGATAAGACAGTGGCTTGCCCTTTTCTTTCCTTTGATGTTCCATCTTCTCAAAATCTTGAAGAAAAACAGCTTCCAGTGTTAGCTATATGTCACCTCCTTCTGAGATCAGTCTTACGCCTTGCAGCACCAAAATGAATTGGATCTAGGCAGGGAGATGTGGAACAATGCATAGCCAACCAAGCATTTAGGTACTGAATGCCATATCAAGAAGAAATATTCAGTGGGACACCCTGTGTTCAGAACTGCTTCCTGCCTCGGTGCCTGCAGCTCCTGAAGGATGTACTGTAGAACAGTGTAGGTGCTGGATGCAATAAAGCCATGTAGATTGTTGTATGGTATTTTGCTACGTCCTTCTCAATGTGTTGAGCAAAAGTGCGCTGACCTGTCTGGGATCTCAAAAAATGCGGCTTAGGTAATATTATGTCCTTTCCCTTTCCCCTACTAAATATTTAACTGAAAGTGTACTTCTGGAATGAAAGTTGGAAGGATTTGAGAGATAGTACAGTTGATGACAGAGGTGTTTGGGGGAAGAGAAAATGAGTTAACTCTGGAAAAGAGGAAATGAATGAAAGTGGAAATAAATGAAAAGGTAACCCAGGGTCTTGGACTAGAACAGAGAAGCTGGAATATGAGAACAGAGAGATTTAAGAAAGAGAAGGCACAGTCACTTAACAGAGAGAAAGGAGGCATTAGAAGATGAAATAAATAGATGATTCTAGAAAGACACTCTATGTGGGTGGTTCTAAGAGAAATGAGAATGAAAAGAGAATGGTAGCTTCACTGGGAGGAAAATAAACTATTTCAGCATTGTTGCAAAACCAAACAAGAGATCACAGAGCCAAATCAAGAGGAGGGAAGTGAAAACAAGTCAGGAGAAGGAACCACCTCTATTTCTTTGTCGCCTTCTATTTTTTTTTTTAAATCATAACTGCATCCGGAATATGCAGAACCTACTTGAGATTAAAAACATGAATCATGTTGCTATCATTCCATAAACACTGGAGTTGAAATTTATTGCCCCTGTTGTGTCCTTTGTGCCTTCTTATCCAAAAGAGAAAATACCAAATAATTCTTGGGTTATGGATTTGATTTCCACCAGTTCACGTTTGTGTTAGCTCAGGCCTATATAAAAAAATTATATGGAGGTCATTGAACTATATTTGCACCCTAAAAAGATGTCTGCTGAAGTTCATAATGAATGAGTTGTCATTTTTGTAACAGAACTTTGAAAAGTGTTTTTCCCTTATTGAAAAATAAATCCTCTGATTGGAAAACTGTGACTAATACGTAATTCCCCTCACAGGGCTAGTTAAATGTGGAAAAGTGCTTTTCAACATTGAAAAACAAAGGACTTGGCACCCAAGCTTGCTAATAATCTGGATTCAATACAACAGATTTAATCTTTCCATTCCTTTTTCATGAATAACTTCTTTGGCTAAAATATAGATTTTTCTCGTGGTCCTAATTTCTGTTTTAATTGAATTGCTGAGAATAAAAATGATTAGAGAATGTTGTGTGGTGAGCAGATTTGTTTGGATAATGTGGTTTTAACACCTCTTGTTCTGCCCAAAATACACAGTCTTCCTTAAAAGGATGTGATAGTGCATAGCTTATATACTACATTCTGTAACAGAGTAAATGTTCAGTGGGGTTGCATTCAGTGATTAATGGATGGGACAGAAGGAAATATGAACTGAAACAATGGAAAGGTAATATAGACAGAGTGCTTATAGGTAAAATATTTTTTCTGTTTCAGTGAAATTCAGTAATCTGCTTACACAGGTCAGTCGAGGTCATACTGTAGAAATGTTCCTTTTGATATCAGAGTTCGTTGAATTTGCAATATTTTCTATTTTAAATTGCTCATGAAAAGTGCTGGATTAATAGCAGTCTATACTAAAGACTTCAGGAGTTTTTATCTAGATTGACCTGCCCATAAACTTGCAGCTACCTCTGGAGCAACCATGTTTAGAAATGAGAGGGTAATTTGATTTTCCATAAACTCCTTGACTTGAACATAATTATCAAATATGACACCATTTTTGTAATGTGGACACTTGCCACTAAAAGCTGAGCTGAAACTCGTCCTAGACATGCACTGATAATCAAGTCACAGACTCTCTTCTCTATTTTTAATTAGGAAATACATTTTCTGAAGTTAATGGGAGTTATGTTGGAGGGTGGGAATGACTTTAACTGAGTCTGTAAAAATCGATCAAATTCAACAGAAGTGTTGAAGTCAAGAAGTCAAGACAGAGCACCATAAGGCCCACTTGAGTGAAAAAAATCCTTCTTTTTGTACTGTAGATATTTATCAATACTATTGTTGAAATATTTATAAGCTCATGGCAATAATGACACTAAAATATTAACCGTGGGTAAAGGTAGGGAGAGAGATTATGAGAAGAATTTTCTTTTATAATTTTCTTTCCCCATTCTATCCAATAAAGTTTCATAATGCAGCACCTCTGCTAGGAGACTCCATATCTTGCTTCCCAGTGCTTGTCTATACCTCTTGATTTACTGAAAGGAAGGAGGCAACAAGAGAGGAATGGAGAAACACTCCCTCCCTAAGATGACTGAGCAGCTTATTCCATAATACTATATTCAAGAAGCAAAAGGTTCAAGGTTAGGAAATAAAATAAGACTACTCTTTCTCCTCCCTCTATCCCCTGCTCAGCCCCCAGACAGTACAGCACTTCCACATTTGATGCTGTGATCTGAACCTCCTTGAGGTTGGGTAGGAGGGAACAAATGTTCAGATTTATGAGCCTTCACTTGGACCAGTTGTTGTTAAGTTTGTGAGATCCTCTGTTTTCTACGAAGTGTTTTCAGAAACTTTTGTATAAAAGAAGCTATGTAAACTAAACAGTAGTGTCTCCTTAGGAACTACAAGTCAGTGTTCAAATAAAAGATTAACAAAATCTTCCAGTTCTGTGAATCAGTTATGGCATTAGGATCATCTTCTTGTTCCCAAGTTTAAAATACATGAACTCAGTAACTTGCTGTCAGGAGGTACATCAAGTACTGTTAGATAGACTGTGATCTCTGACCTATGGGTACAAAATGGCACCTTTCATCTCCCTAGTGCATGTTGAGCAACCATGAAATAATAACACACTAAGAATTTTAGGGTTTTTGATAATGGGATGGCCTGAGCAACACCAGGCTTGCTGGTGTCAGATGGGACTAACCCTTCTCAAAAGGGGAAGAGGGTCTTTGCTCTTGAGCTCTCAGGGCTCATTCTCAGAGATTTAAGCTAAGCTTGAAGGGGGAGGGGGATAATATCAGGAGACTCCTGGATTGCATTGAGGATAACTTCTTAAGCCAGATAATAGACAGCCCTACCAGCGGGGATGCAATACTGGATCTGATGGTCACCAATGCAAGTGAGCTAATCGTTGATGTCAAGATTGGAGGCAGCCTGGGCTGCAGTCATCACATACTGGTGGAGTTCGCAGTCCTGAGGGATATGGGTCAGGTGAAGAGTAAAGTCAGGACCCTGAATTTTAGGAATGCAAACTTCCAGCTTCTCAAGGAGTTAGTCAACAGGACCCCCTGGTAAAGTTCCCTCAGGGACAAGAGAGCAGAACAAAACTGGCAGATCTTTGAGGACGCTTTCCATAGAGTGCAAGAGCTCTCGATCCCCAAGGGCACAAAATCAGGAAAGGAAAGCAAGAGCTTGCATGGGGCTCTGAGCAACCTGACCTAGTTGAAGACGTCCCTGTTCCTTGCAGGGAGGTTGAACTGCATGACCTTTAAAGGTCCCTTCCAATCCAAATTATTCTATGATTCTATGATAAGTAATGCATGGAAACTCTTTCTGTTTGATCATTGTAAAAGGTGTGAACTAGCAAGCTGTGATTTGGCTATTGATTTTCCTTTATTGGATGCCATTTTTCTCTTATTAGAAAATATTCCTGATATTCTAGTCTTAGGTCTCTGCTGCCGTCACTAAAATTTAAGGGTATCTTCTTCCCATGAAGACTACATTTTGAAACCAGAAAACAAGGAACAAAAAAACCCCCCGTCTACTGTATTCAAATTGAAAGTAAATTTTGACACAGACCTCCTGCACCTGTGTGCGTATGTACATTACATACATATGCATGAGTTTTAAGAAAAATACTGCCAGATTGTGTTCTGTATTCTAAGTATATTTTTTCTAAATCGTTAAAAGAGTTCTCACCACATCTGAGATACTCCAAATACTCTATAAGTAAAAGACAAAGCTGTCTTCTCTATCTAGAAATCTTATTTACAGCTTTCCCTACATATGCTGCTGTTTATTTTCAGTTTGTGGCACACACTTTAGTGCACTCTGATAAAGCTGATCCTGCTTCACCATCTCCAAGTCCCTGCAGATTTTCATGTACTGTGTGATTAATTACTAGTTTTCTAGGCCTCTTGCTCTTTTCAGTTAAAAAAAAACAACCTCCAAACCGTGCAAAGAGCTACTACAACAAGTTGTTCCCCAAGAAGCAGAAACAACCGAGCCAAGTTTTCTTTGTATTTATGTGCTGCATCACCTGATTCCACCACCCTTTTCCCATGAGCTAGCTCGGGTCTGTGTTAGAGCTTGTGGTGTGACTGGCTCAGTGCAATGAATGTGCTGGGACGAGTGTGCGGAGCCGCCGGCTCATCTCCTTCATCCACCAAACCTCTGTTTCCACAGAAGAAAAATTAGAAGAGGGTTTTAGACCTGTAGGTTATGAGACCTCAGTCATTCTCCAAAATAGATTTAATATGTGCTGGCACATACAGAAGTTGTTTGGAGTGCCAGGTGGATCATGCAACAGTATAAGGCCTCATGTCTTTAAAACAGCAGGGAAAAAAAATAGCGAAAGCGGCAAAAATGATCATAAAAAACTACACCTAAATTCACTGCTTCTCCATACCTCTGTCTCTAACTACCTAAGTTTCATCACTTAAAAGATTTATATGAATCACAAATGTTTACAAGATAAAGACAAGTAGTGAGAGTGTCTGCCGAGGTACTAAATCAGCATTTAAAAGATGTGTACTCAAACTGTGTTTGCTGAACAAATTTTTGCGTATAGACAACACGTGTTTACTAGTAGTGTTTTATTATCTTTAATAATAGCAGCTCAGAGTGTCTGTGGCTTATAAATGAGAATTTTCAAGTATCAGTACAGCAACTCAGGAACGTTTCTCATAATCATTTCGTAAGCCAATGCCTAACGTACGCATTAATGCAGTTCTGTGACAAATCATCTGTTAGATTTCAGCCAAAAGCTTGTCATATGTTAATCATAAATAATTGTAATGTGCAGCTATAGTAAAGTATGCAACAAACAAAAACAAAAAGAAAAAGAAAAAGGGAGAGGCAACTACAGAGTAACCTTTCTGGTCCCCCCCTGTTCCCCTTCCCCTTCCTGATCTTGTGTAGTAACCCAACGTCCACCGGTTCCAGCTGTTAATGGAATGTCCTACTGTGATAAAGAGCTTAGTGGGATGCCATTTACCAGGGACGCAAGCAACAATCCAAGGCAGAACAGCCGAGAGAAAAATAATACTGCACACTATTAATAGAGTACTATTTCATATATGAAATTCATGAGACTGAGACATGAAGGAGTACGGCTGGTCCTTTACTTGAAGACCTATGGCAGGAGTCGCTCAGAATACGGTCGCAGGTATTCAGATGAACAGAAGGAAAGTCAGCCCATTTCTCTTCCTCCTTTGCTACATCTTTTGAGTTTTAAACCTGCACTCACATCCTGTGCTTCACATCCAGGTTGCACTGCTGGTACGTAGCCTCAGTGAGGATACTGAAAGCAGCTGCATGAGCAGGGACAACAGGATTTAAACAGTTAACTCTGAATGACAAGAGAAAGATGTCTGTTTTTATAAAAAACTCTCAGGAAATACATGATACTTAATTCCAAATGACATAAAAGAACCTTCTTCCTTCCACCTTAAAAAAATTAATAGAAGATTCATATCTTCCAAACCCAATTTAATTACGATCTTAGAGATTGTTCAGTGTTTTACAGAAAACATTTCAAAGTTAATAAAATGTGTAAATGTTTTTCCATTTCAGTGCTGTACTAACCTTAGAGTAACATACTACTGCAATCTTGCCAAAAACAGAGTACCAGTGTAGAATGCCATGTTTGAATTTTTTACGTATTTTGGAAAAAAAAAAAATCCACTTTAATGAGTAGTTTGTAATAGATGAATTATGCTTCTTGATGTGCTACCTCCTCTTAACAGGGAAGGAAAGTTAAAGGTATATTACCAAACCACATACATATACTTCTGTCTGTATATACATACGCTACTGTCTTAAGTATAAAATTTATGCTACTGATAACAAGGGATGATATGCACCAAAGCAACAAAAAAATGTAGTGTTTTAATGCTGCTTCATGAATCTAGGTTAATTTCTTTTTTTTTTTTTTTTTTTTTGCTATAGCATCACTACAAAACCTAGAAATCTTATAAATAATATTAATGAGATCTGGTTTTAATACTACTGTAGAAAGAAACACATTTATTCCTAATGTGAACTGTGATGCTGACTGAACAGAAGGAAGAGCTACACAACCTGCTTATGACTCTAAGATAATGGAAAGCTAAATGTAGTCCCAAAACACACATCCACATTGGGATACCACATGAAAAATATAAAATGCATGGGTTTATTGCTCAATTCTTCAATGTCACGCAAGGATCACAGCATGAAGAGCACTAAAACAGCTAAGTATACTGATAAAAACTGCTGGGACATAACATTAAAACCTGAAGTACTTATTTAGTATTGCCATTTCAAAGCAAATAAAGCCCTGCAGTCATACGAGTCAAGGGGGCAAAGGTGAGGATTTAATTCTTGCTTGCTTTAACCACCTTTATTATGATAAAGACAAAATAGCATTTACCCAGCTTTTGACTTTTGTTGCTTTACTTTGAAGCCACAGCTGCTTGTTGAAAAGTTAGTCTTTTATTGAATAGTTCTTTTTGACAAGATAAAAAGTAGTCATCCATGCTACATTTCATATATTTACTTTCCATACAAAGTAATTTTTTTTTTACAAAGTCATTCAGTATTTTTTGAAAGATACTATTTGGAAAGGACTAGTGATCCTTTAAGTGTAAGATTACTTGGGGGGACCATTTTTCATGGTGTAACCGGCAGCATCAAAAGAAGACAACAATTTATAGGACTTGGGGAGCACAAAGTTTATCTTCACTTCTGTCAGCCTTCATGCTGGCAGCAGTATGTTCCAGGGGACAAAAAAGTGCGATTATATGATAGAAAATACCCAAATCTCCCCCCTCTGCAGAAAAGTAGCAGTGATCTGCAACAAACTTTGCATGGACCACCATGGCTGCTTTCAGAATCAGGGGCTACACGGCTCCATCAGGTTGCAGCAAGTCAGCACTGAAACTCAGGACAAGAAGCACCAGTCTGGCCAATACTGCACCCAGAGCTTCATACATGCGGAGCTCAGTAAGCCAGCTTTTGGGGCATCGATCTTCATGGGCTCCCTTCACCACAACGACTGCCTAGCATTTGTTGTGTTCATCCTTAACATTTTACCCCCATTTTACACAGGAGGAACTGAGGCACGGAGCGCATACGCCCCAGGCTTCTGAAGATGGTTAGAAGCCAACAGTGAGGCTTCCCAACACACTTCTCAACTAAATTCTCTTGTCTACACCTACAGCATATGCACTGCTCCTTCTCTGCCGAGGATTAGACAGGACGGGGAAAGAAAAGCAGGGACCTTTTTTGAAGCCCCATGGCACGCCACCAATTGTGCCAAGCAACATGTGGTGTCACTCAGCATGAAATCTGATCATTCTCTGAGAAGAAAATTAGGGACTTGCCCTATATAAGCAGGACCGAATAAGCAAATATTGCTTTATAACACCCCCCTGTAACACCCCTCTTTGAAGTGGCAGATCCGGTAACCCCCGGTGATTTCACCAGCCGGGTGCAGAGCCGGACAAGAAGTTAAGCATCCAAACCTCGGTGAATTACACTTGTCCAGGTAAGTTTGGTCGGGGGGGGGGGGGGAGGAAGAGGAGGAGGGGGCAGATAACGGGCAGCGTTACTCGCCACGGGCTGGCGCCCGCAGCCCTGCGGCCCGGCCTCCGCCCCACTCGTGTGCCCACCCCCACTGGGCTGGTGTGGCCGTGGGCGCCATCCGTTCGCGCTGCCGGGCGGCAGGCGCCCCCCCGCCTCCCCCCCCCCCCGGGGCCGGCATGGAGTGACGTCACCCTCCCCTCCCCCACCGCCCGGCCGCGCGCCGGGTGTGCGTGTGTCCGTCCGTCCGTCCGTCCCCGCGGGGTGCGTGGCTGCCGTCCGCGGGTCAGCCCGCGGTCCCGCCTGGAGCAGGCTCTGCCCGGCTCGGTCCCCATCGCTCCTCCGCTCACTCCTTACCCCGTCCCCACCCCCACGGGTGCCCAGGCAGAGGGAGCTCGGCAGCAGCTTTCCCTAACACTTGGGGCCATACAGATCCTGTGATCCACACAGCGTAAGAGGATTAAAAAAAAAAAAAAAAAAAAAAACAAGAAAAAAAAAAACCAACCACCCACAATCGCAAAAAGAACCACAACAAACAACAACCCAACAACCAGCAAACCCAAATCCCTCAACAACAAACCCACGAAACGGCAGAAGCGTCGTCTCCACCAGCGAACCCACGGCGTCCCCGTTCTCCCCCGGAGGAGAGAGGCGGGGTGGGGGGAGGGTTACCCGTGGTTCGGGTCTCGGGGACGGTTTCTAGGGATTTTTTTCCCGTGTCTCTGCCCTCCCCGCTCCGCCCGCCCCGTGCCCTCTTCCCTCGCTTTTGTTTGCACTGCACTTTTTCTGGAAAGGGGGAGTGAGGGGAGGGGGGGGCGTGAGAGTGTGCGTGTAGGGGGAGAGCCCGGGTGGGCGACCTCGCTGCTATTTGTAGCGAAAGAATCGGCTAAAAGAGACGAAGGAAGAAAAGGAGGAAAGAAAAAAAAAAAAAAAGGAGCGAAGGGGGAAGGAGAGAGAGAGGGGGAGGAGGAAGAGGAGGAGGAGGAGGGGAAACGGAGCAGCAGCTCGGGAACAGAGAGCGCGCCCGGGAGCAGCAGCAGCCGCCGCCGCCGCCGCCGCCGCCGCCGCCGCAGGAAGAAGAAGAAGAAAAGAAGAGCAGAGCGGAACAGAGCGGAGCGGAGGAGAGGTGGCGCTGGCAGGAGGAGGCAGGCGGGGACCTGGCTCTTCTGGATGCTGGATTTTCGGACTCTCGTTGACTCTCTCTCGCTCCCCGGCGCCGGACTGTGAGAGACACGCACCAGCGCCAGGCAGCAGCGGCGGGGGGCTCCGCTCGTAGCTGCTGCTGCTGCTGCTGCTGCTGCTGTCGTTGCTGCTGCTGCTGCTGCCGCTGCTGCTGCGGGGCTTGGATTAAATTGGCCGCCCCGGAGCCGAGCGGGAGCGGCGGGAGGAGGTGGCGGCGGCGGCGGGAAGCGCTGGCGGGCGGGCAGGCGGCGGCGGCGGCTGCTGCTGGGACCGGCAGAGCCAGCATGACCAGGTAACTGCCCCGCTCCTGACCCATTTTCCGCCACACACACCGCCCCCCCCCCCCCCATCCCTCCACCGCCGCTCCGTCTTTGCCGCCTCTTTCGGCGCGTTTGTGCGCGTGAGCGCGCATAAAAATGTGTGTGTGTGTGTGTGTGTGTGTGGTGGTGTGTGTGCGTGCCCGCACGCCTGCAGCCCGCCACACATGTGCCTCGCACACAACTCTTCCCCCGTGGGTACCCCGGGGCTCCCCCCCTCCCCCCCTTCCCCCCCGGCCTTTTGGCAGCCCCGTTCCCCGCGCCTCTCCGGCGGGTCTCAGCCTGGCGGCGAGGCCTGCGAGGGGAGCGAGGGGAGCTGCGGTGCGGGTCGGGGGATGGGGCAGGGTGAGGGCGGGTGATGGATCGGAGTCGACGTTTCCACTGAATGCCGCTGTAACACGGGCGGCGGGGGGGGGGGCTCCAGCGATTACACGTTGGCTGTTTGCTTTGGCGAGCGAATTATTATTATTAATTATTTTGTTTATTCTAACGGGTGGGGTAAAGGGGGAAGGGAGCAGGGGTGAGAGGCGAGTCGCCTGCCGTTGCAAGAGGGGGTGTAGGGGCGAGCGGCCGTTGGGACCCCCGGCACCGGTCCGAGGAGGGCTCCCTCCTCCTCCTCCTCCTCCTCCTCCTCCTCCTCCTCCTCTTCCTCCTCCTCTTTCTCCTCCTCCTTCTCTTCTTCCTCCTCCTCCTCCTCTCTCTCGGCGGAGCGGGGAGGCACGGAGATGCGAAGCTTTTCACAGGTTAGGTTTTTAATTTCTTTTGTTTACTCTCCCGAAGCCACTTGAAAGGAGGCACATCGCGCTGGAAACTCAGTTTTCCGAGCGCTTACAAAAGGGGGCTCTTGAATTTGTTCAGCAAACTTAGCAGCTCCCTTTGCGCCGTCTGCCCGTGCGGGCAGGCACTCCTCACTGCTGCAGCCGGGCTCTCCCCCGCTGGCACATCAAACAGTTGTTCCTTTCCACCAAATGCCGTATTTTGCCTGTTTTCTGTCCCTTCCCTCCCCGACAGAATTGTATTATCTCCTTTTTAAGCGATTACCGCTCACCCTTGCATGTATGGCTTTCGAATGTCTGCTCCTCCTTGTTACTTCTCCAGACTGCTGTCATGCGTATTTTATTCTTTTGCCTGGCCTTTGTACAGTTACTGCCTCGTGGAAGGATGGCAGCTTCTTAACCGTGCTTACCATGTCCATATTCTCGGTTTTGACATACACAGAAGGGTCATTTTATTTACGCAGAACAGTTAGGCTTTTATGTATTCCTTCACTTGTCGCCTGAGACAGCGTCGTGTTGGAGATGAGTCTGTAGATGCAGATTTGCTTTGGAGTTTCCTATTTGCGGACATGAGTATTTTTGATGAAGCCTGTATTCTCTTAAACTTAGGATTAATGTGGGAAGTTACGATTATCTTCTCAGCCTTGTCGAGATCGCTTCCAATGTACCTTTTGTTCAGGCACAAGCAACTTCTGTAAGATTGGGACATTTATCAGGAATTTTGATGCTGAGATGGAAAAATGTATATGTACCATATTTTTCCTTCCTCTGGTATCTGCTAGTGGTTTATAAGGTTATAACAGTCAGTACTTTCTTTCTTTTCTTGCTGTAAAGGTATATAGTAAATGACATCATTTTCTCCTGGGCTGGGAGCACACAAAGCTTCTACAATTCTTGTTATTGAACGGAGCAACTCTGAAGAAAAAAAAGATTCTCCCCTCTCCTAAACACAATCATATGTACGTGCATCTTACTTTAGATGGCAATTTCTTGATAGGTTCTTTAAATTCTGTCTCGTGAGATCTGCTATTACTGTTTTTTTATGTGTCAAATTGACAAACTGGTCAGTTTAATAAATTCAGCTGTCAAATTTTGCCCAGTCAAAATTGCTAAAAGCTGTAAATGTACTGGCATGGGATTTTCAAGGCACTGAGTGTTACATGGAAAGGAAGAAGGATTTAATGAGAGACTTTTTACAGGAGTAGCTTTCCAATTTTAGTTTTGTCACTTGTGGTAATATGGTGGAGTATATTTAGATTTCTCTCAATGCAGAAATGATGTATAGCTTTTCTGTATCCACTTAAAGCACTGAAAGCTTTGCCCAAGTAGGAGACTTCTACTCTAAGAAGGCACTAAGAAATTCATTATGGTTTGTGTGTGCTGTCGCAAGCTGTCAGGAATGGTGTGTGGAAAGGAAAATGGTATCTCGGTATTTCTAGACGTCAGGAATGGGTATTAGGACCTGCTTCTAGACCCATCAGTCATAGTACTTTTAAAATGAGCGCTAAAGAATAATAGGAATTAAGCGTTCTGCTGTGAGGGTTATGTAACTCAAACACCAGCACTGTCAGCGAACTCAACGGATGATAGTAAATCGGTGCTTAATCTTAGGAGAGGGTTTGCAAGAACGGACTCGAGGGTGTGCAAAAGCACGAAATAACTGGCGATTTAAGTCTGGTCAGCAATTCACCTTTCCTTTTTAAGATTGCCCTTCGTTCCTACGTTTGAGTAATGCAGGGACCAAAACTACACTAGCCAAAGAGTAGGAATCCCCCTTCATCTGCTGCTGCGTGTGCCGAGCCACTAGGGGCCTGTATAAACTGCTCTCGTACGGCAAATACCAGTGCATGGCATATGCTCACTCTTCCACCAGATATTTTTTACGGAGGTGCCTAGTGTCAAAAGCAAAGTTGCCAGTTATTTTTTCCTTACTAATAAACGGGGCTGCAGGTCCTTAGGAGATGTGTACAAATTGTTTATTATTCTGGCTTTTTTTTTACCCTACTTCATCCATTTCCTCCAGTCCTGTGTGGTGTCCAACATAGTTCTTTCCTCCCTGCTCTCCTGACTGCTATGGGAGTTGGGGGTGAACGCCAGCTTGGGAGGTGCAGATTTTGAGCAGTCGGATTTGAGTGTCTCCCCACACTTCATATTTTCGGTAAGCTGAGAAAATCAGATTTGTTGCTTGTGTGTTTCTTCTATTAGATTAGTAATGGTACTGTTCCGTGCAAGTGTAGGGTTAAAAGATAAACTAAACAGGATTACTTCAAGGCAGGAACAGACATAGATTGATGGTGTATTTAAACTAGCTTTGTAAGTGTTATGTAAGTTTGAGAGTGGCGACTCCAAGGCTTTGGCTGGAGCGTTGTCAGCATTTACGGGACCTGGGTTGAAGATGCACTACGCATTTTTGAGTGTCAGTTTCAGAAATTTAAAATCCACAAGCCATAGCATTCTTGATAGACATTAAGCAATAAGGTCAAGTATACTTACACTGTTCCACTGTTGATTTTCAGTTTTTCAAACTGACAAGGCAGACAATTTGTAAAAGAGCACAGCTGAAACATTTGCATATTGGATTTCCTTCAAAATGAACTTCCATTAGTAAGCTCTTTGAAAATTCTCGTTTAAAAGGATTTTCAAGCTGAATCACAGTAAGGTCATACAATCAAAATGCAGTTTCCCTATGGTATGTTAATTTTTTAATAAGCTGTCTTTAAAACAGCGGAGTTTCGTATATCGTGTCGTGTTGGGCCAGTTACAGCAGGAGGCTTTTTGTCATATTACCAACAAGAGTTGTGCAAATATTGACTGAGTTTAATTTTCCGAAATGTGTGTGTGTGCACTTAGGCAAAGTCGTGGTGAAACATAATGAAAATCACTTCAAAGGTCTTCTCAAATGATAGATGTCTGTTCAAAATTGTAAGTCTTACCGAGTGTCGGCAAGCCAGGGCGGTGTCTCGCAAATGCAAAGGATAGGCACTTCATTTGCACTTCGGATATCAAGAGGAGTAGTACAGTACAGGTTACAAATCATTGTGTTTCATTTTTGTACAAGATTGTGGTGTTTTTAACCTTTTGTTCCGTAACAAGTTGAGAAAAAGGTAAAGTTATTTGCTGTTTTAAGTTCAGTGTCAAAGAGTCACGTAATGCCATGTATTGTAACAGGAGTTTGTTTATGCTGTAATTCTATTTAAAAACAGTTGGCATAACACAGTCAACATACAATATTTTTATGAAAACTCTCAATTTCACATACTCTCTGAGTTGTTTACTTTATTTGCTTAATCCTTGTTTTCTTTGGAAAGGGCCTTAAATGAAGCTAATTAATGAATGTACGCTGGCAACTTGGCAGTCTAAAGCAAGAATCCGTGTTTAAAAATACTCCTTCATACACTATCAGTGATTTATCAAGCAGGAGCAAAGAGGAAGTGTTACTTCTCTTGGTGATCTGCTGTGGTGAAAGCTGCAGCACAATTGGATAAATCTGATGATGTAGAAAAAGATTGCATGAGAGTGCTTTGCCTGTAAATTCCTTTCCAACAAGCTTCACTTCACTTGTTGTTTAAGCCGCCGTGTGTTGATAGAACCATATGTCTACTACTGCACAATTCTAACTTACATTTCATAAGCTCAGATGGCTTTTGGTTGGTGATTGATAATATTTATTAAAACATTGCGTGTTAGTGTCCTCCTATAGGAAGTGGATAGCTAAAATGCAGAGAAAATAGATACAAAATAATACAAATGGCTCGTTTGCAAAAAATTAGGTTCAATTGAATAAATTATTACATAAATGCTGAAAGTATTGCTATTTGAAAACATGATTATTATGCATGTTCTTTCAATTCATTCATAAAAGTAACAATTCACACTAAATACTCTATCAACTTATTTTTAACTACATGAGCAGGTATACATAGCCTGTAGTTCCCTAAGATAAAAAGACTTACTGCTTTAAGTGTCTTATGCTTACATGCCGTGCCAGCCCTCTCCATAAGCTTAGTAGCACAGTAACCAAAAAAAGAACAAAAAAAAAAAAAAAAAAAGAAGGTGATTGATCTTGCAGTAGAGTTCCGAAACAGTTAGAGATTTTTGCAAAAATCAGCTCCCCTGTTTATACTTGTGTGCCTGATATCTGCTGGGGATTCTATGTGTTCTTTCAAATGAAAGAATGTGCAGAAAACTTCCTCATTCTCAGCCAACTGAAAATGATGGCATTTTAGGCACTTTGATTTATTATACCAGAGGACATGCCCTAATATACTATCATGCCCTGTGCTGTGCTTCTTCATAGTTAAGTGTAGTGGAGTTATTTGAGTTTTTCAGTAATCTTCCAATTATTGGAGTCGCTCCACTGGTACACAAATTAATTTGTTGTTTGTAGACAATCAAAATGGATGTCCTGGTTAGTGCCAGCCGAACTGCTCACATATTGTTGGAGTCAGATACTGCGTACTTTTTCCCCAAGCAGTATATCAAATGTGGTATATGGAGTAACGCAAGCAGGTGCATTGCTCTTTCTTTTACAGTTTTTAGTGTTCTGGAAATTATATATCTGTAAGTCAGAGTTCAGTAAGTGGTGTGTAAAATCTGGCTTTTTAGATGGCAGGATCGTCTGATTCTCAGGAAGAATATAGTCAGTGCCAACCTGGCTGAAAAAAATGTAGCTTAGGTCCTAAATTTGCAAATATAGATACATCTCTCTTGCAGATTTTTCCAATCTCTTTTCGATTTCAGTGTCTCACCTTGGCTTATTCACTGGTTATACCAAAAACTCTGTCTTTTTGTTACGTGCTTTAACTCACTGGGAAGTTCAAATACATTGTGGTAACAATGTCTTAGGCTGTCTGACCTTTAGGAAATAATTGTTTGCTAAGTTTGAACTCAGTAATTCTGCTTTCTTTACAATGCTGATTGAATTAAACAATTCTCAATGGCATTTTTGAACTATCTGCAGTTCCCCCAAAAAGCTGATATTTGGGTATGAAGAATAAAAAGACTGCCATTTCTACTGTCATCCTTTTCTTTACTCTTTTTTCTTTTCTTTTCTTTTCTTTTCTTTTCTTTTCTTTTCTTTTCTTTTCTTTTCTTTTCTTTTCTTTTCTTTTCTTTTCTTTTCTTTTCTTTTCTTTTCTTTTCTTTTCTTTTCTTTTCTTTTCTTTTCTTTTCTTTTCTTTTCTTTTCTTTTCTTTTCTTTTCTTTTCTTTTCTTTTCTTTTCTTTTTTCTTTTGTAGAATTGAAGCACATGTTCTTTACTAAAGTTAAAGAACAAAGCTTTTAACTTTATTTTTTCGGGAAAAAAAGATAAAATTGATCTTGTTACAGTTTACAAAAATGTTTAGGGATATTTTGTACTCTGTACATTTCTTTTGTCTCCTTTTTGCCACAGTAAGAATGGGTTTATGAGACAGATGTGTACATTTCTAGTGTAGAGACATGAATAATTTATCTGTGTTCACCTGTGTAATTAAACTTCTGTGAATCACAGTTTTAATTTTCTATTCTTTTTGCTTTTCTTAAAGGAAGGGCCTTTCTCCCTCTGTGGAATTTACTGTAGGCATGGAGGTCATTTTTTAATATGCATTTTGTAAATGTAGGACCAGAGATTTTCTGCCTAGGTTTTCAGTGCTGTGACCGTCAGGTGCATCATTCCTTTACCTCTTATGCTACATTTTATTAAAATCCTCTTTACAGGTGTCCTGTGTATTAATATTTGTAGGAATTTGACTATTTTTAATTCATAAGCAAACAGCTATATTTTGCATGTAAGAAGCAGCAATTTTTTTTTTTTTTTACATGGTCTCTGGTTACTAGATTAGAATTTCATCTGCCTATGTGTAGATAAAAGTCATTATTTTGGTGTGAAGTACATGCAATGAGAGATTTCTAAAACACTGATCAGAAAGTAGGACAGGAAGTTTTATTTATTTATTTATGTTTGTTTGGGATGATAGTGTATCTTAGAAAGCTGCTTAACTGCTGCCCAGTGCAGCTGTCCTTCCCTGAAAGATTAGGTTTCAGGAGCAATGATGGATGTTGAATGCCTGTAGCCAGTTGTGGGGTTTGCTCTGAGGTCAGTGGTACTGATGGAGGATAGGAATTTACAGCCTTATGTCTCTACACCAATATAACCAGTAGCATTTTTCAAGGAAAAACAAAACAAAACAAAACAAAACAAAACAAAACAAAACAAGAAGGTACATTCAATGCTGAGCTTGTATTGCAGTGTAGTTCAGAAAGCTATTTGTGCTGGTGAGAAAGAGGGAGTAGATTTGTGAATAAAGACAAATTTAGTCATGAGTATGCCCTTTTGTTTCACAGAAACACCCAGAAACAGCTATAAAAAGTAAATACAATGATGTGACTTTATTTAGAACTTCTTACATACTATTTTGAAGTATGTTAACAAATGTGGAATCTACTCTGTTGACTTGTTATTTCGATTGCTTCAGATATGCTTAAGGTTTTTAACAGCTTCCCAAGCATGAACATACTCTCCTTTCTCACCTAAAAATAGGGCTTTTTTTTTTGTTGTTGTTCATGGAAAAAATACAAGTTATTGGTTTTCAACCAGCTTAACCAATGCAGAGCTGATATTTATCAGTGATGAAAGGGTAGATATTCATGAGAGTAAATGTTATTTAGTGTTACCTTGTTTTGTTTGGGTATCACCATATGTATTGCTGATAAAGGCGGATAGTTTGGACAGCTCTGACGTGTGCTTTCAGAACTCTTTGTTAAGATTTTATTTATGGACTATCTGCCTTCACTGAGTTTGTTTCTGGTATACGGTGATGTGATTAACTTTCAAAAAGTGAATCTTGGTAGAGAAAGGTGCACAACAAAACATGCCGTTTTATTGTTAATCTCACCAACCTTTTTTGAGTTGTTTGTATTAATTTGTACCTTAGTGGCATAGGTGGATTTTTCTGTCAAGCCTTAGAAGAGCTGTCCTAATAGGCTCAAAGCCCCTCAGTGGTCGTTGAGAAAGATTTCCTTTGACAGCAGCATTGTTTGGATGAGATCCATAGTGCCTTTGTGTCTTTGCTTAAGTGATAGCAGTTTTTACCTGGGGTAATCCTAGCAGTGGTTAAATTCAGATATAGAGAAGAAAGCTTAATAAAACATCTGATGAATTGATTTATAGTATCTCATAAATCAGGGAGTAAGAAGCAGTTTGGTAAAGAGAAATACGTATCCAGCAAGAATTACTTTAGAACAGTTTTGCATCAAGGAAATGGCATTTTGCCAAATGCCTATGTATTCTACTTACTGGCAGCATGCCATCAACTTTATTTGGAAAACTGTCTTTGCTTAAGTAATAAATATTCACTATTTACCAATTTATTTTACTATAAATAACAAATGGATTCTGTGATTAGGTTTTGGGTAGGTTTTTTTTTTATTATTATTTTTTATTTTTAACCTATCTCATGAAGCATGGAGTTTTGGAAATTATCATTAAGTGCATCAATGACCTGTTCTTGATTAACAGACTTTTCCAAACAGTGAAATTGTTTTGCTTACCTTGTTTGACAATTTGGATATTTCTGGAAATTATTTTTGCTTGACATGAGAAGCCTTGAATTTTTCTGTTGTATATGGCGTGTGAAAAAAAAAAAAAACATAACATTAATTTAAAGAAATATCTCTCCTAGTTGATATGAATGATACTATGATGTAATTTTTTTTTGTTAAAGAGAAGTGAATAATCAGTGTAAATTTTTGTTGTCACTAAGTCAAATATGTAGAATTTACACCCGTTTCCCATTTTATGTTTACAAAAGCTGCCTTAAATGGTCATGTTGAGGTTTCAGCATACTGACTAGGTGAAAATTTTAAATATATCAAGGGCAGCAGATAATGAAGAGAGCATTGTATTTTCTGATGCTAACAGGTGGCAGTGAATGCCTGCAGGAGCAATCATACCTCTGTAAGAATCCTAGCATTCCTTGGGTTTAATTTTGCATGATTACAGTGACTCTGGGAAAAAAAAACAACAAAACAACAGAGTGTTAAAACTTCAGCAGCAGTGTTTCAGTTAGCTTGGAAATTTCTAGACAGTTTTGGGCTGAACAGAATAAATACTGTGTATACGTAAAAAGGAAATGTTTATTCTCCAGCCGTTCGGCTGTATTTGATGGAGCAGATATGTGTCCTTCTAGTCAATGTAATCCCTAAAAGGACACTTACTAGGACTGTATCCCTGGCTGATTTATTCATAGGATTGGTTTATTAATCTAGTGCACAAGGGTAATCTTATTCCAAAGGTATTAGAAAGCATGAAAATAACTACTGGACTTCTTAGAGATGTGGAGTTCTCTATCTTCGAGCAATTCTAATTTCTAATCTCAATCAGTCTTTGTACTTTTTAGTGAGGAGCATATAACATGTGAAAGGTGCAGTGGCCTTAAAACGGTTGTTTCATCTTTGCTGATCTCTGCGGTAGTTCAGGTTAGAGAGAGAGAGATTGATAAAAAAATGAAAATGGATTGTCAGTTACATGTAGAAGAAATGTATGATGGGATTTTTCTACCATGATGATGAATGAGTTGCTAGAAACGCTTATAGGGTAACCAATGCTTAACAGATGTGTTTTCTTAATGGATACATTCTTAAACTGTGTTAATGGTAGGCAAGCTGCATTTTCAGCTTTTTTGTTGTCGTTGTTGTAAGGAGGTGTAGAGCTTACCATTTGAAGTGAAATTTTTGCTTTCCTGGGTTAACTTCATATTGCAGATGCCAGTCAGAAAATTAGGCAGAGGTATTTTCTGCAGTTTGTATCTGTTGCTCAGATAATGGCATTAATATCTATCCCAGATTTAATGAGAAAGAATACTTGAGAACACTGAAGAGCTTTGGGGTGGGAGGAAACCTGAATTCACCCACTTGAAAGAGTGAAGAGTGAAATTTTACAACCTCAGAAGTTTCCCACAAAAGCAAAGCTGCCACGGGATCATTGCCCCTTTCCCACCTCTTCTTTCTCCAAGTTGTTCTCCGTGCTGGTTTTGCAGTGCTGGGAACATTTCAGCTGGAGGTCTGTCCTCTGTATGAAAAATGGCAGTTAGTAAATCAAGGAAAAATGTGTGTTCCTGAAGAAATACCGACGCCTACTTCATTTGAGCTCTTCAATACTGTACATCACTCTGTCTTGAATGAGTCTTTACGTATCCTTCAAAGGTAACTCTGTAGCAGTTTTTGCTTCTCATCACGGTCATAGCTGACGGCATGAACTCTCAAAAACTCTTGAGAATGGCTCCCTAGGCTGTCCGTATTTCAGAATGTCAGTTAAATTATGAATATTGGATGCTCTGTTTGTTATGTTCTAGAAATCCCCTCTGAAACCTATTGTCATTAGTATCTCAAAGGATTAATTTATGTTTTGTACATCTTCTGCTAAGTGTTATGGGCTTGTCTTTTTTGCATTGATCTTGAGCTTCTTTGACTATGTATAGATATCTAGAGAGCAGTCTTTCAATGTAGACTTTTTTATCCATTGGTGCACTTAAGACACCACGTGTATGCTTGTACGCCTCCTGCCTTCATTGAGGTATTTGAAACACTCAGGGCTATCTATTTTTTAAAAGTTCTGTGCTTTCTTTTTATGTCTCGGATAGGATACAACATTGTCTTTTGGTTGTAGGCGAAATCTTTGCTTTCTCAACCTCTTCCCATTTTTCACATCAAGAGGCTCTCCGCATTGACAGAATGAACACAGTAAGAGAAATAGACCTGCTTGCCAGCTTCTCTTGGCTTCTTATGTCTGGAGAACCACATGGGTGTAACAACAAAGAAATACATCTCTCTGGTGCCATTTGGCTGTTTTTGTCTCTAGATGCAGAGGTAGCATATTTAGATTTAACCTCTCTTCAGGTACAGTCTTCCGCTGAAGTCTTTGTGTTACTTAGTTGAATTCAGTTTCTTAACTCCCATCTCTGTCAGAGTGAGACACAATCCCGATCATTTGTTCTGTCAGATCACCTACTTGGTAAAAGAGTTGAAAGTTCGTATTCCGGTGAGAAGCTTCAGGATTATAGGTTCCCAAGCTTCCGAGCTCACTTCAGTGCCGGGTTCTCCAGGTAGAATCAGAGCTAGGTATTTTTAGGAAGAACACAAAAATTCTGTGTTAATGTTTTGAAGCATTAAATTTCATTAATAGACACCATTTGTCAGACATTGTCACACTCACTGTACTTTTCTTAGTGTGGTGTATTACTTCACTGTGTTTAATGTGTTTAAGAATTTTAAGGCAGGTTCTCGCTGTGCTTTTTTCACTAATGTAGTTATTATTCCACCTACTGAGTTTCTGAGGTGTTATTAGTGGTTAACAATGGCTGCTTTTCTTGACTTGTGCATATACATACGCATATACAACAGTAAGCAGGATTTCCCCCAGCTTTTGTATTTGTAAGTTTTGTCTGTTAGTGTAGGGTAGATGACTGCTCCAGTCAGAGATACCGTTGTATGACTAGATTTCTGGTGTTGCCTGGAGTTGGATGAGTTGAATAATTTAGTAACTGCTGAGGGGAGCTAGGGGTGTACAGCTCCACTGTTGGGAATGAAGTTGTAGCAGCTGAGGGTCTTTTTCTGAGAGTGCAGGTAACCACACACCCTTGACATAGATGTTTAACTGTGGTTTTGGTTGCCGTTTGTAATGGTTTGAAGCTAATACTGAAGTTGTTTAGTTGTCTGAGTCTATGCAGGGTCCAAAGCTTCTTTCAGAATTACGTTTTTGACTATTTGGACAGGGCTTTCGGTACTTGCACGTTTTCAGAGTCCTGTTCTTACAAAGGCGGGTTTACAGAAATTCCTCTCGCTGAGACCTTGTACTTCAGAATGTGTTGCAGATCTTGTCAGTGTTTTGTCTGCTTTGTGTTTGTAAATACTTGAGATATTTGGCAGATCAACATTTTGAGTTATCAGTCCTTTGTTTCCGGATAGACCGTTTCCTTTTTTTCCTTCAAATTTGCTGAAAGGAAAAACATATTCAGATTTTCTTTTCTGTAGTTTTCCTCTATGTTTTGCTATAATGCTGATGATTTTTTAGTTTTTCTGAATGGTGTGTAGACTGGGAGAAAGACAGGATGTCCATCACAAATAATTCTTCCTTGCAGTGTTCCCTTGAAGATGCCAGAGTACTCCCTAGGAAACGCAGTCTTCCTTTGGAGGACTGTGAAAATATCTTTTACGTTCAGCAATTACCTTTCAGATCTTGACTGAGAAAACAATAAGGCGATTATCTGATGTTTCTTAACCCAAAGTATAGGTGAAGCTTATCCTTCGGAAGTCTTGTGGCTTCCGCTTACTTGAACTATAGATTTTGTGCGTATTTTGCTAATCGTAAGGCATGCCTACCTTAAAAGATACAGCTGTGTGAGAGGGCTTAGCATGTGACAGGTAATCACATAACTGATAAATGAACTAGCAGCAGTGGGGTGAGTCGTTGTTTGATTGCTTAGATGACAATCAGGAATTACTTCATACTCTCAGATGGGCAGAATCTTAGCTCTCAGGTGGAACAAATAATATTAGATCAGACATAATTTTAGATACCTTTATGGTCCTTTATTGGGTGTCTGTATATGGGACTGATGGTGTAAATAATACATTCTTTTGCATAGTTAGTTTTTACTTGAACTATCAAAAATAGTTTTAGCGCTGCATTTTTAGGATGACTCAGAGGTATGAAGGAATTGTACACTTGTGCATCACAAATACACTGCCCAGACAGAGAGATTACTGAGATCTGCAGAACGATAAAAACTAGTCCAGTCAGCTGTACTGTGCAAAAATCCCCTTACTATTTACGCCGTTATACATAAGAGAATCCTTGTAGGCATCTTCTGTGGTGTACAGTCTAGGATTTAGTCCCTGGTTTGTGTCATTCCCAGCAGAGTCCGAATAATACAGAAAAAAAATGTGTTTGTAAAACACTAATTTTCACTCTTCCCTCTCATCCTTTACTAATTATCTGGAAATCAAAGGATAACTTTGAAGAAAAAAGTTCTTTATAGACGTATAGCTAAAAATAACTACAGGTGCCGAGAGTCATGTAACCAGAAGCCCTGAGATGACTGTTAAAATACAGAACATTCATGGCTGCTGCTAACGTTAAACACACCAAATCAGAAAGCAAATGTGTTTTTTTTAAGTGCTAGGGAGAAAATTTTCTGTTGTAGGTTAATGAAGGACTATTTTTAAGTGAGCTTCATTGTAGAATGACAATCCTTGCGTGTAAGCACTCCTTGGTAATAAGAACTGTGTGCTGCATATGGCTCACTTTACTTATGCACATACATACTGCCACAGTATCAAATGGATTTAATTGCACATCAAGTTAGCAGGAGCTGGTTCTTTGTCCTGTCATTCTATATAGTAAAAGTGTATATCAAAAATGCGAAAATACATATATGAAAATGTAGCAAGGACAGAAAGGATAAAGAAAGATGCTTCATTTAAGACAATTCAGTAGAGAATTTAGGCTCACCCGTACCAGTAACCATATATCTGGGTAACTTCACCACTATATAAAACATCATTGAAATCTATGAGAGTATGTGGGGTTTTTAAAAATAAGCATATGTGTGTTTTAAAAACAAGTATGTACATTAAAATGATTTTTTAAATTTGGACACTTTATGGAGGGAAGGAAGTAAAAAAAGCTAATTTCTGCTTTATTCTATTTTTTGCTTTTTTCTTCAGAATGTTCAAGTCAATAATATTAACACAGCTGACAAGAGAAGGAATAGTTTACTGCTTTCCTTGGTTTATGGAAAAGATAAAAGTAATATACTACTACTTTTATTTGATATTGTTTGTTTTTCTTTTCAGTTTGCATACAGAGCAAGCAAAGCATCTCAAAACGATTGAAATGTGAAACACACATAGGCTGTATTTCCATTTGTGTGTGTTATGGAACACTGGCATTTGACTACAGGAAAAAATATTAAAATAAGAGGTCCATGACAAGACACTATCTGTTCTATAAGTATGATCACTTCAGTTCACGAACACACTTTTTTTAATCTTATGTGATACATAAACACTAGTAGAGGCATCACTCTGTCAGGAATTTCTGTCTTTAACCAAACCACAATGCAGGGTTGAAATGCTGAACCCAGTCAAGCCAAAAGATTCTTCTCATTGATTCATATGCACTAATATTTTAGTGAAGATCTGTTTTTGTATTTATCCAAATACCAGCTGATGTCTATGCAAAGATTCAGAGGTACGACACACGCTACACAATTTTTTGTTTTGTCTGTTCTAATCATTTTTTTCTTTCATATTTCATTGTCGTACCTACTCATTTTTAAGATGATATAACAAAATACAGTGCTAGGTTGTTAAAGGTGAAATTCTTAAATACCTATGAGGGAAATAGGAAAGTTTTAAAGAGAAGGTAATCTTAGTACTCGTAGTGATTTCTCTGGTGGAGGAATTGCGGAACAGATGTTTTAATATGTTTTGTAGAGGATGAAGGGGTTGATAAAAATGAGTTCTTAATCTGCTAACAGAAGAAATTAGCAGAAATAAGTTATATATTACCAGATAAATTAGCCTTTTTCTTCCTTTGGGCTTGTGCTGTTTTGTATCATTTTATAGTTTGTGCCTTGAGGTCATTAACAATTGTGTTGAATTGGCGATGCAGAAATAATTTAGGTAAAATATTTCAGCAACTTTTTTTTGCACTTTGAAAAGAGTTTTGCAAATATTGAAAACAGTTAAGTTGTTCTATGTAAGTCCGTGAAACTGAAGGTGGTTAGTAGTTGGCATTTCATTGTAAATTATGATGTATAAGTAATTTACTTTCTGTGGATTTGTACGTGACATTGTTATGTATCAGTGCTATACTCCTTGTTTAAAAAAGGGCTTTATATCCATCATTCTTTAGCTTCAGTGTTTCCTTCTCTTAGAGATTCCAGCCTTTTTCCTCAGAAGGCTTTTATTCTTCTTGCAATGCTGCTCTTCTGTGTTCTCTTCTTTTTCTTTAAGTTGAGAGGCTTTCATACGTTTTTATTAAGGTAGATGAGCTGAAGACCAAAAGACTTCGGAAGATGTATCTATTCTTGGGAAAGATCTAAGAGTATGAGGGTGTGTTTTCTCTAGGTAGTCAGAAGAGTCATTTTAAATCAGTATGATTTTAACAGCTAGATTTGCTTACATGAACTGACGTATATAGCATAGGCTTGCTTTGGTTTTAAAATAGAATTTTATTAAATTACATGAACCACTTGGGGGTTAAGTCTTCCAATTTCCTCTTTGTTCCTTTACTTTAATGCAGTCTTCTATCCTTTATATAGTTTTGTAGAATTCGGTGCACAGGAATTTATCAGTAGAGGAATAAACATTCTAATACAGAGCAATCAGATGACTTTTTGTACATGTGATAAAACCTAATATTAATAAATCACAGATAGGGTGATATGAATCATGTGAATCAAATAAAGGTAGAACCAGGAGAGTACTTCTTGGAATTGTAACACTAAGCCCCAGATTTCTCCTGCTATACGAGAATAAAAGCTGTCTTGGAATTAATGTTTTTGCCTTATTTTATAGGACACAGAACCTATTACATAGAGAATCTAATATTTGTTGGTTTGTTGTTTTTTTTTTTTTTTTTTTTTTTACATATTAGATTTTCTAAAGCAATAGTTTTTGTAACTAGTCTGTATTGATATTTTCTACCAGAAGTGTAACTGAAGTCACAGTTTTGATATCCCTTTGATATATGCAGTTGTAACACACATGATTAGAAGGTCATCCCTTCAACCTTGGAAGAAAGTACTAAATGGGAACCGTAATCATGGATAGCATTCAATTTTGCTTAAAAAGTAAAATTGAAATGAAAACACAAACTAAAATCTTTAAGGCCTAATTCTGTGTTCTGTTGACATCAGTGGGAATTAGAATACAGTATTATACAGAACATTACGTTTAAAAAAATACGGACTCTTTACGGTCTTCTAATTTGACCACAAACATCAGCAAGAAGCCTTCTAGTAAAATATATATGTATGGGATGCAAATATTTGTGTTAATTTTCCATTATATGCACCTTTTAGCCTTTACATTGTACAGGCTGCTATTTCTAAAAATATTTTACTATCACTCACAATCAACATTCTTTTCATCTTGTACTTCATAGCCTGTTTTACCAGTAATTTTCACACTGCTGATTGTTATTTGTGTAAAAAACATGATCGCTTCAACTGCCATTGGTCTTGCGTTTGACATCTTTTTTGTTGTTCTGCTTTTATGACTATAAAAATATGCTGTTCCCTGCAGTCAGATTTTGGCAAGGTCTAGAAGGATTTTTCTCAAAGCAGTACTGTGTTCAGGTAAATTAAAGTCACTCTAAGAGCTTTGGGGATTACTGGATCAATGCACATCGTTTTACATAATATTTTCATTGCTGGATACTGAAATATATTTAGCAGTTGTCTTACAAGGTACCAGCAGGACTTTGTTAAATATGCGTATGTTTGTTTTTTAATTTTTATTCCCTAACTGCTGTTTGTATTCAGTGCACATTATAGCTCTCCGAAGACTCAAAATGCTTTTCATTATTGCCTTTTATCTGTCGTGCTGTTTGAATGATTTTACTGGACATTAGTAAAGTAGGAAATTGATACAAGTAAATTACAACTTGTATCTATTTCTGCTGTCAGAAAAGCACTAGAGGAAAAACAGAATATAGCTTCTATAAAACATAGTTATTTCAAAAGCAATTTTTGCCAAATTAGTATATGTAAATTGTCCTTTCTGTGTAACTTTCTCTGTAGGATTGAAATGTTTACAACTGCAGTTGATTCATAAAAATAATGTAGAATTGAGCCACACAGGTTCATATTTTTAAATTGATAAGTATTTTCCCCCAGGAAGTGAAAAACACCTACTGCAAAACAGATGCGTTTCTTTTCTTTCTTTTTAGTCCTGAGGTTTCATGGATGTGTACACAGGCACACACAGAGACAAATATGCACACACGTAGATCATGAGAATTTCATGGTGGCTTGGGAGATTGCATGCGTTAGATTTTGTTGCTGTTTCTGAACACCAGAAACTTTCGATATTTTAAGGTTTTTATTTATTTATTTATTTATTTATTCAGTTAATGAGATTTAGAAAATACTGACATTCCTTGAAATACTTTTCAAATACGTCCTCATCTACATTTACAAGGTTGTGCTGTAGGCTACCGATTGTTCTACTTTTCTCACTATTAGGTGATGAATGATGCTTTTTGTTATTGTTCTCATCCCTTGCCTCCTTCCTTCCCTGCTTTCCTCACAGGTTTTAATACCAGCAACGTAACTGGTCTTTTTTCTGGTAGCATTAGGTCTGATCAGCACAACATGTTGGTAACTGATCTTGTATAAGAGGAGAGATGACAAGGGAAGTGTTTGGCTGGTGCTACTGTAACCCATTGTGTGCAGGCAGGCTCACTGATGAACTGCCCATTGCACTGTTAATGAGAATGATTATTGGTTTCTATATAGGTACCTAGATTCGAGTAGTTTAAACGATATGATTTCTGTATTTAGATAGACTAGCCAAATGAATTTTAGGCACTCCATCAGCACAGGGTAAGAAATCTGACAATTCTTTTCCTGACAGAAGAGGTGGTTGAGACTGAGTCTCAAAATTTCGTAACAGTTTTCATATACTTGAATTAGTTTGGGGTAAGTTTTCTGGGAAAACATACCATTTTTTACCTTTAGTTTCTTACTGATCCAGTGTTTCTGCAGGGGCTAGTCATTACTGACTGTGACTCTTAAGTCTTTTTTTTTTTGTTCTGAATTTGGACTGAACTTTTTTGATGCTTAAATTACTTGTTTGAAGTTAGAGGAATTAAAACTAGAATTTGTAATGAAGCACTAATAGTTTTAAACAGAAATGTTCCCTGAATGATGTGACACTTAGGATTTCTCAATAAAGATTTTCCCGTTTCCAAATTACATTACTGTTGGGATAAAAATTAGGCAGTTTTGAGTTATCTTTGTTCTTTCTTTCTCTTTTACTTTCTGCCTTTTTATATATGGATTTTTAACTAATATTTAGAAAAAGAAAGTGTTGGAGTGTTTCCATCATAAATATTGAATCATTATGTCTCTTTTTATTTAGTTACAAAGCAGATTGGTCTCCAGTGACACTGCTTTGTATTTAGAACAAGGTAAAGTATAAATTCCCTTGCATTTTACATTGTAATCATGCAAAAATTTGAAATACTTCTGGAGCAAGCTGGTTTTTTTCTTTCTTGTTTTGACTTAAGGCAAAATCTTATCTTGTGGAATACATGATGAATGGATAAAGTACTATGATGCCAGTTCAGGCTTAGTCCTTTTATGGTCACCTTAATTCCATTTGGTTGAGGAATGAACAACAGAACGTATGAAAACATCCTGAAAAGATGCATACTTTAAAGATTCTTTGCAAATGGCATGTGGCAAATATAAAGCTTAGTTTCTCGCCTCTGCTTCCATTTAAGTGTTTGTAAAACGGTGTGAGGATATGCTGCTTTACTGTTACAGCCAGCCTTCAGTCATTTGTACGGGTGTTAAAAACAGGATTCATTCAGATATAATAAATCTATATGAGTGGCTGGTGGATCTGCCACGAGTCAGTTCTTGCACACGTATAGTAGGTGTTGTATGGAATTCACAGTACTTTGGCTTGTAAGCCTGACCAGCTGTATACCTTCAGCTCTCCTGGGAGACTTCCAGTAAAGTACCAAATTGAAAATAGATTGTCTAATACAGAAATGTTTTCACTAGGAGCTATTGAGAAATGCGATAGAAAATGCACAGTAATACTCAAGTTTGAACTCACGTTTACCAAAAGCAAATTCTTATGTCTGTGTTGAGCGTTATAGCCTTTTTTTACAATTTATAAGCTTTTTTCTTTTTTTTTTTATTTTAATGGACAATAGGCCAATTTTATGAGGAATATATTTGTACCTGTACTGTTTTGATAACAACCTGTTAATGTGGCATTATTTAAATACATTAGATGATAGTTCTGATGATATTCTGGACATGAAATCTTTGAATAAATCTTGTTTTCATCTACAAAGTAGATGAAAAAAGTAGTAAGAAACTTGACATTACTATGCAATCTATTTTCAGGGTCTGACTTGCTGTCCTCCCCTAGCTGATCTAAGACAATAGGTTCACTGTATTTAAAATCTCACATATTAATTAGTCTCTTGACTGTTTTGCTAAATTTTTAGTGGTAGAATAAATGTGACTTCTCATACAAGGGATGTTGTGACAGTCCCAAACCATGTTTAATTAGAACTCAGCGTGCAGTTTAAGATGGCATCTGTTTTCATAAAGCATGATTATTGCTGTTCGTGCTCTTTTTTTATCTTGTGTTCCTTTAATGAGTGTTAAATTCATTAAAATAAGTGAATAAGATTGCTCCAAAATATGGGAACCTTTTAAACATTATAATCAAGTATGCATTGCAATTTTAGCATCCCGTCTTTCACATGCAATCTGATAAAACACAAGGATATTTAGTGTTTTAGATTGTTAATCTAAAATCTATGTATTAATTAATGCAACGCCACTGTGTAAAACGTAAGTTTTACTGCAGATTCTGTAGATGACTGGTGTTCTCGCAAACTGATGAGCTGAGGTAGTTTTATTATCATCTGAGAGAGTAACATCTACTTGGTTTGGAAGCTTTATTCCCCATATCTGTTCTATGACTGACCTCTCTGCTGCCAGTGCCGAACAGGAATCATACCATTTTCTATAAAGCTATGATGTATATATATATCTGACCACTTGAAGTCTGATGGAGACTACCAGTTCATCTTCTATAGTTCATTAAAAACACCACCAAATCTTCAGTGGCCTATGTTGCTTACAGATGACTTTGATCTAGAGACCTACATGTTAAAGCCCCCGTACCTCATTAACATTCCAAAACCATCTTGTTCTCATACAAAATTGGATATAAATTAGGGAGAAAATTACAGTTTAAATGTGATTTAAAGAAAGTTAAGTGGGTGACTGAGGAGAGCTGTAGCAGCAAAAGGGCTGTATGTCAGCCATAAATCACAGCCTTGGGAAAAAGAAACCTAAAATTGTATAAAGGGTGAGAAAAAGTAGATGAAAGGATTACCTAGGGAGGCTATTGTAGTAGCTAAGGAAGAGCTGGTCCATGAATAGCCTGAAAAGAAAGAGACGTTTTTAAATTAACTTTGAGCTGAAGTAGAAGGGATATTTTGAGTGTTTGTAGGTTCTACTTGAGATAAAAATCTCCTGTATGCTATGCTAGAAAGTAAAAAGACTACTTAGGTTGTAAACTTAAAGGCTAGGAAGTTAAGGTTTTGTAGCAGGCCACACAGTCTCATTTCTGTCCTTTGTGCCTTTGGTTTATGGACTAATTGAAGAAAGTCCTCTGGGAAAATGTGATCCTGCATTTGATGGCTGTATCACGATTCTACCCTTATCCAACTTTATTTAATTTTCAGTCGGTTGATGCTGAAACAGAATATAGCTTTAATGCAGTTTTGTCTGACATATGTGATTTGATTTGGTTTCTTCAGGAAAAATGGCATCATCAGGATGGTTGTCTGACTTCAGAATTGCTGTGGGCTGTCTTGCAACACCCTCTGTATAGGCTTCTGCTGTTAGAATTGTTGGACTATATTTAGTAGCTAGCAGTGGGAAGTGCTTTCCATCCAACAGTGAGATTGGGTTTGTTGGCCCATAAGTGAGATCCAGAAGTGTTTGAGAGAAGCTTATCCTGGTTTATTGTCATCCAAGACATTAGGAATGCTCTCGCCTGTGTAAAACCTCCGGGAAGGAAAAAAAAAAACAAAAACAAAAACAAAATCCCACCCCCAAAAACCAGCACGTAGTACTATACTTCAAGGAGAGTTTGGAGGAAGTAGCTTTGTTCTTGCCTTCATTTCTCTGCCAAGGAATTCCCATGATAACTTATGTTGCTTCTGCCATTGCTCAGTAGGCCTGAAATATAGACTGCTTGCGCTTTTTTTGGCCAGGTGCCCTAATGTTCCTAAGCTATGTATGAGTGTTAGGGCAGTTGGAAAGCTTTAACAGTTTGGAGCTCTGCTGCGCTGAAGAGTAACCTCATGAAGCAAATACGAGCTGTTCTCTTCTGACAGTTTCAGTGGAGCTTTCTGCTTTTGCCCAGACAAGTTGCCCGTGTCTCTCATGATGGAAAGTTTTAGATATTTTGCAATTGGTGCCATTTGATAGTAAATGCAAGTGTTGCTTTTTTTCTTAGATATTATCCTAAATTGACTTGATTAAAAAAAAGTTGCACTGAAGTATTACTGTAGTGATTTGTATTGCGTATTGTAATTTTGTCTTACTTCTTTAACTATGTTGGTCTTTCTCAACCAAATTAATTTCAGAAATTAAATTTATATAACTTTCACCACAAGTTTATGACATGGACCAGAGTCTATAAAGATCATAAACCTTTATATAACTCTCAACTAATGAAAGAATGAGGTTTGCCTCATGATGATCCTACTACTATACTGTGCCTAGCTTACGTGCCAGTTCTATAATTATTTTATTTGAAATATTGTACTTGCATATTTGAAATGAATTACAATAATTTATGTACTATATCCAAAGTACTCTGCTTTTCCTCTTCTGGGCTTAGAATCTAAAATAACAGTGACAGCCAGACCTTTTCAAATTTGCTCTGAATGCAGTTTTTAATTAAAAATGAAAGTTTTGTCCTGTGGATCACTGACAGACTGTCTTAAAATGTAAATTCTCTGTTGGCTAGATGGAGCCTGCGTGGGTTAGTGTGTAGGGACTGGGCAATGTGAGCTGGTTCTGTTTCAAGAAGGAGTTAGGGACATAGCCAGTAAAATGAATTGTAACGGAAGTGCTGTGAAGCACAGTCTAGTGGAATTTGAAATCAGACAGTAAGTACATGACAGCATTTTGATATTGGCCATTCCCTCCAGGGGAGGGAAGCCCCTGCCTATACTGTTGTCACTGCACCACACAGACATAAGAAACGGGCATTTTGTAAAGCTACTACTCTGTTCGGATGGTCACATTCACATTTTCTGCTAGATAAGCCGAAGAGCTTAAGAAATCAGTCTAGTTTTATGAACCGTCAGGGCTGGTGCTCTTAAAATGTACTGTCTTTTTTTAGTTTTTAAGAACAAAAACTTTCACTTTCAGGAGCCTATGACTTTTCTGAATATACCTTTGATAAACTATTAAGTATTATACAGAATGAAGTATAACTCCCAACAAACGTGGTATTTAAGAAATTTTTGGACACATTCAGAATCCTAGTGGTTTTTTTTTTTTTTGTTTTTTTTTTTTCTGTTTATTATATTGGAATGTGAAAGAGAGAGCTAAAAATCTTTGTAATTTTGTTTCCAGTAACACTTTTCCAGGAGTTTTGCTTAACTGTTTTCATATTGGTTTTGTTTTGATGTCCTTGTGCTCTTATACTGTTGTTTTTCACCTCAACCATAATTCTAAATGAGGCTTATTCTTGGTTGCGGTGATCACTCTATGCGACAAAAAACTTTCTGTTTCCTTTAGGGGATCTGTTACATTTGCAGTGCACTGTGCCTCTATCACAGGGCAGATCCATAATTGAACAATCCATCGTTTTGTTTTGCTCTTTTGTTGTAATGTAACTGCTGTCTAAACTTACCAAGAGCGCAAAATGGATTTAATGTACTATTATTATTGCTGTTATTATTAACATCGCAAGTGCTGATTAAACGTGCCTAAGGATATTGTACTAGACATTACAGGAATGTATAAATTTGCAAAAAGCTTCTATTCTGTGCAATTTTAGGCCTATTATTTTAAGTGGATCTCATTCAGATTCAGTTTGCTATGCCCTAATTGGACTAGTTTAACGTAGTGTTCTCAATAAAATATATTGAATGGATACTTCTAAAAAAGAATATAGTGATAAGAAATGTATCATAGGTACCTAAATGTATTACCTGTTAATTGTTTGGGCTGTTGAAATTCAAGTCATAATAATTTCTTCAGTGTTAATTGTGAAGAGATCCTGTAGGTGATGATGCTTACATTCTTCAAAGCTGCAGTAATAAATATTGTTAACCTTTAGGTTGTACTGCTTCATAATTCTAAAGCCTTTGTAGGAAAACAAGCTAAGTAACTCATTTCTTTTGTGCCATATGCACACACTGTGCAATGCTTTTGTTGCTGGTTCTTTTCAATGGGTCTTAAGTTCTCATTACTAGAAGTGACCTCAAACTATTGCTTGTAGAAGTGGGAATGCAGCTATTCAGAATTTCCTAGGAGAAATTCCAAACACCCATGAATACAGGGGCCTACACAGAATAAAAGTTAATCTCAGTACTAATCAAAATATCTGGTTGTATTGTGAAGTTCTTTACAAAATGGTATCCATTATCTACTTCGTTTTCACTCTACTTTTGCACACCCGATACAGTTACTGTGCATGGATAAGTATCCCAAATGTGACAAAAGACAGGATATTCTTAAGGCACTCGAGAAGCTTTCAGGTCTTTACCAATGTTATCAGTGTTTTGTTTATAACACAAAAAGAAATTATGAAGAATCACGGTCACTTTGTCTCACTTGCACAGGCAAATAAGAAGATGCTTACCAAACCAAAAACTGATCTGAAAAGTTGCATTGATTTTCGCAGTTGCTGAAGCAGCAGCATTGTGGCCTGTGAGGCTTTTCTGAGAATTCTTGTTTTTTACACCTTTTGATTTTTGCTGGAGGGTTAAATTTTACCTCAGAAATCCCAATCCTGCAAAGCATAATTGCTTTATTTTTACTGCTGCTGCTTAAAGTTACTTGGGCATGCAAGCATTCTTATATCTTGCCTCTTGCTGTTGTCCAAATATCTTTCCAACACATTTAATTATCTATCCATCGATGTAACTGCCTATGAGGCTAGATTTATAAAGGTATCATTTTCATTGGTTCGTTCCCCATTTTAAAAAGGTTTAGTGACAATAAGGCCTAGTGTTTGAGAATATTGCTTCTGTGCTTTCCTTAATATAGCTCAGACATTTTAGAAATCGTAAATACTTTTCTGTGTTAGTCTCTATGACCCTGATATGGCAATGTCTGAAGCATTTTTATTGAAAGAAAAAGGTGTTAAACTAAGGTTCACATAGGTATGAAAGAAGCTGTCTTCTGTGTATCAAAGATTGGCTGGCCACATATAGGTAAACCAGTGTTTTTATGTGACATTTATGTGACATCTTCTGAGAATCACAGATATGAGAAACAGACCTGTTGAAAAATTCTGGACCGTTTTCTTCTTTCGGTGCTTCATTTTTCCGATCAGTAAAGTGGAGATACAACTCAAATGGGGGTGCCTTTGAAGTAGATGAGACCTGCAGATTTAAGTTTTTCCTTGAGAACAGAACAATGTATAATGAATTCTTTTAACAGTAGTTGCAGGAGTTCTAGCAAGCATCTGAGCTTTGCCTGCTAAGATGTAAGAACACTTCCAGAAAAGCTCTTACAGTCTATCCCAGCTATGCTTAAATATAATAAAAGTAACTGGATATTATTTTGTATGCAAAAGGAAATAAAACAAACAAACAACCAAACAAAAAATAAACAACAAGAAAAGGGGAGGGTACAAGGTCATTCCTAGCTCAAATTCTAGATGTTTTTATTACCTTATATTTCACTCTTGCTTTAGAGTTAATGGCATTTTTCTCCTGTGCAGAAGCATGTTCTTAAATAGTTGTATTCTTTGAAGGTTGCATAGAGAAAGTCAATCAAGTGTATGCAAAATAAGCCAGCATAGGTCTAATAAAAATAATTTCCTAAAATTTGTGTAAATATACTGAAGCTCTTTTAGGTTATTGAACAAAATTGGTTCTGTTTTACCTCAAACCGGGACAATTGTATTTTAGAAAGCTTTAGAACAACCTGGTTGGGATTATATTTTTGATCCAATATGCAAGTTAGGTTCCCAATATAATATTAGCATACAGGTAACAACGTGTAATGTGATCTTTTGAGGCTAGTATGGGTGAGACATGGGTGATGTCCATGTTTTTTGAAAGCTGGAAACTTCCTTGTGTTCTTCTTCTAGCAATTTATTTGATCTTGCACGCATGATGTACTTGTTAATAACAAAATTCTCATCTGTTCCCTATCTGAAGTATCAAGGAACTGTAATTTTAATAAGTTTCACATTCTGGTGGGTAGTAGCATAAGGTCAATGACAAAGCAGGTTATGCATTTCCTTATTTAAATGTTCAATACTTAAAACTGTTCAAGGACTGGCAACGTTAGAGTATGTCCCATGGGAGATGCTCATAGACAAAGGGCACATGAATTGTTCAAAGATGTTGCATGGCCAGTAAGTGTCATCTACAAAAGCTTGTGTATGCGATATCCATGTAGCAGAAGATTGTGGAAGCATGTGATAAGTTAAATTTGCTGTGGGCCTTTGGCCAGGTACCCTTACAATTAGTCTTTTCCTCCAAGAAGTTACCCTAGTAATCGTTTATGCCGCTGAGCAGCCTCAAAAAACTGACATCTCAGCTAACTGTAAAAGCACACACTTAAGTACTAGGCATGTGTATACTCATTATAGATTATTTGAACTGTTTGCCAGATATATGTAAATATTTTTGATTGACATTAGAACGTGTTGCTGAGGGGAAGGAGAGAAGAATCAGGGAGATATCTAATTACAGACAGAATGGAGTTATGTAGTGAATATTCAGCCTCCATATATTATTATAACATTTGATAGCAGAGGACTGTTTTGTTTTGTTTGTTTGTTTTTAATTCTTTATTCCATAAGAAGTCCTGTTTTCTGTTCCCTGCTATTCTGAGGCACTCCAATGACAATTTCTGAGGAAGCTATAGCAGGATTTGTGGTGGCATTTTAAGCTTTCCCAAGGTGATACCATATACCCGACATCTGCTGTTGCTAGCAGAATTTCAAGAAAACTTAATATATTTTACCTTTCTTTACTGCCTCCCCAGCATATGTAAATATATATATAGAAGTAAATGAAGATTCTTATTCACTCTTCTAATTAATATTTAAGATACTGTAATTACATAACAGAGTACATGGAGAGAAATGAATAAAATAATACCCTTCTAGCAGTGAGGAAGTATTTTCTTTATACATCATGGTAATTTAGTTCTGGCATGATTTTTGAAATTTCTTATGCTAGTTAAGGTTGCAGAAACTAAGTGCTAGTAGGTAGCTTCTTGAAATCTAAAATAGAGGTGAAAGAAACAGAGAGATGGGAGGTTTCCCGAGTGCCGTCATTGATATTTGTGACCAGCTGTGGACCTGGAGCAATCCAGTGATACAGCCATCTTATGGGTTATTTTCTTCTCCATGGTGTTACTGTAAAAACATAATGTCATAAGATCTCCTCTGTTATTGGATTTTGAGAAGGACTGTGTGAGTCTGAATGTTTTAAATAGTTCTAGGCTTCTGAGTAAGACCTGAAGAAGTTGCTTAAGACTTCATAATATGGTTGCACACACAAGCAGACCCTTTTATTTGTACTTTCATCACAGTAATTGTATTTTGTTTGCCTCATACACTAATTATGTTTTAATATCACGGACAAGACACAGAATTTTAAAAGTATGTTTATTTCCTGGAGAATATACATGCATGATAAAATGACCAAATATGTTAAGAAAGCATAGGTATCTTATAGCAGAGAACATAAAATATAGATGCTTTTTTTAGGATAAAAATGTGATTATTCTCAGCAATGAGATTTTGATCTCTTACATTATTACTAAAGAGGCTAAATATGGAGTTGTGCCACCTCAGTTCTCTCTTGCACTGTTTATCAGAGACTCAGTGAACATCTTCATTTTTCATATTCATCAGGATTCAGGTTATGCATTAACTACTCTCTTTTGAAGTGCTGTCTGAAAGGGTCTAGCTCATAATCTTTTGTATTAAAGTTTGACTCAATTTAAGGGCTGCAACTTTAGTGCTTACTGCAAAATGTGATAGAGCACAATGCTGAATTACTGTGGTAAAAACATCACTTATACAAGGGCATTTTTGGGTTTTCTTTGAATCAACAGTATTATACTAAACCTTCCAGTGATCAAAGTATGGTTAGTTTTTTAAGAAGTGTACACTAGTTTTATTAAGCTAGGATATGTTTTTAGTAAGTCCAGTTTGAAAATTTGTTGTTGTATTTGCGAAAAAGAATCGAATTGAAAATTTGCACTAGATTAATGACATTTTATATATAACAAAGGAATTGATCATCACTATTGAAATAATTTTCAAATGTTTTTTGTATTGTTTCATGATTGTGAAAAATAACTGGCTTTGTACTCCTGGTGAAAGACACCAAATGTTGTCAGCAATTACTCATACAAATACTCCACAGAATAATGGAATGAGAGCAGTAGAAATGAGTGATGGGAATAATTTCCCTTTTTATGGTAATCTGTTGTGGTTTGGGCCAGACTGGCCACTGTGGTGAATGGCAGATGCTCTCCCCCACCTCTGTCTCCAAGGAGAGAGGGAAGAGAGAGAAAGAGACTTAAGAGTTTAGAAGAAAACTAAACTACTTTAATGAAATATTAATAATAAAATAATAAAAGGGAATTAACGAAATATACAAAACTGGACCAAGCTCCCAGCATGACGATCACATCACCAACAGGCATGAGGAAAGTCCCAGACAGGACTCAGTGACTGATGGGAACTGGATTCCGGATCTGCATTCAGGATCGGGATCTAAGGCAGATGAACAGACAGAGTCCTCCTTGGACATCGGCCACTGAAGAAAGAGGCTGACCCTTTGATCCCTCAGCTTTTATACTGAGCATGAGGCAGATGGGGTGGAGTACCCTGTTGGTCAGTTTTGGGTCACCTGTCCTGTCTGCTCCTCACCACAAGTGTGACCCCTCTACGCTTTTCTGCTTCCGACCCTCCAACGGGGCAGATACCCAAGTTATCTGTCCTTGGGTGTCATAGCAATAAGTAGAATCAGGAGCCTCTCTGCACACCATGCCTGGGCATCAGCTATAAACAATTGGTCTTATCACTCTGAGAGCAAACAGTTTCTGCACAATATGTTGTTAATTTCAGAAAGTTCAGTTAGTTAAAAGAGGCTTAGCTGCAAAGTAAAATTACTGAACAGAAAATTGGTTCTGTTTGACCTCAAACCAGGACATAAGCAAATAGATAATTCTAACTCAAAGTGGGAGATTACAGTTTTAAATTTTTGGACTTCCAATTGTTTATACAGTTTGTTCTCAGAATGTTGCTAATGCAGAATGTGAGTTACATTTCCTCATATTATAAAGCCAGAATGAAATTTTATTCTAATACTTAAGTATTAGGCTAGTTTCTTTTAAAATAATGAATTAAAAAAAAAAAAAGATAATAGTCTTAAAAATAAATTACTGCTATTGTTCATCAAAACTCTTAATTAAAAATAAGTAAATCAGTTCTCAGCAATTTCCTGTACTGGTATGCATGCAGCCTCTATTTAAAATATAAATCTAGGCAAGAGATCTGTCGCCTTCGTAGATGTGGCATTTTCTGTTCTGCAAGGGTTGTTCCTGAAACCTTAAAACTAATGATTTGTAACAACTCAGATGACCAAAAATTGAAGATAAAAATTTAGACTGTAGTCTCTTAGGCAAACTTTCACATGATTGTAGTGAGATAAACATGTGCTAGCAGTTCAGCAATATTTTTATAATAGTACAGTAGACTTAGAAAAAGAATAAACATGGTAGTGGTTCAAGTAGAAAGGAATAGCTTAGCGTTTTCTTTATCCTACAAATAAATGAGTGGAAAGGTTCCAGAGCTAGGCAGTATTTGTTTGTCCAGCTAGGTAAAACCAGATTAAACTTTACATGTAGAACATGGATATGGCAGACTAATCAGTAGAAGATCTGGTACATATTGAAACACCCTTGTCTACTTATATTTCCATTTGTCTAAATTGTGATATGCTATGAACAATGAATGTTTCTGTAAAGCTTCTGTACGTTCACAGGCAGCAGGTGCTTTGGTGATGTAAACCAGTGCTGTATCAGTTAAAAATATATAATTAATGTGAAAGTTTCTAGCAATAACTGAGAATTTTACCCTACATTAGCTTTACTATTGACAGCTTTCACTGATTGCGCTAACACGCTGTAAAGCAAGCCGTTATGCATCTTGTAACCAAGATGGGAGATAACAACATCATCTTACCCTTTTTCCATAATTTAGTATGAAATGAGTAAAGTAACACATCTTGGTGGAGGATTGATCAGCTTCCCAGATCAAGCTTTAGAAACTTAAAAATGCAAGTATGAAAATCAGGAAGAAAATGCCCAATGACCATATGCTAGCTTGATGAAAAAAAAAAAAAAACAACACCATTTTTTTATCAAGAAGACAAATGCATTTTAACACAGCATGTAGTAGATAAAAGTTTGAAGCTTTACGACCTGGTGATAAACTGTTGTTTGCGCTATCTTTACTGAAGAGGAGGAAGATGGTTTGATAAATGTCAAGTGCAATGTTTACCTGCATTGTTTTAGAAGTTCATTAACAACGAACAAACACAACCATTCATGAAAGATTCACAAAAAAGTTTTATGGTCAAAACTCTGAAACTGATCTCAATTCGGAGATCAGATGGGCCTGCATGGATAAACAAGGAGTTTCTGGCAAAACTCAAACATAAGCAGGAAGCGTACGGAAAGTGGAAGCCTGGGAGGAATACAGAGGCGCTGTCCAAGCATGCAGAGACACAGTTAGGAAAGCCAAAACACAGCTGGAATTGAATCTGGTGATGGATGTGAAGAGCAACAAGAAGGACCTCTATAAGTATGCAAGGGACAAAAGGAAGAGTAGGGGAAATGTGGGCCTGCTGCTGAATGGGGAAGGGGCCCCAGTGACAAAAAGGGTAGAAAAGTCTGAGGTACTGAATGCCTTTTTTGCCTCAGTCTTTACTAGTAAGGCCAGCCTTCAGGAATTCCAAGCCCCAGAGATCAGGTGGAAAATCTGGAGTAAGGAAGATTTAGCCTTGATGGAAGAGGATCGGGTCAGAGAATAGTTGAACAAACTGTACATATTTAAGTCCGTGGGTCCTGTTGTACCCACAAGTGCTGAAGGAGCTGGCTGATGTCATTGATAACTCCTAATAATTTCTGAATGAGCATGGTGATTGTGAAAGGTGCCTGAAGACTGGAGAAATGCAAATGTCACTCCTCTCCTTAGAAAGGACAAGAAGGAGGACCCAAGGAACTACAGGCCACTCAGACCTCACCCCCATCCCTGGGAAGGTAATGGAACAACTAATCCAGGGAACCATTTCCAGCCACATGAACAACAAAAACGTCACCAGAAGTAGCCAGCATGGATTCACCAAGGGGAAGTTATGCTTGACCAACCGGATAACTTTCTACCATGAAGTGATAGGCTTGGTAGATGAAGGAAAAGCAGTGGATATTGTCTGCTTTGACTACAGGCAGGCTTTTGTCATTGTCTCCCAAAAGATCCTCATAAAGAAGCTGAATAAATATGGGCTGGATGAGCAGACAGTGAGGCGGATTGAAAACTGTCTAAATGGCTGGGGCCAGAGGGTAACAATTGGTGGCATCAAGTCTAGTTAGAGGCCAGTGACTAGTAGCATACCCCAGGCTCAGTACAGGGTCCAAACCTGTTTAATATCTTCATTAATGATGTGTATGTTGGGGCAGAGAGTGTCCTCATCACAGATGAATAAGGAAGCAATTTTTTTTCATTTTAAATAATGAATTAATATTTTTCTTAGTTTCTTTGGAAATCTGATTACATTCAGTGCATTAGTTCTGAAGAAGTAGCTTTACACTATGTTCTTTTTCATTAAAAAGCAACTGTTTCATCTCTATCAGCTGTTTAAAGAGTTTTCATTTTTACAAGATGCTTTAGAAACCACATTAAAGTATTTTGTTGTTTTATAGTAATTTGATTAGTTTCTTATGTTCCTTTTCAATGCTTTTTATCATATATTTTCTGGTGATTCATTAAAATATTCACACTTCCACACAGTTCATGACAAGCATGTATATGGCATTTTCTGTCAGTTCTTCACAATCAGTTTGAGTTATTAACTATTGCTTCAGCATATATGAAATAAATCTCCCCGTTCTCTGTTCTGTGGTCCAACACCTAAGAAACTGTGAGAGATTACCTCTGATTACAATGTTTTTTTTCAAATACTTACAGTCTAATTTCAAGTGCTTCAGTTACTTGAGAGTCTGTTTTCTATTTTGCAACCAATGGCATCTTTGTTTTTGGATTAACTTAAGAACCAAAATATTTGTCATCTAGCTGGGATTTGAAAGTAATTTGTAGCCTCTGCGTCTTGTCATGCATTTTATTCCATAGTATACATAGCATTGCTTTCAAGCGTGTTGGTTGATACCATGTCTTGGTTCATGGAAATATGCAAGAAAAAACATTATGTACTCAAAAGCACTAGCTATTGGCATAGACTCTTCACTCAGAGAAGAGTTTTCAGAAATGGGGTTACATTTATCATTTGGTTTTGAAAGGAATATAACTGTTGCTGAAAGTTGATTTGTGATGTGAACAAATGATAATAGCTTCGGGAATAGAAATAATATATAATATGATTTCCTTTACTTCCTCAGCTTTCTTTGCAATAGAGAACTTGGCTTTCATTTGCTTTTTGTAGAAACCATTTGTATATACAAAGACCTTATGAGCAGAATTTTTCTTTTTGTTCCTTTGAATCAGCAGTGCTTTCGCTGAAGTGTCCATCCTCACAATTCACTCACACAGTCTCACTGCCAGTAACAAAGTCCAATTGTGTTGATGAAATGCATCATTATAGATAACATAGCTGCAGGTTTTTTATTTTCTCTCATGGAATAAAGGAGATGTAAGCAGTATTTGCATTACAGTTCAGTTGTATACTTATATTGAGGTGATCTTGTGTGATACTAGAAAGCAGATTCCATAAGGGTCTTCATTTCTAGCAGAGCTAACTTACTGCTAGGCTTATCATGTATGTTCTGGTATCTGCCTTGTCAGATGCAGCTAAATGGGATCTAGAGCCTGTCATTTCCAAAATGTTAGTTTAGTTAATTTACTTTGTTTTGTGTAAAAGAATATTCACTTCTGCCTTCAGTTATTTCTTTGAGCTTTCATGGAAAAACTCTTGGCTTCAATAAACAGTGATTCAAAATTTACATTTTACAGTGGTGGGTTTTTTAATTTCTGAAGAGTGCACAGTTTTGGTTTGTTTGGTTGGTTGTGTTTGGGCTTTTTTTTGCCCCTGTAATATTTTATTGGACTTAATAATGGAAGTAGGTTGATGGTGGACCCTGGCCAACAGCTACACATCAAACAGCTGCTCTCTCAGTCCTCTACCTCACCAGTGATCTGGAGGAGAGAATAGGGAGAGTGAAAGTGAGAAAACTTGTGTGGCAAGATAAATATGATTTAATAAGTGAATGGAATAGAAGAAAACAATGAAACAAGTGATGCAAAGGCAATCACTCACCGCCTTTCACAAGTATACTGATGCCCAGCCTGTCTTTGAGTGATGGCTACCTCCTGTCAATTTTTGTTGCTGAGCATGATGTTGTATGGCATGGAGTATCCCTTTAGTCTTGGGGGTCAGCTGTCCCTGCTGTGGTCCCTCCCAGCTTCTTGGCCATCCTGACTTCCTTGCTGCAGGGCAGAGTAGGGAAAAGAGAAAGTCTTCATGCTGTGCAAGTGTGGCACAAGTGTGTTACGAACACTGTTTCAGTCACAGGTCCAAATCACAGCACTATATGGTCTAGTGTGAAGAAGTCTAATTCTCTCTCTCTATCCCAAGCAGACCCCATACGGTAATGAATGAACATAACCTTGAATTGAGACATTATTTTTGTAGAGCAGGAGATCTCAAATTTAGAACAATGGTCCAAGGGGATCTGACAAAAATTTTGCTGTGATTCAAACACATATTCTTAATCCTAGTAAGAATTCTGTTTTGCATTGGTATAGCTGAGCTTGTGTGACTTAAAAGCTGAGCTTCCATCTTTCCTGCTGCTTGTCAATGTTCCTTTAGAAACAGAAGCAGGAAATGCTGGCTTGATTCTCCTGCAACTACTACACAATTGATTTTCACAGATATGTCATTATTCTCGTGTTTGTACCTACAGTCAGTAGTTCAAGGGAATAAAGACATTCTTGTGGGAGAGAGAGACAAAAGGGGCCAATTTGGCCAACAACTGTTTTATCATTGACACCTTTTGGGGTAAATTTTACTCTAACTACAAAACCATAATATGGTTCTTCTGCTTCGTTAATGATTAAAATAAAAAAAAAAAAAAGATAACTTTCCAGCAAATGGGAACATGGTTTAGTAAAATAAATGTATATTCTGACATAGTTTGGTAAAAGAAACATTGCCCCTGAGATTCAGAACAGTAATTCAAAAATTGGATTAGTGGATAACTCTGAGGATGCCTAGGAGCAAAGGGTCAGAAAGGAGACAATTTGTTTATGTGACAGTATTTTATCAATTTACTGTGTTGCAAATGTTTTCTGTTGGTGTCTGATGCATGTAGTCTTGTATATATGCTTGTAGAGCTGATAGTCCTGAAGATGGAGAAATCTCTTGGAGGAACAGAATTCATCCCTACAATTTCTTTTTTCAGTACAACCTTTGCCTCCCAGATAATAGAATTTTAGCATGGGACTTCCAGGTGGATTTTTGCCTGAAAAGGACAAACAAAAAAAAAGTTTTAACAAATGTAGTGAACCAACTTTACCGCTGGTATTAACAACACAGAAATGACTGAGCAAACTTGTAGCCACATGCTACTTTATCCATGTAAGTGTCAGCTGTAGTTTAGATAAATTAGAAGAGATTATGAGGTGTGCAGGCTAAACAAGTATCTGAAATATTAGCTGCTATATCCAGACCTGTTATAGAAGTCTTTATTGTAACAGAAGACTTGAGGTTTTGGAAAAAAAATGTCATTAAAAAAAAAAAAAAAGAAGATTCAGGCAGTCAGCTAGCAGGTTTTGCCTCTCCTATCAAAAATTGTCTAGTCTAATCCATAAAGATGAAGGCCCCAAAAGAAAAGCTTCTCTGACTTTTGTGTCAGAAGACATAAAAATTCTGCAAAAGTTTCTCTGACAACGTTTGTGAGCATGTACTGCAAATAATGAAATAAAATACTCCATTTTATGGAGGCTTTCACAAGTATACTAGGTTATTCCAGAGTTTTTACTTTTTTACGTCATCATTAGGGATAATTTTTGCAAAAATATCATACAACCAAGTCAGTTTAGGTTTTAGGCATTAGCATCTGAATAAAGCATCTGAATAGAATACTTGAGAGGAATATTTCTGCCATATCAAAAGAAATATGACTTAATTATTACAGGTAAGTTTTTGACAAACGTGTTTCCAAAGCACATAATTTTAAAAAGGAACAAGATGAAAGCTAGATTAGAGAAATAACATTCCATCTGCTTTTGTTGTGCACAAAACCAAGTGAAGAGTAATGTAACTGATCAGTTCTGGTTCTGTGGGTCATAGAGGGATCCAACCTAATTGTCAGATTTCTTGGAGGATTTTACTGCAAGTGATTAAGGAACATGGAACTAAACCTCTGGAAAGACCACAGTCCTCAGTGGTTTTAGATTAATTGAGCTCATTAGAACGGAGTTGTTGGGACAATGTTTTCCAACAAAGTGTGGGTGCTTGCTTAGCTGCTGCAGCAGATGACCATTAAAAATACAATTTAAGTCTCTGTTTTGCTGACAGATCAAACCTTGTGCAATCTGAAAAGAAATAAAATTCCAAACCATAAATAATTGCTTTCTACCCAGACTTGAAAGCAAAAAGACCTGATTCTCTTCCTACATGCCACTCATGCATACAAAGTCATCAGATGAGATTGCAGGTTCATGAAAATGTTGCTCGCACTAAAAGGTCTTCCTCTTTGCATAGTTATGCTTATTTGAAATATAATATATAATGCTGGTTAAAAAAATCAGTATTTTTTAAATTATTGATGACATTTACAAAAACTGGCTGATAATCTAGAGACCATTAGATGTTCTCCTATTCAGAAACTGTGATTCTGCAGGTACCCTTCTTTCTTCTGTCTCATACATATATTTTATGCTGTCATCAGAGTATTTTTATGGGTATATTTGATTCTGTATGACTCTTAAATCCCTCTTCTGAAAATCAAATGTGAATTGTTTCAAATGTCTTCAAGACATTTAATTATAAATTTTAATGGCAAACTATTTTTAAGAAACAATACATAATTTTTAATGGAAAAAGCTTTTCCCCACTTTCTTCTTCTATTTGTGCCAGTAGTAAGAAATTGGTAGAAAGGCATGAAGGAAAAGCTAGGTATTTACAATAGCACTGTTTGTAGTCCAGGGCTAGGTGAATTAATTTTAATTGATAAAACAACTTCTGTTTCATCTGAAGTAAAAACATCATCAAAATCAGCACATATTTCTGAATATTTCTTTGCAACAGAACAGTTGACTGAATCTGAAATAGCAAAAGAAAAACTTTTGAGTCCTGGCCAGTTTACGGTTTGAAAGATGTTGGTAAGTCAATCACAAGGCAAGGAAAAGCAGAATGGGAAAGAGAATAATTACAGGGAAACCATTATTTGTGTGAAGGAAAGAGGCCTGCTTGTTTTCCAGGAGAAACCTTATCGTATAGTGAAAGTTATGGAAAAAAAGGTGGTGTGGGAACATTGACTAGAGGACTGGGGAGTGCCCCGAGTAATTCCGCTATTTGTAGACTTTATTTGCAGACCAGTGTTATCTTCAGTGTATAAGGTTAGATAATTTTTCTTTAAGGATGTCATAGTTTAAGCTCTAATTTACCCATAATTCTGTAAACTTTGGGGCAAAGCATACTACCTCTATTCCTTTACACCATTTGTAAATCACCATGTTATTTATAAAACTAGAGAAATACATTTTAAGTTGTAAAAATGTCATTGAATTAAAAGCCTCATCTTTTTACTTCTAGACTGTCCTGCAGTAGGTAAGCAAAGTGCTCTGAACTGTGGGGGTCACTGAGTCTCAAGCTGTCAGTTTCTGATGTAGGGCTGAGGTTTTAGCATAAACTGCAGAATCTGAGCTCCATCCTGCTGACAGGAAAAAGAGATATGACCCCAGGATTGTTTTCTTGGGGCTTGGGGGATTCTGAAGCTATAATTATATACAACATGTTTGGAATTCCAGGTGTTCTGCACAGCACCCTTAGCAGTAGAATTAGTAGGTTCATTCTCCTTACAATTTAAACAGCATATTTTGGTACAGGTTAGGGGTTGACCTGCTGGAAAGCAGCTCTGCAGAGAGGGACCTGGGAGTCCTGGTGGACAACAGGATGCCCATGAGCCAACAATATGCCCTTGTGGCCAAGAAAGCCAATGGCATCCTGGGGTGCATCAAGAAAAGTGTGGCCAGCAGGTCAAGGGAGGTTATCCCCCCCCCCTACTCTGCCCTGGTGAGGCCACATCTGGAGTTTTGTGTCCAGTTAATTTCAAAAAATTATTTAAATTTTTGTTGTTAAAACCTACAAAGAGTTTAGGTTGTGCCTCAAGTCTCTCTGTTTTGGTATGCTACTCATGGTGATAACTATTAAAACTGGAAAGAGAAATCCTGGACAGTATTTGCATAGTGTAAAGGTAGTTTGTTCTTTAAGAGACCTGAACTGAAATAGTTCCATAGTATGTTTTGAGTCAAACTAGGACGAGACAACTAGATGGGATTTGCTGTTTGAAAGAGGCAGAGATTCTTGTCTTTCTTTAACAAACTCTCTCCTTTAATGTGCAGCAGTCTGTATAGCAACATGAAATCTGCAACTTAGTATTAGTCCTGCATGAGTTTTAGTCATCATGCAAGGATGCCACAGACACAAAACTCATCTCTGATGTTAGATACTGAGATCCATATTCTGCTGCCCATAATATCTTTTGTACACTTGGTGGGGAGTTATGGGAAATTTGCCATGCTTTAATTTGGAAATCCATTTTCATTAAGTGCACTTTTAATTTACGTAGTGATAGTAGTTGCTGTGAGCTTTTTGCAGAATTAATACTTTAAAGATATGATTGGGCAGATGTAAACTTCCTCAGCAAGTGTATTTTTTTAGCTGAAGTCTTTTGATGAAAGATATATTGTGAAGAAATGAAGTTTACAAAGATGATGGGATATGGTACAACCTTGCTTTAATGGTTGGGAGTAGGAAACAGGAGAAAAAATGTGTGGGTTGTGACCCAGTGAATTTGGGGACAACGTTCTGTATAAATTACGCTCTCTCAGATTACATGAAAATATAAGATAATGAACTATAGCAGTGGGCAGTAAACCCTTTGGAATAAACTGATTTACATCTTAAAAGCTGAGTATTTAAGAGGCAAGATGTGATACATTTGTTTGTAAATGATTTCCTTCTTTTACCTATCTTAATAGCTTAATGACTGTCGTGTTAATTTCGTTTGAGCTCTACTTTTTATATGAGTTTGCTAACAGAAGTTGACATAAAAGCCTTTGTGAACAGACTTGATTGGTTCTGTTTCTATAGCAACATGGCTGAATAGAAGAATGATTTCCTTTAGGAACCTTTCCTAAAAGCTGTTTTGTACCCTATAACGATATCTCTAGATTGCCATCCCTTGTCAGAGGTGAACAGAGATCACATCGAGGGTCAACTTTGTTCCTTGTGTTTATAGATTATCCTCTGCAATCAAAAGACTGCATTGCTCTTCTTTTTCTTTGTGGTGCTGAACCAATTCCATTCTTCACTATACACTGATGATAGGAAACTCAGCAAGACCTTTATTTTCCGAAACATAACAAATAAACTAGGACTAGACCGACTATTGTACTGTATTAAAAGTGTCTCCAGCAGCTACTTCGAGTTCCTGATTTTTCTTTTCAGTTATATATCCATTTGTAAATAATTTACTTGATGCATGTTATTTTGCGGAAAAGCCTGAAATATTAAATAGCAAGTTGAACAGTTTAGTCCAGTGCTCTGATTAAGAGAGAGATAGATGTTGTTTGGTATTCTTGATCTTGGTAAACCCTGAGGCTTAGTATACAAATATCCTTTGTTAAAGGGTGAATGTCAGCTCCATTAATAGTGACGTTTTGAACAGAAAAGATATATCAGGTTATCTAAGTACCATGTTGGGGAGGTTTCTAGTCAAAGATAGTCAAATAGTTCTTTACATAATTTTATATAAAAACAGTAGTAAAGCTTGCTAATCAGAATTAATAATGATGAATACTTGTGTAATTTTTCATGTTTCCTATCCATGTAGGTTTTAAATAAAGATAATGAATGACTTGTTTTTGTACTTTGACTTACATGAAGGATAATGCCCATTAATAAAATAGTGTGTGTTTGTGAAACAAAGTACCTTTCTGTCTTTCTCAAATGTTAATTTTAATAAATGTTTTCTAAGAGAGAATTTTATTCGGATAGGAAAAGTGGTTTAAAAGTTTCCTTCCTCTGTATTATGATAGGAATGCCTTTCTAATTTTTGGTTATGTTTCTTAAATGAAGCTAGCAAACTTGCTCATTGTGTCTGTATCCTCCTCTATTCCACATTGATAACTTCTGATCCTGTTAGCCATCTTTATTCTTAGTGGTGCATGTCAAAAGATTTAGATTCTGTGTCAGCAGAGGAGAGACACCAGTGTTTGCAGAGGAAGAGGCAGCTGTTCTGTTAGACATCAGACAATCCACAAGGAAGGAAACTTTTTAATAACGAAAAAGTTGCTTGGGGAGAATATAGGGCTGTTTCTTTTGAGTAACTGTGTCTGTTTTTATTGGTTAAATAACTTTTATTTGAAAACTGATATACTGAATTAAGAGATTTTTAGTTGTTTAATTGAGAAAATGAGTTGAAGATTGTGACACTTTCAAAAGCTGTTTAAGAGACTATTTTTTAAAGTCTCTTTTAGGGATATTTTCTAAAAACCATAGTGGTAAATAGTGAGAAGTCTTGATACTTCAAGGAACAGAACACCTGAAAGATACTTTGTGCTAGCTGTGCTTTGGGGATTTCATGGGGAATTTCCTTTGCTCAAAAATAGGCCTAGTGTAAGCTGTAAAGTGTATTAAAAAGGCTAATAAATGGCGACTGTGGTCCTTGTGGTGGTATCACTGTCTCTGTACAGATAATTGGAGGAAAATGTAGAAGGAACCAATAATTTTTAGTGGAACTAACGTTACCAAGATGCTCAAAGAGATCTAGAACCTGTCAAAAAGAAAAGATATCTTTTTCTTTTGCATGTTGTCCTTGCACCTGTGTTATCTTAAGCAGCATGAGTATAGTTTACTGTAGTTACAAATAATGTGATTTTTAAAAGTGTGATACCCTACCACATACTGGAAAGATCTGAGTAGGTGCCTTTGCAATTCCTGTTTATTTTAAAAAGCAGTTGTCATAAAGACAAAAAATTGTTGTAGATGTCTTGAAACTGTAAAAGATTTGTGTTATTAGATATCTCCATCTTACTCACTATAGGACAAGTGAATGTTTTTTTCATTGCAGCGCATTCCCATCTTTTCTCCTGTCATGTCTATAACATCAATTGAAACTGTATACGTTCACTGGAAAATTCTATGGTAGTGTGCTTAGATGCAATATGGATATACCTATGCAGAAAGAAAAGAATGTGCACACTTAATTAGTCCGATGGTTATACAAATGACATCACAGCAGTAAACACCTACCGTATGGCAGAAAGACATATGTTTATCATATTCAATTGAGCAATATTTGGAGTGCAGAGCACGGTTAAATTTGTTGACATTCTCACCATAAAGCTGTCATTGCAGCACTGATAGCAGGTGATAGTTCTACAAGTGCATGTCAAATCTGTGCGTATCTGTTTTGACATCTGTTGATGGAAGCTCTCTTTTTCTATTTGAGCTGGACAATAACCTTGATATTCCTCGTGAACAGTAAAGGCCCGCAACTGTTGTTTTAAGAAGGATGTCTTAGCTTGTGACTTACACCTGTCATAACAAATTAGCAGATTACTACTGATAATAAAACAAACATTGGCACATTTGAAATAGATCCTCTTACAACATTAAATCTTTAGTTGTTCTGCTCACTGACTATACCTTTCTATCTGGTTGAATTTCCTGAATGTAAAAGAAAAAATCTATTAGAATGTGTTTGGTGATAATAATGTTGTTCCCTTCTCACCCACCTTCTTTCCTGTTTCTGCCATCACCCTCCCTAAAATAATCCATCAGTAAAAGCACTTTTCCATTAAGTAGAAGTAAGCTTATAAAGTAGTTATGGGAAAAGAATGTTTTGAAAGATAACAAGCTTCCTTTATTTTCTTTAGAACAGATAAACAAACTCCTTTAGACGCAGTGTGGCACCAGCTTGAGGTATAAACCAGAAATACTTCCTTTTGCTCCAGTATCCATTGTTGACAATACTACATAACTTGCCAATAGAAAAAATACATTTAGATCTAAATTAATATGACAACATCTCATTTTTCAGTTGAAATAACTACAGGTTTCTAAGTCCAAACTGCGCAGCTACAGCAAGTTTTTACTTTGGTTTTATGCCAGTATTAGATTGTACATCTATTGTAATGTCATGATGAAAAAGTCAGTATAGATGAATGCATTTATATGATAATTCTTTGATGATTTGGGCTAAGTGACTATTGCTTTTTTTTTTTTTTCCTGACATCAGTTGGCAAGCTATTAGTTTGAAATAAATTAGTGTATAGAAAAAAATAAGACGAGCATTACGAGCATTAGTGAAACAGATTCTTCCTTTTCCTTTTAGCAATGAGATGGACTGCATGAAGTAGGCTGTGGATTGAATACAACTGGTAAAATTAAGGCCTGTGGCAAATGGAAAACTATTTCTGTAGCATCCCTAAGATCAAATAGTGATTTTACAGGCACGATAATCCAAAAAATTGTCCTTTCAGGGCAACCTCAAGTTCATTTACAATCTCCAAATATAATTACTCATTTAGAACATAGTAGTACTTCCTAAATGGTAGTGTAATTCTTTCCTAATTTGCGGTTGCTTTGTTTGTTTGATTATAGTGATTATGATGTTCATTAGTAGCAACTGGTTAGGTGCTGCAGTTCATATCATCAAACAAAATGCAGTGTAAATGTGCAGTGACAAAATTTTAATCTTGAAAAATTGCTTTAGTGTCAGCAGATATTCTTTTAACAAAAACGTTTTTGTCATTTTAGTTGCAGTTTGATTTTATGACAGAATTATGGTTGTATTTCCATTCGATACAGAGTCTCTATTACAGTACACCTACTCTGCAGTTGTAAAGAAATGTAGTGTAGAAGAAATAGTGACTTGGTTAGCAGTTTTTAATTTTAACAAAGTGAGGTGTGCCTTGTTTTCCAATAGTATTCCAAATGCCTGTTTACAAGACACCTGTTATCAAATGACTTAACACTCTGAAAAAGAAATGTGAAGTTAATGACTGCAGAAGAATAGTTGTGCTATCTGTTCAATAATTTATAATCCTTAACATTTTATATGTGGTCCTATAAATTAAAATTTTAAGAGCTTTTCCCCAAAATATTGGGTTCATTGGCCATCTCAAATGTAATTCAAAATTTTCAATTGTGTGAGTCAAAGTAATGAATTTAAAGTACTCAGTGTTAGGGTGGGGACTACCTCTAATTTAAACTACTAATAATATCCCAATGCTATCATGCTCTATAACTTTGTTTTAGCTCTTTATGGAGTTTTTACTTGGATAAATGTCTTTTTCTTTATTTAAGATAATTAATTTTTAAATTACTAATTAAAAAGATTAAATTAATAATTAAAAAAATTAAAAATACCATTCATTTTAAGACCATTGTATTTTTAAAGTTTAACCATCACATGAGTTGTATTTACATTCCAGAAATATAAATCCATATTCCATACTAAAATTTATTGTTAGTGGTGCTTTCCAACGATCATGTGACAGCACTAAATGATCCTAAAGAAAGATGGATAGAGCAGAACGTATCTGTAAATAGCTAAACCTGAAATAGGTTACTAGGGGAGAAAAACAAAGTTTTATGGCTCTTCAGAAACACTAAAAAGCTGAGGATTTCTTGTGCTTCCATAATCGATGTTTACGCAACGTGTAGTAGTAGTAGATTTCTTGTATTCTCCACTATTTTGGCCTCTTGCAAGACTTTCAGTACATCAAGAACCTATTTTTGAACCAATTTCAAATTAATTAGAAGAAACAGGTTGTTGTTAGTATTCACATTCCGTGATGTTGATGGAAAACTTCCTGCTAATTCAAGGTTGGTCCAAATGTAGAGCTGCTTGTCAACAGTTTCTGAAACAGTAGGTGTGCTGAAGTAGAAAGGAGAAAAAACATGAGTAATTGTTTACAAGAACTGTAAAGAGACGTGAATACGGAGAAATCTTTCCTTAAAAACCTTTGAATTTGATTTTATCAAACAGTGAAACTAGTTATGATTTTTATGATAGTCTATGAGGTATCAAAGTATAAGAGCTAAATGGCTTTTTTTGAGTAGTATATTTACATTTTTGGATATGTCAGGAAAACAAAAAAGAAAAGCCCACAACCTACAAATAAAAAAGAAAAAATACTGAAAAGACGACTAAATGAAAAAGCTTTGGTTCTGTGGAGACCTTGCAGAGGAATTGAAAGGGGCAGATTTCCTCTTCCAACCCTTGTCCTTTTCTCAAGCTACAAGGCTTTGTACAATCAACCAACAGACTTAGCTAGTTTACCCCCTGTTCCAATACCAGCCTTAATTTCCAAATTAACAGGAATCTACTGGTCATCAAAATTGCCACAGCTACCCTGTCTTGCCTCCACCTCCACCCTTGCCTGCATTTCCTCGTCCTCTGTGGTTTTTTTATGTTTCAGCAAGAACATCAATTATTGAGACTTGTTCAGTATACAACTTTAGTGGCAATAGGCTAACATTAACCTGGAGACACAAAATACAAGCTGTTTTCACATTTCCCAGCTGATCCTTATCCTGGAGTATTAGACTTTACTGCAGCCAGCAGTGAACATAACATTGGGATTAAGAGAAAGCCATACTTGAGCTGGAATAAATTATAAACCATTCTTCCCTTCCTGCATCACTTTTAATCCTAAACTAGCAAATTTTAGTGGATTCAGCAACAAACGAAACTTCCTCCGGGTCTGTAACCTTACTCCAGGCAAAGCTCATAAGTCCTTATCTGTGAGAAGTCTCAGCGTGAATGTTTGACCTCTGCTGACTTTTTCAGTATACTTTATGCATCAGCAAATACACCTTTTTGGGCCCTGATCTCCCAAAACTTGATCCGGACCCCACTGGTTTTCTCAATTCCTGTTGTGTAAAACAAGAATAATGTGATTGCTAATGACGTAGGCATTATTGCTTGTGAGTTGGTGCCACATGGTGGTATTGAGTACTCGTGAGGAAATTAGTAATTCAGGTACTCAGGCAAGAGTTTGAGCGGTGGGTACTAAATAAAGCATGAATTCTTGACATAAATACAGGGGTAGCATGAAATCTCCAATACCTGCTCGTTCCATGAATATAATCACTTCTGTGTATAGATTGAATTAGGCATCAGGGGGATCATAGTTAATGTAATTTGGGAATGTTTATTAATGCATATGCCTTGGAACTAAATTAACAGGCCTTAATTTTTCCTTTAGTGATCTTTTGAGAGATGATTTTGCCACTTTACATTCTCTTTAACATGTGAGTTTAGCTCACCTGTTATATCTTACAGCTAGTATTGCTCTAGATAAGTAGACATAGATTAGTTAAAGGAATTTTGAGAATTACAGATTTTAAACAAAAAATTTAAAAGACCATTTTTTTCTCTTGGGAAAATTAATAAAGTTGCAAAACTGAAAGGAAATTTTTACTAAGATACCTAACAGTCTGAAAAAATATGGCTATAACATTAACTGACATTATGTGACAAACGGTCTTATGTTGAAAATAGGTCTGGGCACAAAATACTGTATTCTGAATTACATGAGGTCTAGTCAATATTAAGGAAAAGTTCTATGTTGTCTTCTTGTACTGTAGCCTGAAATATAGTGAGACTTTCACTTTACTTGGGCAGAAGGTAAAAGGGGTAACAGAAGTACCTGTGTTCAGCTCTGTAGAATGCTTGCTGCACTGCAGTGCAGTGCCTTTGTAAGTCCTAACAGTATCATCCTGTTAAAAATGCACTTAATGCTATCCAGATATAAAAAGAATTAGGTGGACTGGGTTTTTAGCTCTACATTTATGAAAGAAAGTCTTGTCTTATTTTCAGATCATTGCAATGCTAAAGTTAACATTAGGATGTCGCAGTGTAAGAAAGAAAATACCACAGGTGTCCTGGTTTGAGGTAAAACAGAACCAATTTTGTTCAGTAACTTTGCTTCTTAGCTGGGCCTCTTCTAACTACAGAAATTAACTGCATATTGTGCAGACAGTGTTCACTCTCTCAGAGTGATAAGACCAATGTTTATAGCTGATGCCCAGGCATGGTGTGCAGAGAGGCTCCTGCTTATACTTATTGCTATAACCCCCAAGGCCAACCAACTCTGTTATTTGCCACGTTGGAGGGTCGGAAGCAGAAAAGCATAGTGGGGTCCCACCTGCGGGGAGGAGCGGACAGGACAGGTGACCCAAAACTGACCAACAGGGTTTTCCATCCCATCTGCCTCATGCTCAGTATAAAAGCTGAGGGATCAAAGGGTCACGGGCTCTTCCTTCAATGGCTGACATCTGAGGAGGACTCTGTTTTTCTGCCTGTGATCCCGATCCTGAATCCAGATCCGGAATCCCGTTCCCGTCCGTCACTGAGTCCAGCCTGGGACTGCCCCAGTGCCAGCCGGTGACGTGATTGTCATCTCGGGAGCTTGATACGGTTTTGTATATATTTTTCATTATTTCTTTTTATTTTATTATTAATATTTCATTAAAGTAGTTTAGTTCCTTCTAAACTCGTAAGTCTCTTTTTCCTCCTCTGCCTCTCTCTTTGTAGAGGGGTAGAGGGGAGCATCTGTCGGTCCCGTCTGGGGTCCCTCGGAGTCCAGTTGTGGACCACCCTGGGGTCCAGTTGTGGATTTGGCCTAAACCACGACACACAGGCTCTTTTTTTTTGGTTTTGTTAAGTTTTGCTTTGTTTCTGTTTTTTTTTTTTTTTTCTTTTTCATTTGGAACTACTGTAATTTCTGCTGCTTGGGATTTTTTATACCTTCAAACTTCAAAGAATTGCTCTTGTTGACATTGAGAAGAGCCACAAAACTACAATGGTTCACTCTATACTACTAACATCTTTTCCATAACAATACAAGAACTGTACAGTAGAAGAACAGAGCACAAATTTGAACTGGTTGCTTTTAACATGAGTATAAGTTTGTAATTAAGAGATTGTCCTGCTGAGGAGGTACCACTGCTGACCCCTTCAGTTTACAAAACTAAGGTCAAATATTTGGCCATTATTAAAGATGTCAGAAGAACAAAGTCTGGATTTCTAAAGAAGGCAGGAGTAAGGACAGAAGATTGCTTGTGCATTCCTCCACCCAACACCCTGAATTTAGAACTGTAATCATCTGATGATGTCAACTAAGCACAGTCATATATATATGCTTACATTATATTATCTAGTCCCTTTCCATTCTTGTGTCAGGTATCGTAAATTATGTGACTTACACGTTTTCCTTTGAGATGACAGTATTAATCTATTAGATCCCAGGATTAGAAGCTTTTACTTACTCGTTTGCCTAGACATAATTTGCTAATGGTTTTATGAAAAATTATTTGCTGTCACTGTTTCCTCGTATATCTAATAAGGAATGATTGTGTCGCCACTTCTGATGTAATTTCTTAACTAAGTTAGGTAGTCAATGACTGGAATGTATTCAGGCCAATTGGTTGCCTGCAGGGGTGTAACCGCACAGATGCCAAATCTCATTTCTTAACAAGGATTTTCACTGTTAGATCTTCATAGGTTTAGATCTCTGAACTGGTTTTCCTACTCTTGGTGTGACTGTTATGCTACTAATCATTAATTTTCTGTGGCCAGTGGCTGAGGAAGAATGATTCCTGAGAGTGTACTGGACGCAGTTTTTAATGTCTTTTAGTAAGTTCTTCATTCCACATTATTTTTGGTTTATCTTCTTTTATCTGCCCTCTTGCTCTATCCTGTCATGGTGGGAAATTTGTCTTGTGATTTTTACTAAGAAAATAGAAGGAAGGGAAGAAGACTGGTTCATGCAAAAGGGAAATCACTGCCTTTATTAAGTAAGAACTGTTAATAATCAAGGGGATAAACCAGGCAAGAATAAAACGTGTGTTATCAGGAGAGTACTGCCTTTTTGATAGCTTTGTTCGTCATCTCTGACTTCTGTTCTCCTGTGCCTGTTCAGAGGATCTTGATAAGCTTTTCTGCCCCTTTGTGTCTCTGTTGTGATTTAGATCAGCTTCATCTTTTTTGGGGGGAAAAGGGATGGTTAGTGTGAACAACATTTTTTTTTCTGTTATGTTTAATAGATTGCTATGGAGGATAACATTTATATGTGTGACGGCTTCCAAGTGCATTGCAGAATAACACATTTAGCAATTTTTAGACTATTTTTCTATGCAGCATGTTCTTTCTCCTATCTAGAAATCATTGAAAAAATTTAATTTTTATGACTTTCGGTATTGTTGCAGGTTTATTTATGGCTTTGTTTTGTTTAACTTACGAAACATCGAGTGCTTGGTTTACACGGTACAGGAGGACATTGCATACCCATAGTGATGAACATGCATTTGAAATGCCTGTATATTTTGGTCAGTCATATTTTCTGCATTTTTGCTTTTGCCTATCGATATAAGAAAGTGGGAAAAAATCTCTGAAGTGGTTTCTCCATTTCACATGAGTTTTGTTGGGGGGAGAGTCCTATCACATTTTTTCTAGAACAACCTTAAGTAAATGCTATTTGACAGTTTCGGTCTCTGCATAGAAGTAAAGTCTTCCATGTGGAATGAGAAAGAGAGAGGACAGGGAATCCACCACATAGCACAGGAAAGTAGCAAGGGAATAAGACACTTGGCAGTGAGTTACTTTGCATGTAAAGGTGTTCTGCTTGAATTTATATAGGCTCAGTGAATCATCCTTAACTTTAACTGGTAGTTGTATGACACATCTGGCACTGAATGAATGAAAAGCCGGTTCTTCAGGACATTGGTAGATGAATGGAAGTGGAAGAAATGCAAGGCAGCTCATCTGTCACAGTGGTGTGTCTTTTCTTTAGACAAAGTGGGGTTAATGTGAGAGCATGAATCTCACATATGGGGCACTTCCTACTTGCTTGTCAAATGAAAATGTCTGTAGCACTCAGTCACTGTTCTTAGTTAAAGAAAAACAAAGTGAAAAAGAAACATGTCTCTTGTCACTACCAAATTGTAAATTTGTTAGTTTTCAGCTAGATAAATCAGCTCTTGTGTCATTAGCAGTCCTAATCTGGGAAAATAATAGTATATCCAGGCTCTTAATCCAGATGGGCATATGAGTTGAGACTGTGTTGCACAGCTAGCCTTGATGAGCTCGTGCTGGTTTCTCTCTACAGTGGAAACCTGGGTTTGCAAGCTGAATGACCTTTCCTCTATTCTTCACTCAGTCTTTAGGACCCCGCTACTATCAAATTAAGTTTATGCTGTTTATTCCTGGTTTGGAACTGTAACCTTGGTTGATTTTTGATACTTTTGGTGATACAGATATTAGAAAGAAAAATTTGTGCCCAGCGCGCACTCTACACTTTGCCATCAGAGAAGTTTCCTACAGATTTTCAGCTTTGATGGGTGAGTTGGTGGTGTGTTACCTTTTGGGTTTGTTTACCCACCTCAAAAAGGGGCAGAACTGTATATGCTTAGAGAGGAATAGTGGAAGTTTTGCCATGTTAAAGAAACATCACCTGATCTAAATGTTGCTCTGATCAGAGAAGCTCGTTGTTTTTTACCCTGGTTTGTTTTTTCATTCTTATCATCATAGAATGGGTTTAGGTTAGAAATGACCTGAAAGATCACCTAATTCCAACCCCCTGCCATGGGCAGGGGCACCTCCCACTAGACCAGGTTGCTCAAAGCCTCACCCAGCCTGGCCTTAAACACCTCCAGGGATGGGGCCTCAGCAACCTCTCTGGGCAACCTGTTCCAGTGCCTCACCACCCTCAAAGTGAAAAACTTCTTCATAATATCTAATCTAAATCTACCCTCTTCCAGTTTGAAGCCATTCCACATTATCCTATCACTACCTGCCCTTGTAAAAAGTCCCTCTCCAGCATTTTTGTAGGCCCTCTTCAGACATTGGAAGGCTGCTGTAAGGTCTGCCTGGAGTCTTCTCGAGGCTGAACAACCCCAACTCTCTCAGCCTGTCATCATAGGAGAGGTGCTCCAGCCCTCTGATGATCTTTGTGGCCCTCCTCTGATCCCTGGGACAATTTGTGTGCTGAAGCTGGATCAGGCGCATAAGCATCTATTGGATTTAATCTTTTTTCTCTCTAACACACTCTAACACTTCAGCCTCACCACTGTGTTGGCATGGCTTTTGTTGACCCTCCCATCAATTTACTCCACTTCCAAAAAAAAAAAGACATCTCTGAGATTTGCTTTACTCTCCAGTTCCTCACTTCTAAACATAAGAGGCCATAGCCCTGCACATGAGTCATATGAATCTCTTCCTGTGCTTTCATTGGGTTCTTGAACTTTTACGCGTATACAACATGGGGATTTTCTTGTTTTGCTCATTCACTTCCCCAAAATACTAGCTCTACATAATAATTTTGGAAAAAAGGTTTAGAGCCAGTGATACATACTATTGAAACAGTATTGACTTGGAATTGAGTTGTATTTTTCAAGGCATGAAATGTATTTTCTTTGAAGGGTAAAATTAGCTGACAAGCTAAAAACCAGCACTGTAAGACTGATAATGCTATTTCAAAGGAGACAGTAACCCTAACAATGGCAACTTGCATTATAGTCTGCTTTATCTGGGGAGGGGAAAAAGAAAAGAAGTATTAACTATGCTGGTCTTCATCCTCATTGTCTTGTGATTGTTTTCCATGCTACCTTTTTATGTTAGTCTGGAATATTTTCAAATACCCAAATTTGAGGGTTTTCCTGTATATTGCTTAGAAGGCATCTTCCCTTGATGATATGTTTTATTTCTCCTTTATTTCAGAAGTTCTTCTGATAATCACTCAATTTTGTCTATTTCTTGCATATCAGTTTCCTTATGCCCTTTAAGTAATTGCACTGTTACATTTTCTTTTAATTGTCACTTAGCCAATGTAAAAGTAGCATGCCAGTATTTAGCTCAGTGATCTTCCTCCATAAATTTGTCCTTACAGAGCTGCTCATGATGTTTCTGTCTTTATTTTACTGATTGCTAATTCACCTGCTTGTTTTTAGTATTGAACCTAAAGGTGTATTACTTGTGAAATTTTACTGTAGTCTTATCAAGTGTATATATCTTTTTATATGTTTTTTTATGCTACGTCTTTCTTTGCCTATACAAGGCAAAATTGTGTTGTTTTAATTTATTGCCATAATATCTATTAAACTATATGTGCACTCTCTAAAAGGCATGTGATACCTCCCTAACTCCTTCAGCAATAATTTTATTAGGGCATTCTGGCTTGGATTATGTCATATGATTTTTCCTTTACACATTTGGTTTCAGTTGTGTAAATAAATCTATTTGTTGCTTTATGTCTGTTGTTGGAGTATCTAAAAAAATATTTCTTATTGTTATTTTCTCTACCATTCTGGTGGCATGTTGTGAATTTTCACACAGATGTAAGCACCTTATCTTTTGAAATATCTGAATATAAGACATGCAGCTAGTATGGAAAGAACATTTAGCAATCTCTCAATTTACATTTTCTAGTGTTTTCTAAACAATATACACTGTTAGTAGCAGTTTATAGTAACATACGTGGACATAAAGGGATTTTACAGATAAGTATGCCTCAATGACTCAGTATTGTTTGGTTTTAATATGTCTACTTAGCAATTATATACCAGATATCTTCAATTTACTTAATTTTATTAAAGGAATCATGAACGTAAGTTAAATAAAGAATACCTGGGGAAAAATCAGTTTTAATAGGCATTGGAATCACTTGCCATTACAGAAGAAGTCCCTGTATTTTTGCGTAGTTCAAATACTTTTGCATTACATATAACCTGATTCAAGATAGTTAACGTGATATGTTACATTACAACTGTTAAGAAGGAATGGCATTTAAAAATAAAAAAAAGGATGGTGCTAATTTCATAATCTCATTTTGGGAAACTGTCCTTCGTTTCATATCATCCATTCAATTTCAGTAAAATATGAATGAGTTTTCATAGCTATCCAATTGGAATTTTTCAAATAATAACATAATTGTTATGTTCTTTTGGAACGACATTTGATTAGTGCATTTTGTTGACACTGAAAACAGGCTGTGTACATGCCCTCTTTTCTTTTTGTCTTGCCAGAAAGTGAATGCCCTTCACTGTTTTTTGAATGCAAAAAAATAAAAAATAATGTCCTACAAATATACTTAAAGTAATAGTGCTTACAAAACAGAAAGAACTTTATTAGCTTGTTTGCTGTTATCTCTCAGTAGGGAAATAAACACAACACAAAGAAATCCCAGTCAATCTTGGTTATTGAAAAACAGAGATTGGTTGAATAGAAAGATAAAGATTCTGCCAACCTTTTGCTCTTAAGCACCTGTGAGAAAGCTCTTGAGGGTATACTGTATAAATTTGGGTTCTTGTCACAAGCATGATTTTAAATATTTCATGAGTTCTGCTTCAAGTGCTTCTACACTGCAAGCAACTATAATATTAATCTTCTCTAATAAACTACTATGATAAGTAGATTTCAAGCTAATTTTTATAAGCTTGTTACCGTTTAGCACTTTGTCTGTATTTAAAAGAGCAGATTTGTTCTCAAAATGCAGAAGATTTTAAAACAAATGTCTCTTAGTGAATCATTTTTAAGTCATGCTTGCTGTTGTTTCTAATGAACTTTACAGAGCTTTGAACTGGATTTTTTATCGTTGTGACCTTAAAATGATTCCTCTTTTCTTTCCGAACTTGATAGTGTATAAAGGTGTCTCTGAACTCTGAACACCAGACATAACAGTACGTAGAAATATTGTAAGACAGCTTTGCAGACTGTAAGGCAGTCTGGTGCTTGTGAGTGTTCCTCCACTGAAGCTGGGAGTATTCTACTGTACAACCACCTGTGACTACCAGGACTTGTGAGGCCACACCTGGAGTACTCTGCTCAGTTCTGAGCTCCCCAGTATGAGAGAGGTAGGGACATACTGGAAAGAGTCCAGCAAAGGGCCACCTCTGCTACAGGGAAGGGCTGAGAGAGCAGGGACTGTTTAGCCTGGTGAAGAGGTGGCGTGGGGATCTTCTCCATGTGTACAAATATCTGATGGGGGGGGTGTAAAGAAAATGGGGCCAACTCTTTTCAGTGGCATCCAGTGACAGAACAATATTGACACCATTGCTCTGCTTACACCTATTGTCTGCTGTACTGTTATTGGACATTAAGTGAACCAGTGCTGTTTCTGTCTGAACATCAGGAAACACTTTTTTACTGTGAGGGTGACTGAGCACTGCTGCAGGTTGGCCAGGGATGTAGTGAAGCCTCCTTCATTGGAGATATTCAAAAGCTGTCTGGAGCTCTTCCTGGGCGATCAACTCTAGGTGGTTCTGCTGGAGCAGGGGTGTTGGACCAAATGACTTCCAGAGATCCCTTCCAACATCAACCATTTTGTGATTCTGTGGTTAATGACAAAGAACTAAAATGTATAATTGATAACTGATACACAGTTTGGCCGCCTTTTCTCAGTCTCTTACAACCAACAAAAGTAGTGGTAGACGCAGATGATTATTAAAACCTTTTTTTTTTTTGCTAAAAGTCTGGGTAAGTTCAATCAATCACGCAGTAAATAACATGCTTTTGCTGTTCCTAGATTCATCTTGCAAAAGAGTAATCGAGGTATGTAAGTGCTCTCAGATCTACTTCAAATCAGCATCAATAAAGACTGTGGCAGCTTATGCTGCAGAATAACAAACTAGGAAATAGTGTCAGAGCAATATCATGCTCTCATTAAACCTTAGTGGGGTTGCTGTTATCAAAACTGATGATGACAGTATTCCGTAATAGTTAAAATTATACCTGTTCTGCTTTGTTTGGGGTTGTGTATTAAAATTTTCAAATTTTATACATTCTTTCTGTCACCGGAAAAAAAAAAAAAAAAAAAAAGTGCATATTGTGCATATTTAAAGCGAGAACTGAAGCTTGTCCACTTGGCTCCAAGAGCTGGATATTCTAAAGAGAAACTGAACATAGCAAAATTTAAAAATAAATGTCAAAGAAGAAGTTAATGTGGCACCAGAAACAGGTATTCCTAAAGTCACAGGACATACAATCTCTGAGGGCTACTAAGATGATTAAGATGATTAAGGGCTTGGAGCATCTCCCTTATGAGGAAAGGCTGAGAGAGCTGGGACTCTTTAGCCTGGAGAAGAGAAGGCTGAGGGGAGACCTGATTATGGCGTACAAGTATCTAGGGGGTGGGTTGAAGGAGGATGGAGCCAGGCTCTTTTCAATGGTTCCCAGTGACAGGACGAGAGGCAATGGGCACAAGTTAGAACACAGGAAGTTCCGTTCAAATACACGGAAACACTTCTTTACGGTGAGGGTGACAGAGCACTGGCACAGGCTGCCCAGGGAGGCTGTGGAGTCCCCTTCTCTGGCGATTTTCAAGACCCGCCTGGATGCAGTCCTGAGTAATGTGCTCTGGGCAATCCTGCTTTAGCAGGGGAGTTGGACTAGATGATCTCTAGGGGTCCCTTCCAACTCTGAAAATTCCATGATTCCATGATACTGTGATATGTGAGAAGCACAGTATTTCCTCAAAAAAAACAAGCATATAAATGAATTTGTATCTTCCACTGTCATAAGACAGACAGGTATAAAATCTATGGATGCGTAGATGGGAAAAATCATCTCCCTTGACCAGCTGGCAGCATTCCTTCTAATGCAGCCCAGGGTACCATTAGCCACCTTTGTGGCAAGGGTTAAGGATAAGGGTTTTTAATATCAGAATTAACTGTTGGATTGATAGACTGGAGACTTCAGCAGTCTGTTGAGAAACTTTTTTGGTTTTAAGTGTTTTGAATGACTTGATGCATTTTTTTTTTTTTTTTAAAGAAAAATGTAAGGAAGAAATAAGGTAATTTACCTGATAAATATAGCTATTTGCATTTTGCTAGCTTAATGTTAAGTAATTTCAGGCACCATTTCAAAACTCTTACTCCTTCAGCAGTGCTGTTGATAAAGTACAGACCATGCCACGTTACTTACCAGAATGACAATGTTCCTTCTTTTACTCTTCTGGTTTCCTGTTTGTTTGGTTTTTTTTCTTCTTTTTTTCTTCTTTTTTTTTTTTTTTTAAATTTATTTTTCTCTTTTTTCTTTTTTTTTTCTCTGAAGTTCATAATTTTGGTGAATGATCATTATTCTGCTCCTTTTGTCGCAGTAAGAGTTCTAACAGTTCTATAGCTAACTGCTTCACAAGGAGCCTGGCTGTTTGCAGTCAAGGATTGTCTCTTATTAGTGCTCAGAAGACGGACCTGGCAGGGTGCTGCATGTTTGTACAAGATTCCAGCTGTTACAAAGGTTCTCTCATGGTCTCCAATCATTTGAAACTTGACGTAGATCTGACCTGAAACTGATGGTTGGTCTGTGGGTGTAAGCTGCAGAAAAGAAGTAGTATTAGTAGCAGAATATAGGTAGCTTGAAAAAGGCTTTTCATGAATACTGTCTCACTGGCATCCACTAACTGAAAGACCATTAGGAAGAACTTGAAATATATGTAGAAGATACAGCCTTTCTGGCAGGTCAAATTAGTCCTCTAAACCTTTATTGCTCACACCTCTGTAATGGCGGTGTTGTCAAAATTAGTGTAAGATTAAGAGGGGAGAGATGCTAAAACATCAAGTAATGTGTCTCAAAGCAATGCTTCTCACATTTGTTATATATTAAGGCAATTTTGATGTAACTTTGTCAAAGAAATAGCCAAAAAATGTTAAAATGGGAGGGAAAAAAAGAACATGTGAGACACAACCTCCTTGTAGGAGTTCTGCAGCTTGCTAGGTCACTCCACTGAGGTATTGTCGCTAGCCATTTTTTCGCAAGTTTACTGAACTATTGAATGAGAAAATCAAACAGGACAGACCTGAAAACACTTGACATACCCATGTCTGGAGAGCGCAACAGAGAAGAAAACTGGTGTTAGGACATATTTACATTTAGAAATTTGTCTTAGCAGTATTCAGGAATCTAGTGAGAGAGACTTAGTTTGAATTGAGTCATTACCCAGTTAAAAATAACCTTTCCAGGTCATGTCATTTTGTTTGCCGCAGTGAAATAAGTTTATTTCAGCAGAATGAAGCCGTTATTAGCTTGGCAGAGTCCACTTGTCAGAATTTTATGGAGCAGAACACCGTTTGGCTTGGAAATTCAATAAATACTGTAATGTGAGAGGAGTTAAACTCCAAGGGCTGAAGGGGCACAGTGTGGGGAATTTGTCACTAATGCATTGTTTGACAGTTCTGTTGTTGAGAAAATACCAGGATATATGAAGAATGGTCATTAAAAATCAGGCAGACATCTCTCTCACGATATATGGTACTGTTAAATATATGGATTGATTATGATTTTTCAATATTGAAGCAGAATAGCAGTGTTTTTAAAAGTAAATACATACTTTGCACTTACTTCCATTTTTATCTACTTCATTTCTCCTATGTGCATTTCTTCTAACATTCGGATTAGTAGGGGGATGGTTTAGCATGGTTGGAGGAAATCTACAATTAAATGTAATCCAACTATTATTGTTTAAATCAGTATGGGCAAATTTGCTCTGTGCTGTGTATGTGTCTGAAATGTGGGAGGCTGGCGTTCTGTCTCCAGTGGAAGAGGAGTAGGCAAACTAATTGCTTTTCCTGCAAGGTGAAACTGCAATTCAGTCATGTGATAATTTTAGAGGCAGGGATGAGGTAGTCAGCAAAAACTGGTTGGGGTGCCCTCCAGCTATCCAGACTTTTGCTTGTACTTGGAACATTATCACTTGAAATAACTCTTTAAAGTATTGCCTGTTCGGACAAAAAGATTACCTCTGGGAATAAGTGATGGAGTCATTTTAGGTTTCCAGCCCTATACAGTAATATTTATAAACAATCAGCTAATTAACCATCGAATATGTGGTGGAATATTGATTGCATGAAGTAATTCTGTCAAGACTGGATGTTTTTATAAAAAAATGTGCATCAGAAATAAAGTTACTGTCTTGATTCTGAAATACTAGTTGAAATACCGTACTTTGTACTACGTAGAAATCAGGTGAAGCTATTTTAATAATTCTGCCAAGTGTTAAAATCAGGTGATTTCTAGAAGGTGAAGGATTCCCGTGAGGAAGTCAAATGGTGCACCACAGCAGGAAAAAGTTTTTAACTGATTCTAAACGAATTAACTGTCTTTTCCTGACTTTATTCTTTATAGTTTGTTCAGTCTGTTTTCCTTTGTAATCTAAAAATCATGCTGTTCATGGTACTCATTTCCAACCAGTCATGCTAATGTGAGGGTGCAGAGTAAGTCCTAAACCCTTTGCTGACAGTGGGAAGTAGTTTGCTTGTGTGCTGTAGAGTGCCAAAGATGTCTGTATACCTTTAGAAAGTCTTAAAGTTGATATGCCAAAGATGTCTACATAGTTTTAGAGAGAGTTAAAATTGATGTTAGCTGTATCATCAGTTCATAATCGTTCCTCCCAGTGTAATAGCAGAAAATCCAAACAATATACTGTGGTTCGGTTGATCAAAGTACTACCTGCAATGTTATACTTGCTTAATCTTAGCATGCTTCTTTGTATCACTCGAGAAAAAAAAAAAAAAAAAAAAAGAGTGGCATTTGAAAAAAAATAGTGTTTTCATATTTGTTGCCTAATTTTTTATTATATTTTCATTTTTTTCTTTAGTATGCTTTTTTCTTTTTTCTTCCACAACAGCAGTGCTCTGCATCTTTTTTTCAGCCTGAATAGAATTATCTTGTCTTTACTGCTCTTACTTGTGTGATTCAGAAATAGGTGCGTTGCAGTTGCTACATCTGTATGTACTATTCAAACAACTATACTGAGGACGACAGTAACTAGGTGTGCAAATATAGTCCCAGATAAGTGTTAGAGTGTAGTCTCTGAACTTTATTTCACTTAGGGTAGGAGACTTCTCTCTCATTTGGAAATAAGCGTTCTCACATATGCCTTGGAAGCAAGAGTGTGCATTGAAGTAACTTATTCATTTAATTGTACCAGAGAGCTCTACTGCTACTGTGTGTCTAAATGTTGAGATGAGTGATTTGTACTTTTTAATTACAGTCCTTTATTTGAATAAAATAGTTTAGCAAAAAGCTTTCCATATACTCAAGACCTCTAAAAACGTTATGAAAATATTTTTGTGAAATAAAAAGCAAACACCTTAATGTCCAAGTTCATTGCATTTGCTTAGTAGCTATAACTGTAGTTGGACACAGAAGAGATCATTCACAAATTAGTAATTCCCAGAAGGCTTTTTAGCTGGGCAAGATGTGTACACTTACAGTTATGGACATAGCTTACCAAAAGAATCTTGTCCCTGATATCCTGAAGCAGCAATAAACAAACATACCAGAATAATTGACACAGTTTACTGGCATTTCACAGTTTGTATGCTGTCACATCTATATTAGTTTCTGGCAGCTGTGCATACTGGTGACTAAAGATACTTCATTTTTATTTTTGTTCATTCATTTAGTGCACTTAGTGTTATCTTGAAGTTTTGTGGATTTTTTTGATTGATACTAAAATTAGAATTTTCAAATAATTTTAAAATCATATTACTTCAGGAAATTTTTACAAACAATATTAACCAGACAGAGGTTTTATAAAAAAAGCACGAGTTATGTACACCACAATACTGAGAAATTATGACATTATATGGGACTGGTTTTTATTGATCTTTACAAAATACTTTCTCTTGGATTACGAATGAATTTTTCTTGGATTATGTTACTCTTCCCAGCTTCTTCAGCACTCGCCGATATTGTGCTTAGATCGAAAGGGCAGCCAAAGTTTTACGTTTTGAATTACTCGATCCCTTGGCTTCACAAACTACAGATTTAAAAAGAAATAAAAGGATATTTCAGCTCTCAAGGGGGAAAAAATATTTTCTTGGAATCCTAATCACCTGGGCCAATTATGTTTTGAGATGATTTGGATATTTCCCAGGCAATATTGAAACTTTTACTCGTTATCAGTGTTATCGTAGATTTATGCTTTTTGAAAGAAAATAATATTAAAATTTGATCAAACACAGGTGTTTCCAGTTGTGGTTTGCAATATTCTCACCAGGCATTTTAATTTGAGGTTTTTGGCTAGGTCTAAGTGGAGGGACATGTTGAGGGTCCTCTTTACATTTACATCTGCAAGAGCTACCTGCTTGAACTTTTTGTCACAGAGAACTGCTTGGCATTTGGTGATCTGGAACTGGAACAAAAAATAACCAGTGATTGCATATGCCCACCCCTAAGTTGGACAAGTTGTTTTTCCAGATTTTATGTAACATTAAAAACATACGCAGAATTCTTATGTCTCAAACCTGTTTTTTAAAATCTGTAGTTAAATCTGAAATTCAGAGGAAGATCAGCGGATGCAGAAGAGCGTGACTACGAGACTCCAGGCCACTCAGACTGATACAGTCCAAATACAGGGTGGACCTGAGAATGCCAGAGTGGTGGTCTTTTCTGAACATGATTAGTTGTAGACTTAAGAAATACAGAGTAAAGCCCCAAACTCATCCACAAGGCATAGACGGTAATAATGCTTGGAGGTACCTCTGCACAAGGAAATTTAAATGAATATGTGCTGCAGGCAACAAAGTAGTTTTGAGACGGGGAATTTCACATAATTTAGTTTGTTGCCAATTGATGCATTGACTCTAATATTGATAAATAAAGATAAGCAATAAAACAGACACTTAGACAAATGCACCTCAGCTCCTCTCCAGACACCTCCCTCGCACCCCCCTTTTTTGTCTGCCAGTCTCTTCTCCGCACATTACAGCCCGTGCCTTTGGTGAGGTGGCAGGTGGCACAGGAGGTTGGGGTCAGTGCCTAGCGGTTTCTTTTCTTATTTCATTCATCCTTGGTTTTTTCTCAGCTTGCTTCAGCATGGGGTCCTCCTCCGGCTGCTGCCCTCTTGAAGGTGTACCTTCCTCCTGTGTGTGTGTCTGTCCCTGCTTGAGTGTTTGTTGGCTGCAGCCCCACTCAGGCATCTCCTTGCTCCAGTCCTGTTGGGCGTCAGTTTGCCCGAGCCCTGCTTGGGCATCTCTTGGCTCTAGTCCAGATCAGGTATCCTGTCATCCGTCCTTATGACATCCTGTCATCCATTGAGGTCGGTGTTTGGTGAGTGTTATATGCTCCTCAGTGGAGAGCTAATTTTATCTTGTTGAAAAGGAAGAGACATAAACTAGAAAAAAGCCATTGTGAATGGTGTGTGCATATAATAACATCGGCTCAGAAGTTGTGATTTTCATTGCATATGGGTTAAAAGCAGTACCTTACATGCTTGTCCTTTATGTTCCCAAAGGAAAGGCTACAATAATAGCTTCTTTAACTTTCTTTTCTGAAGGTTAGGAAGGGCTCATCTTCCTTTGGAAATCACAGCTGTAGGTGTTTTGTTCACCAAACAATATTTCCAGTATTACTGCAGAGGATGAGATCTTAAAGTTTCATTTCTTCAGCCCTCAGCAGGTTTTCTTTTTCTCAGATGGTTGCCAAGTGTAGAAGTGAATCCCACTGTAGCAGTTGTTAAAAGGAATATGAAGTATACGGATCATGGAAGCATAGCATGATAGAATGGTTTGGGTTGGAAGGGACGTTAAAGATCATCCAGTTCCAACCCCCCTGCCACGGGCAGGGATACCTTCCACTGGATCAGGCTGCTCAAAGCCCCATCCAGCCTGGCCTTGAACAACTCCAGGGATGGGGCCTCCACAACGTCCCTGGGCAACCTGTTCCAGTGCCTCACCACCCTCAAAGTGAAAAATTTCTTCCTAATGTCCATTCCAAATCTACCCTCTTCCAGTTTGAAGCCATTCCCCATTGTCCTGTCACTACATGCCCTTGTAGAAAGTCCCTTTCCAGCTTTCTCTTTAAGTACTGGAAGACTGCTATAAGGTCTGCCTGGAGTCTTCACTTCTCCAGGTTGAACAACCGCAACTCTCTCAGCCTTTCTTCATAGGAGAGGTGCTCCAGCCCTCTGATCATCTTTGTGGCCCTCCTCTGGTCTTGGTCCAATAGGTCCATTCCCTTCTTATGCTGGGGGCTTCAGAGCAGTACTCCAGGTGGGGTCTCATGAGAGTAGAATAGAGGGGCAGAATCACCTCCCTTGACCTTCTGGCCATGCTTCTTTTGATGCAGCCCAGGATATGGTTGGCCTTGTGGGCTCTGAGCCCACATTGCTGTGTCATGTTGAGCTTTTCATCAACCAACACCCCCAAGGATGTTAACGTTTAACTTCACTTGAAGGCAATGCACTAACAAATGCAATGCTCTGAATGTGCACTGCTGACTGGGAAGGATGCTGAAACGTTTACATATGGTTCATTGTTGTGGCATTGTTTCTTTGTATGGACTGAAGTAGGGGTATGCTTGACAAACTAGCCTCTATTGCTGGGGCTGTGGGATATTAAAGGAACAATTACAAACATGATAGAGAGTCCTGATGCGTTCTAGAATGACTTACACTGACCCATGCCAACATTGTATCAGGTAATGAGCAACCAGGAATTTAGACATTTTTATGCCTTATGCACTCATTATCAGCCACATACAACAGTAAAAACTCTGACATCCATGATAATGAAATATTTCAGGTATTTTAACAATTGCGTTTGAATTTATATTCTTGACATTTTTGGTATCCTGTTATGTGAACTGACACTGCTACTGCTTCATGCATTCATCACTGTGTACTAACTTACTGTCTCGCTCTAAGTAGATGTCTAACTGCAAAAAGCACAGTTCACATTTCTCAACCCAGTAACTCACTTAAATAATTAGGATAAACAGCTGTGCCTCTGAATAAGTTGAATTCAACAAGTCTTTTCCTACAGTTTTTCAGCCATAGTTGAGGAAGAGCTCTTACTTAAGTCATGCAAACTCAACCATCTGGTGTCACCTCAGTTTCAGATGAACACTGTTCTTAGTTACTTATTGAAGCACAATGTAATCTGAAGAGTCAAACCTTTAGGAGTCAGTTTGTATACTTTTATTTTACAAGGGTTGTAGATATATTATGTGTCCATATATATATCTCTACAAGTATATATATATATATATATATATTTGTCGATGCCAGTTGTTTCAATCCTGTGAGCAGTAACATAGTTGATTGTCCGTGGTAATGCTTTTTTCCCAAACTGCCTTCAGAAGATTCAACAAAAGGTTTTGTAGATTCTTGTGGGTCTTGGGACCACCAGGCATTGCTGTAGTGGTTTGGAAAGGCTCTTCTGAGGCAGAAGAACCAGTTATTTTAAGTCAGAGGTAAAGCAAGTAGGAGTGAATCCTTCTGTTCAGACAGACATTGCTCTTTTTTACTGACACTAAATAATAAGTTGTTTTCACAGTTTTGTGATGTCTCACCTTAAAGTGCATCCTGTGAACTAGCAACAATTAACCACCTTTTTGTCTATCAGCAAGTTACTGCTTATCACTGCAAACCAACTATGCAGACTTTTGCTTTACATCTCTAAAAAGACAATATTTTTCTGTGTCCCACATGTTTAACTACTGCTAGAATCAATGTAAGTTTAAGGAAGGCATTTTCTGAATGCAGAATTATAGGATTTTACATGGATTGTGAGGACTAATTACATCACTGCGTTGGTTAGGGCAGGTACTTTTGACCTTTCTATTGTGTCAGTGCATACTTAGATATAAATGCCCATAAGATTTGTAAACACAGTAATGACAAAAATAGGGATGAGAAGTGCAAACTTTGGGGGATGAAACATACAGACTGAAAGCATACGTGAAAAGCACACATGCTTTTTAAACAGACAGCGTACAGAAGAAAATGTAATTTTAGAAACCTGTCAGGTGGTACTAGCTTTAAATCACATTGAAATAAAGAAGCATATTTTGTTTTGAAAAGGAAGACCAAGTTCCATGTTTGAAAATCTACTAAAAAGTTTTTCTCGTATTTTATTCTCTGAAGGATTTATTAGCTGCTTCAATGTAAGCAATGTTGTCTTGAAGAACCAGGCCTGATATTTGTAAAATATCTGCCTGTTTGTATGTGTTTGTGGGTTGTCCTTTTAAACCATTAATGCATATATAAAAGATTCCTTTGGTTGCACAGGGATTAGACTGTTAGAATGCTACTAAGGGAAAAAAACGTTTCAACATCTGTTTAACTTTATGACACCAGTACTGTCACTTAAATGAATGGGAATACTCTTACTCTAAAATTTCAATAGGTGATGTGTTAGATTGTGGCTGAAATAATTCAGATATTTTGAATTCAAAAGGAAGCTTTCATTGACTTTGAATGATACTCAGTTTGTACCTCCAAATCCAGGCTATGTGTGTGTACTCATATATTCAGGGTGAGAAGGACAAAGAATATTTGAGAATGTTTAAAATTGGCTGGGACATAAAATACTAGAACGGTATACGAGGGTTGACTGAAGTTGTGGCTAGCAGTAGGAGCATTAGTAAAGGGTCTTGATTCTGCTCTTTCACTGTCAGGTCATGGTGATTTTTGCAGCCTTTCATGTATGACAGTTCTTGGCCTTCTAGTCTATATATTAATTGGGCTTGTTCTGCAACAATTTAAATGAAAATTATGTGAGCATGTGAGGAGGGGATTGTATGGCTGCCAAAACTGTAAAATATAACATCTTAAACTATTTTCAATAAGGAAAAATGGCTGCACATCTGAACACTAATGAGAAAAAGTTTCCTTTTTATAGTAATGGGGTAAAGGTAATAAAATAAGGAGGGCTGTAAATGAAACGCAACAGTCAATACTGTGTCAGGCAGCTGTTCTTAAATGCTCAATATTATCAGGGTCTGTAGATCATTATTCTTCTTCCTTTATCAATTATGTAAATGACATTGTAGAAGATGGAGAAAATACTATTTTGGAAATAATAGGATTTTTATTACTGTGAAAAGGTTTGCAATACAAGGAAAAAGGGAGAAATCCCAGCCACCTGCAGTAATAACTTTTAGAAGTCTAGGTACCTCATGTCTTCCTGAGGACCCCCAACTTTTATTGCCTAATCGAGAATTGAATGATACAGGGGTGTGTGTGCGTTGTGTTGTTTGTTGGCGTTTTTGTTTGTTTTGGTGTCCCGTCCCTCCCACCTCCCCACCCCCAGAAGATAGTATTAGTTACTGACATTATTTCTGTAACGGATCCTGGAACTGCTTGGCTGACCTTCTGTAGCCTCGTGATTTGGAGCTAGCAAGGGGATTCAGAAATACCTGTTTTGACTCAACCTTCCATTTGCTATAATTCTGAGAAACTATCAGTGACCAGAGGAGAAATTCTCTTGACCTGTGTGTAGCTTCCTGGTTGAAAAGCCCAAGATTTTGCCCTATTTTCTGGCTCACCATACTATACTAGCAGGAAAAAACCCTTTCATTGAGTCTTCCTGGTTTCTTTTTCAACTGGTTTCTTTTTGTGTAAAATACAGTTTGAAACCAGTGTAGTGCTTTTTACTCAGTGGGCTTACATCTGACTTCCACTCAGCTAGAGTAAATCTGATGCTCTTATTCACAGCTGATGACAGATGAGGTGACAGTGAGGTGGACTGAGAGTTGGCTGCGGGACAGAACTCAGAGGGTTGTGATCAGCAGCACAGAGTCTAGCTGGAGGCCTGTAACCAGTGGTGTCCCCCAGGGGTCAATACTCGGTCCAATTTTGTTCAATATATTCATTAATGACCTGGATGAGGGGACAGAGTGTATCCTCAGCAAGTTTGCTGATGATACCAAACTGGGTGGGGTGGCTGACACCCCAGAGGGCCGTGCTGCCATCAGGCATGACCTGAACAGGCTGGAGAGCTGGGCAGAGAAGAACCTAATGAGGTTCAACAAAAGCAAGTGCAAGGTCCTGCACCTGGGGAGGAAGAATGCTGGGCACCAGTACAGGTTAGGGGCTGACCTGCTGGGAAGTAGCTTGGAGGAGAAGGATCTGGGGGTTGTCGTAGACAGTAAATTATCCATGGCCCAGCAATGTGCCCTTGTCGCCAAAAAGGCCAATGGAATCCTGGGCTGCATAGGGAAGAGTGTGGCCAGCAGGTCGAGGGAGGTCATTCTCCCCCTCTGCTCTGCACTGGTGAGGCCACAACTGGAATACTGTGTCCAGTTTTGGGCTCCCCAGTTCAAGAGGGACAGGGAACTGCTGGAGCGAGTCCAGCGAAGAGCTACTAAGATGATTAAGGGCTTGGAGCATCTGCCTTATGAGGAAAGGCTGAGAGAGCTGGGACTCTTTAGCCTGGAGAAGAGAAGGCTGAGGGGAGACCTTATTATGGCGTACAAGTATCTAGGGGGTGGGTTGAAGGAGGATGGAGCCAGGCTCTTCTCAATGGTTCCCAGTGACAGGACGAGGGGCAATGGGCACAAGTTAGAACACAGGAAGTTCCGTTCAAATACACGGAAACACTTCTTTACGGTGAGGGTGACAGAGCCCTGGCACAGGCTGCCCAGGGAGGTTGTGGAGTCCCCTTCTCTGGAGATTGTCAAGACCCGCCTGGATGCAGTCCTGAGTAATGTGCTCTGGGCAATCCTGCTTTGGCAGGGGAGTTGGACTAGATGATCTCTAGAGGTCCCTTCCAACTCTGATAATTCTGTGATTCTGTGATTCTGTGATTCATCATGCCTTCCCCAATCAACTTGGGCTTCTTGTTATACATAGCTACAAAGTTCAGTTGCATAGTTTCCTTAAAAAAAAAAAAATCAAACTAGATGTTAAAATTATTGCCAAATCGGAGTGGTAGCTGTCACATGCGGTTTGCCTGTATTTAGATGACTGTGAAAGTTGAGACAATATCAAGTCAAATATTTACAGAGTCAATTAATTACCCATTAGGGTTAGGTTTTCCTCTGCGTAACATTGGAGCAAGATGCCTTAGAAGTATTTGTCAGAGGAATAAATCAACAATTTATATCAAACAGTTATCAAACAATTATCAAAGGCAACATAGAAAACAGGGTAGCAAATTGCTAGAAGTCAAGGAATGAATGTATTATCTTTAGGCAGTTTTTCTTCAAAAGAAATATGAGGTGACATGCTTGTTTTGTGTTGACTTTTTTGTTCAAGTACGAATGAGACACCTCTCGTGCTGATCATTTCTTTCAGGATTTACATAATAGTTCTGTAGCGGTCAGAAAGCAAAAAAGTTTGAGCGTTTTAGATACATAGGTTGGTGCTGGTAATGTACTTTTAATATAAGAACACAAGCTTTACATGTCATACGTCTCACACAGCATTAAGGGGAAATATTTTAAAGGTCTGTGCATGTATGTTGTGTTCCACTTTTCCTTGGAGAAAGGAATATGTTACTTTTGTTTTTATTATATGTTACCTTTGCTTTTATTGCCATGTTCCAGTCCTTAGAAGATTAATCTCTAGCCTCACTTACTTCTGTTCCAGTTCTTTGTAATACATTTCTGTTTAAAAAATAATGAAGATCTAGTCTGCTAAGTTTCTTTTGGAATTAGTTTTCTGACTTGGTAGCTGACCATGCTGTAGGTTCTGAGAGGAACAAAGAAATGAATGATAATTTTTGCTTAACAACCTTGTAAGTTAGTGCACGTTCCAGATTTTCCCACAGGGGAAACTGTGTTGTGTAAGACACACTTCTGTACTATGGTTAGGATTGTGGCATGAAAATGTTCCATAATAAGAAAGGTCTGTTGCACAGTGAATCAAGAGATTTTTAATTTTAAGTATCAAAGTTGGATAGAATGAAGGCAAAACCAAACAGGAGATTAAAGATCTTTTCATGCAATACCAAAGTGATGTGGAGTTTGTCTGAAATTGTACTTCACCGTAGGAAAACCTCTATCCCTTTTAAAAAATAAACATTATTTATCTACTAGTAGCCAAGCCAGAAAATCGTACTTACAGAAATCTCATATATCCTTCTTAAAATATCAGCCTTCTCTGTCAAAGATGAATTTTACATTTCTGTGAGGATATTGTAAAGTTTATTTATCAGCCTCAAATATTGACTTAAAACTAAATTAAGTATATCTCATTTTTAACTTTTAGCTTTTATAAATGATTGGGTACTATGATAAAAATGCATATATGAAAGACCTCGCCATGTCCTCTGAGGTGACTACATGAACTATCTCAAAAGGCTGCATTGTGGTTATGTGGCAAAACACAAAAATACTTAGGACATTTTACTCTCAGCCTTGTTTTTCTGAGTGGTAGATAGCAGCCTTCTGTCTCTTCCTGCTTAGTTGTCCAACAAAATTAGGCTTAGTTTTGATTTTTAATTCCAAATAGAATATAGTTGAGGTTGTTCTGGTCTTGAGATGTTTGGTCTGAGATTTTTAAGGAAGCGTGCAGTGTTTACTAAGTGGTTATCAATACTTCAATGCTGACATTGTTAAAATCATTTGAAGCAAATCATTCTACTCATGTAATTCAGCTTTTGTCATTTTAGTGTGGTCAAATTTCTACTTTTATGGAAGAGTTTTGTGTTTCTGGTTAGTGCTTGCTGTTACGAGCAAAAGCATTCTTTCCTAGGTTTCTCCTAAGTGTTTACTTGTAAGATTTGGGCTTTCTTTGGTGTTTTTTTTTTTTGGTTTTTTTTTTTCATTTTTGTAGGAAAAATTAAGACTGACATCAGGTATACCAAGGGGAGAGATTTATTTTTGAAATAGAGAAGGCCATTAGATACTTCTTAAAGCTTTGTCTAAGCTTGAAGATCATCAAGTGAAAATCCTGGCCTACAGCAAGTTTGGGAAACTTAGAATATCTTGCTAGCTCATTTTTATAAGAAAGTCCTCCTTCAGTAGCTTCTCTGTGTTCAGCTATTTGTGCTTACTGCTAATCCAGGTTATGACACTAGTGTATACATTAACTATTTCTTTTCTGAGACCAGGAAGAACTCTCATAGTAAATTGTCGCATATGACTAAGTGATTCATTAAGAGAAATAGAAAACAAAGCCGATGATAAGAATCTGCTTTCTGCTTGTGAAAGAAGTTGTCAATAATAGATAAAGAATCAAATCTGTAATGAACGCAAACAAATGTCATGAACTGCCAATTCAGTTCAGTAACTGTAGATTAAATTTTTAGAATTTACTATCAAGTTAATGTGAAAACATAATTTAAAAAAATTGTTTCTATTGAAATAGTTTGTTTTCTGACACCCATTATATTGTGAGATTCTTTTTGAACATCTGTTCTAAAATAGTGTGACACTTACAATGTCAAAGAATAAGCCTTCCCTCTCATTTTTTTTAAAGTGGTAATAAACCTATTTCTTACCATATCTCCCACTGATAAAGTTAAAATTAAGCAAGTTTTTCTTCTTCCTAATTACAAAGAGAATGTTTACATGACCTTAGGTCATTTGTATGGTTTTGGAGGCTTTTCCTGGTTTAATTGCAAAGGGATAAGTATTAAGAAAGGGAACATGTCTAAGCATTTTTTTCACAGGATAGGAAACCTATGTGCTTTTACGTTCACCTGTAGGAAGAAGCACACAAAAAATTAGGAAGGGTCAGAAGAATTAAATAAGCTGGGATTAAAGCCATTATCAAATCGAGGTCTCTGAGAATTCTTACACATCCTATTTAATAATTATCCTTAAGTGCTAATGTAAAACTATAAGATGCATGTGTATTTCGTTCTTTTTATATAATAAATAAATATATGATAAATAATAAGTTTATTTAGTTGTTTTATATAATGTATATGTTATAATTTTTTATCTTACATGTATTTATTATATAAAAAAGAAATAATTACATACACACCTTATAGTTTTACAATAGCATTTTGGGGATAATTGTTAAATATAATGTAAATAATCATACATGTTTATATACACATCACTTCCATTTCTTGTATATCCCATCTGCTGTCATGTCACACTCTTCTGGTAAAAATTCAATAGTCCATTTAGGTTCTTTGGACATAGTAGAAGCACTCTGGAGAATCCTCCAGAAAGAACTGCTAACCAAAGCAGGTGCAACAGGTAAAAGGTAGTGTTTACCAAATTGAGTCTACTACCGTGTTCCTTGTTTGAAAGACATGTAATATATCATTTAAATGTAGCTTTAGGTCTGCCTTTCTCATCATGTCAGGCTTCAGCAGTGAATATTGTAAACTGCAGATGATAATTTCTCTGAGACAGCATGAGCTCTGTCAGCAGGGCAATCTGCATCCTGGTCTGTCATTCACACTTCAAGTAAGTTGAATAATAAAATGCTGATTTTACTATGACTAAGGGATCTAAAAGGTTTTGACCCTGAAACAAATGCCTTTTCTGTAGTCGTTTCTTAATTTTATTCTGATGATTTGAGGATGTAGAAGTAAACACATGTACACATCTATATAAATATATCTATGTAAGCAAATATGTGTAAAAATATAGCCTCACCACATACATACTCTGGGCATCAACAAAAGTTCTGATTTAGTGTCTGACTCAAAAGAGATATGCTGAAACCACCTTAAGGAAAAGATAAAGTTGCTTTTTCAGTTTCCAGTTCATTAGAAGAGCTGATTGAATTTGTGTGCCTGCACCATGACAAGAGAAAGTCTTGCTAATAGATCTATTTTTTTCATATTAAAAGGTCTGGAAGACTGTCAGGAAAAAAAAGCATGACTCAGTCAAATAGGTTCTGTTGTCAAAACTCTGACTGATGATTAGTCAATCTGATAATTCCGGCTTCTTACAGTATAGCTGTGTTGTGTATAGGTGTGGTGAAGACTGACATCCCATTGCAGAGTGGACATGCAAATGTTTCCAGGTGGGGGAAATAAGAATTCTCTTACAGATCCATTTGCAAAGGAAGAGACAGTAGCGCTTCAGGACTTAGTAGGATGTCCCCGTGCCTTTGTCTGTTTAAAGGTGTTGGTTTTTTTTTTAATGTGAAGAGCTGCAAACGTCGCTCAGGATCTAGAGAACTTGCTTCCTGTGAGGCAGTGGAGGGATCAGTTCATTTACCGCAGCTACTTAAACATTACCGTTTGTTGTGATGTTTCCTGGCCTTGCTGTGACTAAGTGGAATATTGGGTATCTTAGATTCCGTTCCGATCAGGTTCCAATATTATGTCTGTGATACCGAATCAGGAAAGAATCCCTTTTCAGGACAGTATTTACGCACATAGTGTTTGCTTATGATTTGTTTCATTGCAAATCCATTAATAAACCATAATTCACATCACTTCCACTGATTAACTGCAGAGGGATCGCACAGGCATGGATGCCATTGTATGTGTGTGCAGGTGGATATGGCTACAGAAAAGCAGCATAACTGTTCTGTGTGCTGGTGTCTTGCTCTCTAATGTAGACATTACTTCCAAGATAATTTCGCAGCCTCTTTTCTATAATAAGTTTTTAAATCTACAAATTTTCCAAGGTATTTCAGTGTTTAAGGCCTCTTGGGTATCACTGTGAGGAAAAGGTAGGAGCCACTGAGGGTGACAGAAATGATTATGTATTTTAAAGACTACTTAAGAGAAAACAAAATATGAAGCAGGACAGTGTGTCAGCAGGTTATTTTTTGACTGTGTCTCTGTAATAAAAAAGTTGTAGGACATTGAAACTGTGATAGAATTGTTGGAGTAGTTTAAAGAATATTTAAAGTACTGATAATGTGAGTAATAATACCCTATACCAACAATTTTTATATGAGAGTCAGGATTGTAGCAATTATTGTAATCAGTTTGATCATGATGCATTGCTTTAAACTTTCTGTAACAAGTCTGTGAATGAAATTTCACATCTGTAAATTTATTCCTGTGGCAATCCTGTGCAGTGATTTGGATTACCAGACAATTATACAAATTGATTTTAAGTGTGAGGATTGGGTATCAGCATAAGATTTTTCCTTTTTTTTTCTGCCAGGAACTTCAGGAAGTCTTCTCTCCACCTATTAGGAGAGGTTTGGACAAAAGCAGGTAGCAGAAAATTTGTTTGAACGCATTTGAAAAAGGCTTGCATTTCAGTTAGCATTTGTCTATTGCTGGATACTAAATTCAGTTCTAAATCAGATGGCTCTCTGAACTGTTGAAGAGATGCGCTTATTTCAGATCTCAACTACAGAAATAAAGGCAGCTTTATAGATAAAAATGAACAAATTGATTACACCAATACATTCCTCAATCCACAGACAAGGTATGAACTCTGTCTGTATAGATAAATTCAGGCCATCCTCCAAAATTCATTGGTTTCAAGTTTTGATACTTCAATAAATGAGTATACAGCTTTGTCCTAGATCCCAAGCAGTCGCTGGCACAAAGAGGGGTGGACGTTTGGACTGGAAGTTTGGAGCTTCCATTGCACCATTTCAAATAATATTGTTTGATGTGAAAGTGTCTGTGTGGTAGTAAAATAGTGGTGATATGACTAAGTTAATGTATCTTCTTCTTATATTCTTCTTCTATTTTTATAGTCTTCTTACATTCTTATATTATTCTTATATGCTAGGCTTTTTGGATATGCTAAAAAGAAAAAAAAACATTGAAAAAGAAGAGGTGACAACTAAAATATAAAAACAGTGATTTGCATTTATTTGATAGTGCAAGGAGCTGACTTGCAAAAAATAACAGTAATGCGTGAAGCAATTTTTTTTGTTTTGGTTCCAGTCTTTAAGAAATGACGAGGCGATACTCACGTGATTTGTGGAGGTAGTCCTGGGTTCCACAGTCCTAATAACTAGAAAATGACTTGTTTGACGGACAGTTTCTAATGTAGGGTAAGATAACAATGTGCACACTGTGGACATGGAAAAGCATGATAGACTCATTTACAGGTATCTGAACAGGATCACCTTTTTCGATTTTATATTCTGTTTAAGACACAAAGCATATCTACTTTTTTCTTCCCCTTGTCTTTTAACCTGTGACCTGGATGTATCTGTTTATACAAGCATCTTTAACCTTGTGCTGGCAGCAGTGATGGCTCTATTATATGACAGAGATTAGGGCCAAGGAATTCTGATTCTGGGTATCAGGGGGTTAGAGTTTGCTTAGAATACATCCTTACATTTTGTTCACTTAATCCAATTGTTTCTGTTGTTCTAATTTAAAAATAAATAAATAAATACATACATACATACAAATTCTCCTGTCAGTAGTGTATATTCTAGCACCTGAGGTGGGGAAGTTATACAAACTAACACATCATCTCAACAGCTGAATGAGTTTCTTCAGTAGAAAACCTCTTTTAAAATTGATGGCATGCTGCAGCATGCAGAGTACTAAGGGAAGGAAATATTTATAGTTTTTTCTCCTGACTTCTGACCCTTGAAATTAAAAGCACTTTCCCCACCCCCTCAGTTGCTCTTAACCCTCAGGAAAAATGAGTCGCTTTTCTTGGCAGAAAGTGGTTTTAACAACATTAAGATGATGCAGCTGTCTTCAAAATGCAATAATGTACATAAGAGAGTCTGAAACATTGGCCCAAACTTAGGCATGCCCCAAAAATTTGTTTACCCTTTTTACATATGCTACTGAAGTTATGCAGAAAATCCAGATTGTGTAGCTTTCTTTACTCTTTTTGTTTTCTTTTACACCAAAGAAATACAGTTGGAAAGTGTTTTGAAAAAGTTTCCTGTTGACTAACGACAAGGTCCCTAAGTCATTCACAACTGTATACTTCAAATGAGGCTTTTCAAAATATTGAAAAATTGGTTACAGCTGGCTGCACACCCTGACAGTTGAAAATAAAACTCCCATACCAGTCATAACTAGAAATTCAATTTAGCTTATGCACAGTGAGAGCAACAAAACATAGTTTCTTTCCAAAGAGGCGACAGTGCAGTCAGAACTTCTACAGCTGCCTTTCATGCACTGATAATTAAAAAAAATCAAAACAAAATCCCTAACTGGAAAATACACACTCCCTTTATAATTACCTATTTCAAAGCTGTAATTGAGCATTTCATTATAAAGATGCTAATCAATCCAGAACAATACCCCTGGGACAGCACACATGTCCAGAGACATAACGGTTATAATAGAAATGCTGCAGAAACTTTACTGGGTTATGATTAGTTGCTCAAGCATTTCTCTTGTGAAAGATGAAACTCCCACAAGGTGTATTGCAGTCTTCCATGTAGAACTTCAGGCTCATCTTCTAGGCTTTAGATATATTGAAAAAAATAGATACTTTGTCATCAGTATAAATAAGCAGAATGCATTAATTTGAAAATAAGTAGATAAGCTTTCCTGCATGTAGGCAGATTCTTAGGCAAAACAAATGACCTTAAGTAAAGGAAGCCAAAAGACGAATTGTCTTTCTAGATTATGTTTCTTTAAAAAAAAATTGTTTGCTAAAATATCATCATTTGCAGCTCCCCCTAGAATTTTCTATTGATATTTTATCTCTGTCGGACAGTGCTAACACTCCAGCAGGAGAGGTTGAGTCCTGAGTAACCACTGCCATTTACAGCCCTCTTTCATAGTGTAATGTGCACACCTTTGGGCTTTCCTCCAAAGACTGGCAGCCGCAACAGTGCGGCTGTGGGCTGTGGAGGTGGTGCTTCCTGTGGTATTTGGGTGCCTCTGTCACATGGGCGGCATCTTCCTGGAGAGGGAGCATGTGTTTGGGAATCAGTGTTGTGGTAACGTGGAAGCCGATGGTGCTAATACAGAGAATTTCATAAAATTACACAGCACGCTTCCTCCAAGTATTACAAATAGGTTTTTTTTCCTGTTCTAATGAGAGAATTAATGTAAGCTGAGTCTTTGGAAGTTTCAAAATATTTTAATGGGACTGTCTGAAAGCTTACAGCTACTGTGCACTTTCTTACGTTACTGGCTTTTGTGACCACAGCTTGTGGTTGTGCGTTTGTTGTCCTTTGCTGGTTGTTAAATGCATTGCTTTGTCTTATGTCTGTATCTTTTTATTCCTTTTGATGCTCAGATTATCAAAGACCCTGAAACTCTGAATGACAGAGAGCTCTAATGTAAAACACCATCTTTTGTATTTTCTCAGCTATGTATTTTTTAAAGAAGGTGACATACATAATTAGGCTAATAACCTCCCTTTTGTGTCCTGTCTTCAGTCCGGTTTCTTTCTTATGCCTTTTGACTGTTCATTTAGAAGACCAACTGTCAGTGGTGCCTGAAGTTTGGTTATTTCACCAGTTTAACCTTTTGTAATATTTTTATCTGATTTGTCATGCTAATTTAAGAAGGAAGATATAACATTGCCTGTTTCAGAAACTGTCATGTTCATAACTAGTGAGAGAGGTGATAGGGTATATATAAACCAATAGTATGTAGGAAGTTCTTTAGCAGCTTGGAACTACTCCAGTATATCCGGAGGAAAACAATTGTTGCTAAATATGGCATCACCTGTATAATAGTGTTCTGGACATGCATACCCTGTCCATGTCATAATGTGCTACTGTTATCTATGTTACAGCAATATTTCTGTAGCTGTACACAGTACAGTTCAAATTTATTCTTTCTTATACCCTTTATGGAAATAGCATTCATTTTGATGGGTGGCACATAGTCTCACTTTCTTACTGAGAACTGACCAGAAGAGGCTACAAAGAAGCTGAAGATTATGCAATGTTATAAATTGTCACCTTGTCGCTAAGGCCAGCATGTTTGGAAGAGAATAAATTCACAGTTAGTTTTTCTTTACTATCAGCCCAAAAAGATGGGTGCTTGGGATGCTGTAGCAGGACTTATATTTGAAAAGTACTTGCTGAAGTGTTTGCTGAGAAGGACATAAAAACAGTTACGAATATGTGGAATATACATAATGCATTTTAGTCTATTCTACCAGTCTATAAGAGAGTTGTAAGAAGATGAACCCCAGTTCTAACAGGGATTTCTTTTGATTATCATGTTCTTGTAGCTAAGACATTTGAGTGCCAAGTTGCCTGGACAAAACAATGTGAATGAAAGCCCTGGGTATAGAAGCTGCACCTCTTCAAAGCACAGAGAAAATCTTAAACCTCAAAAATGAGAAATGACTGCATGTGTACCGATTAATGCTTTGCACAATCTCTGATTGCTAGATTGATAAAACAGTAGTAGGTTTTATGATGGAAGTCTTCTGTTGTTGTTTTCAGTGTGCTTTAACCATATCAAATACAATGGGTCTGTGGGGATATAACCTTTCTGCTTCTCACTTTCCGTTTGAAGAGGGTTGAGGTATGGGTTATATGAAGCACCTGAAGTGCCACTTGAAGTGGCCATTCTAAGCCACTCATTTCTACTAATTACAGATGAAGCTATAGTTTTCAGTGTGTTCTGTAGAGAAAAATGATTTTTGAACCATGCTGTCTGGCCCTGCTGATAATTTTATGATTTTATTAGGTATCAGAACTGCCTTGTCAACATTAGAACATTAGTTTGGTATCTAGAAGTGTACCAAGTTGTACTGTTGTTAACAAGGATGCTTCCAACAACAAAATATCTGTAGACTTTTGTTGACTTTTAACTCTTTTTCAGAGTTCATAACATTACTTTTACTTTTTCTTTGAGTGTAATAAAAAATATTGTGTGTTACAGAGATATTTTGTAGTTATCTTTTTTTCAAAAGAGGAACTGTGGACAACTGTGTGCCGTTATGCCATATCTTAGTATGGGAAATGCATAGTGCTTTTATTGCTTCAGGAATTTTTTGTACTTTATTATCAAATCATTTTATAATGCCAACTCCTTTTGAAAAATAACCATTTCAGCTCTCCATCTCTTCCTTTAATATGATTGTATTGCCATCAGCAACGTTATAATAAAGTGCAGTCAGGCTAAACTAGCTGCAGCTGGATTACTGTCCTGTGTGTACTGCAAATTCACTGTCTCAGTCAGTCATGCTTCAATCTGATTAGGCAACAAGTATATTGGATAGTATTGAAACAAAACTATAAAGTGAAAAGGAAAAAGAGAAGCCATAAAGGAAGAAATTGCAGAGTAATATAATAGCGAAAAGATGCCTTGCAATGTTGAAGTTGGATTTGACCTGTTAGATCCAGACTTGCAAAAACATTTCTATCTGTATTTTAGTATCCGCAGTACCCAGTATGCCTCAGTCACGCCTGATCCTAAAGACGAGGCCCAGCCTGAATCTTTCACAATTTCTATGCTGAAAAGACATAGAAGAGGCAAAATTCATCTACAACAGAGGTGGCTCATTAGATGTAAGCAATGTTACCAAGCCTATGTCATGTGCATGGCAGTGGAGCTGTAGGATCATTCTCATTGCTAGGTCGTCCAAATGCCTAGCTCTGGAAGGAAGCAAGCAGCTAAAGGATGCTGAATCTGGAAGTAACTGTGATCCTAGAATTCATCTTCTCATCATGCAGTCTAGCTGTTCTCCTTAGGAGGGATGCTTTTATATAAGACTGCTAGGAACATCTTGAAAGCTGCTTTTGGAGCCCATTCTCCTGGGAGTGTCTGACGTGTATGTGGAATATGGCCCAATGGCTTTATGAACGTTTTGGTATGTGGCTCATGTGCTCATAGGTTTAGTCTATCCTAAAAGGTGGTAGCTGCACGTCTCCAGTGTTGTTCAAGTAATGCAATAGACAGCAAAAGAAGACTTTAACAAACTGTCTGTGGCAAGCAGCCTAGTACAAGTGATTTGCTCTTTTGGTTTTTGTTCTTTTGAAACAGAAGAAAAAGGCAAAAATCATCCTGTAAATGTTTTTTGCATAATAATAGTCATTGTATTTGTTCTTAAGCCAGACTTTGGAGGTAAACAATTCATAGAATCATAGAGTTGTAGAATCATTTAGGTTGGAAAAGACCATCAACATCATCAAGTACAACTGTTAACCTAACACTGCCAAGTCCACCACTAAACCACGTCTCTAAGCACCACATCTACATGTCTTTTAAATACCTCCAGGGATGGTGATTCAACTGCTTCTCTGGGCAGCCTGTTCCACTGCTTGACAGCCCTTTCAGTGAAGAAATTTTTCCTAATATCAGATCTAAACCTCACCTGGTGCAACTCGAGGCCATTTCCTTTTGTTCTATGACTTGTTTCTTGAGAGAAGAGACCAACCCCCACCTCTCTACAACCTTCTTTGAGGTAGTTGTAGAGAATTATAAGGTCTACCCTCAGCCTCCTTTTCTCCACGCTAAACAACCCCAGTTCCCTCTGTCGCTCCTCATAACACTTGTTCTCTAGACCCTTCACCAGCTTTGTTGCTCTTCTTTAGACACCCTCCAGCACCTCAATGTCTTTTTTGTAGTGAGGGCCCCAAAACTGAACACAGTATTCAAGGTGCAGCCTCACCAGTGCCGAGTACAGACCTGTTGATTTACTGTTTTCTAGGCTAATGTTTACCTTTTCTAAATGCAGAAAAATAGGTATCCTACAAACCTTATTATAGATTTCACCCTGTTTCTCTTCTGTGGTTGGAGAAAGAGTATAATAATGCAGATTAGCCAAGATATTTATTTTAGCTCCTTTGCTTTAGCTGCTGCCCCTTCCCTTCCCGCCCCTTCCCTCCCCTCCCCTCCTCTTTCCCCTCCCCCTCCCCCTCCTCTTCCCCCTCCCTTTCTCCTTTTTTTCCTTTCCCCTTTTCCCTCCCCTTCCCCATCCCCTTCCCTATCCCCTCTCCTCTCCTTCTCCATCTGTCTTTTTTTTTTCCCTCTTTTTTTTTCGAACAAGTGTCATAACAGAGTTTTCTTTCCTTAATTTCTCATATGGGCAAGGTCTGAACTGTGCTATTTCAGGGTAACTATAGCTCAGTAATTTACAGGGTTCTTGCATTACAGGAGTCAAGACTGGTGTACTGGCAGTGTGTGTTTTTCAGGCAAGAAGTCAGTCTTAATAGAAGCTGTTTCTTTTGTCCATTTAACCTGTTACCTGTGGCTTTGTGACATGTTTCAAATTCTTAGTATAGATTCTCAACAATGCCTTGCTTTAATATGCATTGACAGATAATAATGTAACTTCTTCTCCTCTAGCAAGACCATTTTCATCTCCACGATTCAGTCATTACCAGCACAATATGTTTTTCTCAATGCGTTATTTGGGAGGCACAGAGTTAAGAATGCAGAATGCTCTAGCAAATTGTTTCTGCACCATGAATGTGAGAAGTTCTTATAATCTGCAGAAGTGACTAAGGTGGCAGAAGTTTGTAAGCATTGAGATATGTGACAGCTTCCAAAGTGGTATTTTAGTTCATGATTTAGAATGCGAGTGAAGCTGTATAAAGATCAGGCTAGGCAGGGATTTCTGTGCATGGTTTAAGTTTACACATGAACATCAGTATTTTCGTAAGTAAAAAGAGATGAACTTCTTAATAACTCTCTACATGACAAAAACAACCCTATGATGTGATTTTTAATATACTTTGCTGTCATTGAATTAATTTGTTCACTAAATTAATTTCATTCATCTATTTCCTTTATTTCTTTTGTTATTGAAAACCCATTTTCTGTTTTGCATGGTAATGGAAGAATCCTTGCTGAAGTCCAAAATAGAATTAGGATGTAGAATCAGATTGAGTATAGTAAGCTGTTTAATATAAGCAAAATTCCACCTATCACTGCAACTCAGTGGTACTTTTATAGTGATGTAGCTCAAAAGGCATGCTCGAGATCAGAAACATGCTGTTCCAGGGGGTTTGCTCACTTGTGTTGGAATAACTGCAATAGAGGAGTGATAGAGGAGCATTAACGTGTATTGTTATCCAGGGACTTGTAAGACTAAGCTTTGGAACACTCAACACATCTGTCTTTTAAATTTCCTAAGTCACGTGGTTTGCATTTTGGCTTTTTTAAGACTAAAACCAAAATGAAGCATGAAACTTCTCCAGCAGGTCAGCTATGAAAACTTTTATCATGTTTAATCAATACGAAAACAAGCTAAATGTAGAACCTCTGACAGTTTTCCTCATTGCTTTGGAAAATACATTTAATTCCCTTTAAAAGACATTGTTTTACTCAGAGGTATTTCTGAATTGATTTTATGCATTTTTTCCTATTCTTTCTAGTAATGATTCAGCTGTCAGTCACGTCTTTGCAGCCAGGATTTGTCTATGAAATCTGTTTATTTTCTTCTTTAAGATGGGATCTTAGTTGATGTGCAAAGATGTGAAGTATTGGCACTTCTTCCTTGACTTGGTTCTAGTAATGTTTCAAATTTCTTCTTTGTATCTCTTCACTTGCATATGTATGGTATTAGAAATCTGTGGCTAGGGAATGGCTGTAATTTAGGATTGTGGGTGTGATGAATGAAGTGTAGAAACAGAATGTCAACACAGTCTTCTGTTTCAATCTTTGCCTGCCACTTGTTCTTAGAGAAACACTGTTTTTTAAAAAAAATGTAAGGTGTATCCAGTTGTTTTCTGATAAGTCCTTGCAGCAGACCCTATGTGGTAGTGAGCTAAAATCCTCTATCTGAGCAATTCCAAACTTTAGAAAACTTAAACTAGAAATCCTGTTTGTGTAATAGGACAAATGAGATCTCATATCTTCACATTCCCGTATTCCAAAATTTTCTGTTACTTTTTTTTTTTTTTTCCATGTGGCTCCCTACATCTGCTATGACTTCTTTTTTTGTCTGTGTTCAGGTCTTTTCTGAGAGCTCTTCCCTGCTGTGCTAAATTTCTGTGTTGGCTTATCAAGCATTTACATGCACATGCAGGCATGGAAAAGCTCAGATAAATAAAATCAGTATTTACTTTTTTTTTTTTTTTTTTTTTGTGGTTCTGAGATTTGCCTCCAGGTAAGCATTTTCTATAACTCTAACTGTCTTGGAGCAGGGACCATCTCCTGAGTACTGTGTTAGCACCGAAAAGATGATATTTGGTACTAAAGTAAACAGACTGCAGGGAAGTAGATCAGCATTCAGATAGTTTATTCACCCAGTTCATCCTTTTGAAGATAATTGGTACATGCGCCCATGCCCAGGTGCTATCATCTGCCATTCCCCAGCTGAGGAGAATTCTTTTGTGTCTCTGCATAGAACACTCTTAGGGGGTGGACATTTCCACTTTTACTGATCTTATTGATAGATACCACTAATCAGGGAAAATCTGTCCTCTTACTACATATGTGCTAGTGATAGATATATTACCTAATTCCAGCCTTTGGTTTTCACTTTTGTATTAACAATTTGTTTGTCTGGGGAGAAAGACCAAAATAGCTGTTGTGGAAGAAATTATTCATAGGTAGCTCTTTAGAGATGTTGTAAGAGTAATTTTAATTATTTAATACAGCACTTACACAGTATTTATCCTAAAATAAAACCAGCTTTTATTAAAGCTTCACAAAGAGAGTTGTTTTCAAATAACTGTTAATCTCTCTGTAGCTATTTTGATCAGTTTTCTACCAAGGAGAAGCCCCATCTTTCTGCACTGGCACAGTGTGAATGTTGAAACAGGAGCTGCTAAGAGAGTACCTCGTGCTGGATTCATTCTGCAAGACAAATGTTGGCCCTCTGAGGAGGGGGCTAGTATAACCTGGTGCTGAAAATGCTGTTTGTGTTTTCACACAAACCGTGCTCCAGATGTAGCAAACCACTGTTGGGAGGAAATAGAAACGGGAAGAAACTACTTCATTTAAGAATTAATAATGCGTTAGATGAACGTTGTGCTTCAGAATTATGAAGGTGGCTTGATTTGGAAGTTAATAGTTGTTTGGTAATTGCATTTAGTCCTTGTAGGGAGTTGCGTCTCCATGTTCGTTTTCACAAATAAGCCAAGTATAGACCTACATACCTGATGATTATCAGTCTTGAGGTTGGTACGATTGTCAGTAGCAGGGTCTCTGGCTAAAGCTATATTTTTTTGTAGGTAAAACTGAGGCAGACTTGTGTGGAGAACGTTGATAATACCTGATTGTCTCTCGGCTTGCTTCTCTCTAGTGTTATCAGCCCATCATCTGCATGCCTCCACTAACAGTGTATCTTCAAATCCCTTGAAAGAAAAAGGACCCACCCACCATCTTTATTCAAGTTCTTCTGCTTACTTGACTAAAAATATCAGAAGTTAAATATATAAGCATAAGCAGGTGAAGAGAGAAAACAACGGGCAAAGAGTCTCCTGGAAACCTTAGTGTGTTTATCGGGTTAGCTAAAGCCATGACACTTGCAAGCAGCAAAGAAAGGAAGTACTGAGGACTTTGGTTTTTATGATCTCAGTGATATTGAATATCACTTTCAAAGTACAGACAATAAGTGAAGTAATCCTAAGTGCTTGTCTGTGCATTTAGAGTGAGAGAATGAAATGTTTTTTTTTAATAAAAAACACAAACAAAACCCAAAAAACCACTCATTTTTCTTCTCAACATTTTCTTTGCCACGTTTTTTGATCCATCCCTTCATTTACAGACAGCTTGTAAAGGATAAATGCATATTCACATATCAGGATCATGAGATTTTAAAATTCCCCTTTTTTCCCCAAGCAAATAATAGTATTTTTTCTGTTAGATACCACTTTTAATATTTTGGAATGTGTGAAAATAATCCTCAGTGGCCTGTTAACAAACAGTTGCCTATAAACAAGTATTGTCGTGATCACCTTTTTTCCCCCCTCTCCTTTGCTTCCCTTATTAATTATCAGTGTTGTTTCCTCTCCGCTTCCTCCCCTGCTAAAGGGAGCAGTTTATGGTTCAGACCCAAATGTTAGTACCGATCACATTGCTGCTGTTCACCTTCACATGTCAGGTATTGTATTTGCCTGCCAATAAAAAGGTAAAGTTTTGTCCACAAGTGAGCTGCCTTTGGAGATAGTTCAGGGCTTCCTTCTAACTTCTGAAGCCTGGAAGAAGCAAAATCAAAATCACCTCTTCCTTGAAAGTACATTTCATACATCTCCATCCTTGTGATAGCGTTCGAGTCATTATGTAGCAGTTGGCTCTGACACGCTTGCACGGACGCAAATTGAGTCCGACAGGACTGATGTCTCATGGACTTTGCTGTCATTTGAAATGCTGGCATGAAGATGGTAGCGATGAAAGGCAGGAGCTGATGCCTTCAGCACTTTGCCTATGATTTCTTAAGTTTCTATTTTTTGGTGGCAGTAGCTGATTCAAAGGATAGTTTTACAAAAGAGAGTCATAACGGCCATGGATTTCTAACAGCTGCTTATGTCTTTTCTTCCTTGAGTAGGTTCTTTGAGCATTGCACTGTACTGTAAAATGGGCTTTTTATGCCACCCACAAATCTGTAAGATTTATCTAGTGGAATGCTAATTAGTTTTTTTTTGTCTGCTCTTTTTTTTTTTTTTTTTTTTTCTTCACTGCATTGTAACCACTCACATGTGGTAGTGATAAAGATAGTATCAAACTTGCCAAAGTTTATATGTTGCAGACCCTTTGAAAAGTAAAGTTACATTTCAGTGTTATTTTAGTGACGTGGGGCTATTTGGGGGTATCTCTAGTATTTCCTGTGGGAATTTCTGTTACTGCTCAGGTGTGGTAAATTTGGACAAGAATAAGACACTGCTTTTTTAAGTCAGATACTTCAGATGTAGTGCTCCCAGTGTATCATATTCAATTACGCATCATAGTAAATGAGATGGATTGAATTGGAATCTCAGCCCTTTATTCAATGCTGGATTTCTGTTTTTCTGCTAGGCTTAATTCAGTTGAAATCACAACAGGAGTTTTAACCTGTGAGAGTTGTTGAACTATGCAATATACTGGCACTTGATGTATAGCTTTAAGCACACCTCATGAAGCAGATTTTGCCGCATTATTCTTACTAGATGCTGGGGCATCAGTTCCCAGTATTCTGCTTGCAAGTGGAGTTTTTATTCTGGATATTGAATCCACTTTGATTCCCTTCTTGTAACATGAGTATTCCAGTGATGTATTATACTTCATTAACAATGACTGTTCTTGTGATTCAGAAGGTGCTGTTGAATACAACAAAAAATCCAGGGTATGACAGATGCTTGATTGTGGTAGAAAAGGTGCATGAGAAAGTTAGAACAGTGCTAATCTATACTGTACCTTGAATCTTCTAGTATATGCCAATAGCCTGAAATGAATCGTTTCCTTTTCTTTTCCCCTTACCTTTTTGTCTTTTAAAATTGTTTTGCCTCGAATTGTGAATGCTTAGAAAAAAAAAAAAAACAAAAAAAAAAAAACAGAAAATCTGTGCCCTATTCTTGCTAACTGTATATTTCTTTTCTTCTTATCTGTTCCACAGGCTCTGAAAATACTTCTTCTGAAATTTCAGACCGGACAGACTTGCAGTGGCTTCTAAGCCAGTGACAACAAGGCTGCCAAAGCATGCTGGTGCCAAGCTGTCGGATGATGCACGTTGTCACGCCAGTGGTGGTACTCCTGTGCTTGCTACTCTATGCTGATGCTGAAAGTAAGCTTATTATTCATTTGTGCTTAGGTCTTGGACATGATGAACAGTTTTGTTTCAGCTGGTGGTTACTAAGGGTCTTGGAATGAGTCTCCTGTTGAGTAATTCTTAAAACACCATGAGGTCCTCTCTAGAACACAGCTGGTATTTGAAAAGGATTATTTATGCAACTTTCTTACTATTTTTCTTCTTAACGCTCCTTTTCTTAAGCAACTAATGGTTCCTACTCAGATGATGGAGGCCATTGCCACAAAATTACATAGTCAAAACAAAGACCAACCTTGCTTACCAGACATTGGTCAAATCCCTTAAAGACATCTATCATTCTTTGAATATTTCTTTCTTAACTTTGGTTTAAAAAAAAAAAAAAATCACACCATCCCCCAATTAATATCCAGTCCAATTAAAATTCCAGGCCCTTTGTAACTGCCACAACAGCTGTTATAATGTATTATTTCCGACAGCTGTCGCAGAGTACAGTATCCAAACAAATCAAGCAGAACTGACAACTTAGTGGCTGGCCTAAGTGTGTGACAATTCAGTGAGGAAAGGCACCTATGTTTACTTGTACTGAGGGGAAACTGTTGGATTTCGGTCAATTAGTTTACCTATTAATGGGAAGATAATATCTTCTTTTTAATTAGGAAATCATTAGGTCTGCCTTGTTTACATGTGTTCCTTCTCCCAGCTGTCCTGTGGCTTCTTGAAGAAGTAATGTGCAAATGAGAAAAGCCATTTGCTTTCCACCTGTTGACCTACAGGTTTACTACAAGCTGACTGCTACGTTTGCTATAAGCTGCCTGTTAACATCCGCTTGACTGAGAGATATTTTCCTGTTGAAGCTTACTGACTCTGTGCAGATACATCACCAGTCAATAACTTCGTTCCAGCTCTGACTTTTGAAGAATTCTGTGGTTTTGTTCACACATCTGTGTAAAATAAAGGAGCAGTTGAATTAAGTGGGAACACGCAAGAATTAAAACGGGGTCAGTAAAGTTGGATAAATCAGTTCTTAGTAAATGCATATCGAAGAGTTCTTTATCAGTTCACTTATCACCTGCATGCCAGGTACAGTAAATTGCAACAATAAAAGAGATACAACATATTTCCACGTCCCTGTGTAATAAGACTTCCTTCTTTTAACTGTAACTCTATGGAAGTTAAGTAAATGAAAAAAAAAAATCAAAAAAGAAAACATACATGTTTGTCGAGTACTGACAGCTGAGATTCTTTGGCCTCTTTCCAGGTAGATAATGACCAGCTGGGATGATTGTGTCTAAGGTGACGCCAAGGACATTTTAACACTTTAGCCAGCAAATAATTAATTGGGAAGTGGGCCCATATGTTGGATGTTTCTGCAGTTGTAGTATACCACCTATTTTAAAAGTAAATTCTGTGCTTAGCAAACACAGATTTTTAGAATCTGGTATACCTTTTCTGCTGCAGATAATGAAATGTCCAACCTCCTGTGGGCAAGTAGCGAATGATTTTTTTTTGGTTTTGGTAACCCCAGTTGGTTATCATTTTGCAAAAAGACAGTCAAACCCCAGAAATTCCTTTGTTAGTCCTTATTTATAAGAGAAAGGCATAGTTTCTGTAATCATGTTACATTAAAGAGAAGGTTCCCACTTTTCATCATTCTTCTCTGTGGTGAAGGAGGATAGTTTTTTTGAAGGTTAGCATGGAGTTACTTCAAAATTGGTTGGTGTCCCAGTACAGTTTTTAAGGGAGTTTTCGGATTCGATTTTCCAAAACTGCTGTATTCCACTTACAATTCTTTTTTATTTTAAATAACATGAAACAAAATGGAAGTCAGCTATTAGCCTCTGCTGGCTATGGCGGAGGACTTTGTTGTGTTGGTAGGATCTATGGAGTATCACATGCAGATTAAAGGATGTAAGATAAACAGAGTTTATCTTTTTGTGGCAGTTACTCTCAGTGAAACCAGCCTGGACAGCGAGATGCAGTCTTAAAAGAGACTAAGAAAGAGTAAAAATTATTTATTAATAAATTTTAATGTTAATTAAGAGTAGATAGGTAATGTTTTCAAGGACAGGTTGTTAATAATCATGTTCTTTACAGGACTAGTATTCTATCTTGACTGGAGAGCAAACAAAGGTCTCTTCAAGATAAAAGTTAATTACTTGTTTTTTCCTACTCCTTTTAGACACTGGTTTATACCATACTGTTGTATTATGTGATCATTAATAGTTCCATGTGGTTATGTTAATAGATAATATGTGATGTTAATGTAAGTAGGAAACACCCCACTCTAAACACCACTGATCATCGTTCAGAAATGCACAGATCAGCTGAGTTTTGTGCTGGAGGAACTCACGTAAACTAATCCTTTATGATTTTATATATTTGTCTTTGTAATTAGTGGGTATGACTAGGCAGAGTTACAAGAATAGAGAGTAGCCAAACAAAGATACATTAGGTTATCTTCTGGGAGGTATTTATAATGTTGCAATATTACCTATGGTGGTTACTTAGTATCCATTGCATCTTGTTGGTAGTAGCCAATAGGAGAAAGAAAATGACAATTTAAGAATACTTATAAAAAGAAGGAAAATGAAGAAAAAAAGTTAAAAGGTTAGCAATGTTTAACTAAGAGAAAGAGATATACTGCTAGAATTTTGGAACTAAAGTATAATGGAATAATAATTTAATTAACTTTTTTTTTTTTTCTTTAAAAGAAATAGAAATTCTTTAAGACAAACTCATTTGTGCTATGTACTAGCAAAGATTTTAGGTCAGAGTCTCTGTTAAGACATTCCAGAATAGAGAATAAGCAGACAACTATGCTAAGAAGTGGTAGACCAGGTATCTCTGCTTTTAGTGTTTCTCTGTTTTTTGTTGAGGAGAGAATTGAGCTGCACAACAGAACTTTCTAAGAACAGAAGTGCAGTTTCTCACCTAATCATTTAAGAATATGGTTGACTTGTTTAGAATTTTCAAAGCTTTATTTCTGTTGTTCTTTACTGTTTTTTTTTGTTAAGAGTTTTTGCCACGTGGCTAGTGGTACTGTGAAATGCAGGAAGTGAGCAAACTCTTACATGTACCAGGAGAATATGAAATAGACACATTAAATAGTCCAGCTTTTATCTAACCTGTCTAGATCTTGTTTTCTGGGAAGAGGCTCCTCTTTTGACGTTACTTTTATTTTCTGCTAACAAAAGGTGTGACTGAAAAATTGTACGAATGCCCACAGTTTGTATAAATTAACATAATCCTTTTTTACAAGGTGAACTTTACAGTTGAAACTTATTTTTCAGCTTCATAGATCCTTTCCTGCATTCCTTTACTTTCCAAGGAATTATAGAAAGAACTGGATTTGAAAGGAGAGAGAAAAATCTAATGCAGGATTCTGTTCACTTGCACTGACTGAGTTTAAATTTGAACTACAAGGTTGTGTTACACGTAACACAAAACAAAAAGGCTTGTGATAGCTAGATGTCAATGCAATGTATCCTGTATTCTAGTCAGATTTTTTGATTTTTGTTCCCTTTACAGTATAACGCTGAAAACCATACAGCGTGTTCCTCTCTTACCTTACGAGATTAATGCAAGAGACCATGATTGTAAAGTAATTATAATGCACAGGCTTTTAATATGTATAAATATTTATATATGTATATACAAATTGTATACATTCTATGCTATGAATTAAATTGCATGCCATATATGTGTTTATATGGCTCCACATAACATTGCATTAATGCTGTGAGTTGTAAATGAGTGTTTTTCTGTTTTACCAATCTAAAAGAGGAGCTCTTTGAGAGTCACAGTAACATTTTACTCTTACACACCGTACTTTGTTTAATTGGAAGACATGCTGAATTTCCGCAGACGTAGTTATTTTATGGGCTGGGTGAGAGAGAGCACAGGGTCAGTGAGCCTTCTGTGTGCAGGCGCACAGAAAGATGTTTCTTCTTCTTGCATGATTAGCTCTTCTCCTGGATTTCCTGAGGACTTGACGGAAAGCTCCTGCTGTGCGGGGGTTGATCTGCCCTCCACTCTTTCAGATACTGCTCCTGTTTCTATAGCTCTTTGTAAAAGGGTCCCAGACCCTTCTGCTGTCCAGGACTCTTCTTGAACTTCTTCAGAAACAGTTGGCAGGACTACGTTATTTCCTGTTAGTGGGGAGAGGACAGAAAAGGGGAGAAAATTTTTGCCTTTTTTTTCTCTCTGTCACGATGGAAAGGCCATGCCTTCCTTTTTCTTTCTTTTTTTTTTTTTTTTTTAATGTTTTTTCTGTTGCTGGCACCAAGGTACTACAGAAGAGAAGATCCATCCTGACATTGCCACTGCATTGTATTCTTTCCAGAATAATTGCAAATGGATAAGGAACTCATACTCTTGCAATCTCACCGTGAAATTGCTATGATTGGGATCCAGGTAGCAAGCCTCCTTCATGATTTTGAAGAGGTTTCCAAAGGTAGTTCTTAGTACTTCTGTATACATACTACCCTCACAGCTGAGGGAGGGAATGACACATCTTCATCATTGTGAAAGACCCCAAACTTTGAAATGTATTGGCACGGACTGATAAACTCTCCTGCGGTCACCTCTTAAAAGGTTACAGAATGGAAATGCCAAAAAACCTTCCCTGGTGGACTGGATGAGTACACTGTGCCAATTATGTGTGCGATCAAGATTTGGTTCTTACTGTTAGTCCAGACACTAAGCTTATGCTTGACGGAGCAAAGTAAGGAAAATTGAAAGGTGGCAAAGTTACCTTTTCTCTTTTACCTTTTACTGTTAGGAAAATGAAATGTTACTTGTAAGTGTAAGAAGTGAAAAATCTTGAGGAATATGATTTTTTTTTTTTTTGTTGCCTCTGTTTATGTTTGGTAATTGTAGCTTCTGTTCACACTGTGAGAGGGCATTACAGAATTCGCTGAGGAAAGAAAATGTTTAGCCTTCTTGTTTGTAGAAGGGCAGTCTGCTAGTTCACACTGTTCATCATTGGCTGCCTTGTTCTCAATGGTGTATATGGCAACTGTGTTAAAGCAATACTTCTCTACTTCTGAGAAATTAGTAATATCACATTGTTTGTCATTATAAAAGTACTGTTTTTTTATGTTTTCTAAATGAACTGGCAGAAAAGTAACTACCTAGAAGCTTCCTACTGTTTCATCAGCATATACGTTTCAGAGACTCTTCAAACTATAGAATATGGTATGTTATGATCTCTTTCTGACCTCTGTAAAGATGAGGTGTCAAAGTAATCACTAAGCTCAAAGAAATACATAAAATATAAAATGCTTTTAAAATCTTTTTTCCTAGTCTTTCCTAGTATCCTAGTTTTTGAAATTTAAGAGTTGAATTTGTATTAATAGAATCAAATAATTTTCTGCAGATATACTGCATCCTGCTTTTTAGCAATTAAATTGATTTTCACAGCATACATCCTGTTCCTTCTCCACCCTGAGAAAGGACTGGTCACTACCACTTCCAGATTCTCTGCTGCATTCCAGTAATTTTGTCTGTTTGATTCTTTTCCTTCATTCTTGGTTACAGAGCTTCTGCTCTGGCATTTTTGTTTTGCTGCTTCTTTTGAGATGCTGTGTTAGAAGAGAAGCCACAATTCTTTCTTCATTCAGTAGAAGTGTTTGCAGCTGACTGTAAAAAAGCAAACAGAAATACTAACCATGAACAATTTATTTATTGTGTATTGGTTCCATTCCCAATTGTTTGAAATGTGAATAATGCTTAATTCGCTCTCTGGCTCCTGATACATAAGTGTCAGTTAGAATCATGCTGTCATATAGAAAAGTCTTCACAGTTTTCTCTAGACTAGGATCAGAAAGGGCTAAAACTGAGTGCTGACGGGACAGTGATTACTTTCAACAAATGTTGGTGTGATTGAGACAAATTCTTGTTTACATAGAATCTAAAGATGGTAGTGCAGTATAGGTAAATTGAACATAAGATGGCTATTTTACCTTTATTTTTTTATGTGTTCAATTCGGTTCCTTCATTCTGTTTGTTTTTTTTTTTTTTTTTAAAGAACATCTTTTTTTTTCCCTGCTAATACCATTCTTTTCCTTTAAAATTTGTTTATGTTCTTTGATAAGCTGAAACACGTTCATGCAGTCCATATTGAAATTTTTGTTTCTAAGCACTTGTCTACAACACTAAACCAACCTAAACAGATCTTCCAAAGTAATTCTCTTACAGAAGGTAATTATCTTACCATATGTCTTGCAACTGGACATACATAGAATTGTTTTGGTTGGAAAAGACCTTTAAGATCATCAAGTGGTTTACACTAAAAATATCCCTATTCCAGAATAGTGTCATAAACACTATATGCAGGGAAGCCCAACATGGAAATTATTTACTTTTTTGTATGTGTACTTTCGGTAACTAGGACTAAATTTCTGTCATATTAGATTTAGATTTAAACTCTGACATCTTTTGAGAGATTATTTCAATTATTGCTTTCAATTATGGTCAGTAGCAAGAATTGTAAAATCCAAAGATACACTTTTTTCTGTTCTTCACTTGTAAGTTTTTCAATATCATATTTCTTAATATTTTAGTGCTGATAGAATCCATTTTGTGTAACATATAGCCCTTTTTTTACATTGCATTTTCTTTTAATAAGGGTGACGTATGCAAAAGAGTTTAAATATGGGCTATCTTTTCTGAAAAAAAAATAGCTTTCAATTTTGTTTTATATTCTTTTTTCAGGAACTTTTGTGCGGTCTCTGTAGTTCAACCCTAGGACATTGTCCCCGATTTTATGAAAATCGGTAGATAGTATTGCGAGTAATTTTATATTGCACTTATTAAATATGGTATTAAAATATGTCAAGTAAATCACCCATCAGTTCTCAAAAGTTTTAGTCTTAGAGAGAAGTGGGACAGCTAGTTATACCAAACCATTCTAGACGTATTCTTTTTGCTCTGCAGCAAAGTGAAGGTTTTGGAATATAGGTGATAGTTGAGATGGAGAATCAGGGGAAGTGATAACATTATGTGATCATTCCAAACATACTGACTTAGTTACAGAGACTACAGATAATATACTTTCTTACATTAAAGTAAATGTGAATAATTTAATTCCAAGAGTATCCAGAATTACCACCATATCTGTTTAACTTGCTTTAAATTATCAAATGTTAACAGAAAATTGAGAGCTTCTTGAAGAATATAGTTTTCAAATTCACATAATTTTTAAAGTGTTTGGGTTATCTCTAAATCTGTAAATAACAAACAATTTCAAAATTTAATAAGAACAAAAGATTTGTGTGCGCTTTGTAAAGTATAGATTTAGAATTAAATATAGTTTACCAGGACTTTGAACTACAGAATGAACTGAAGAACAACTGCAGAATGGTTCTCCTGAACTTTTTTGTTAGTTTATCGCTGCAACTTTGAAAGATGGTTCCCACGTCTGTTTCACAGCTGCTGTTAGTCTAGGTAGTTGCAGGCCTCTACCTTGCACAAGGAGAGCACTGAACAGAGCTGAGTCACAAACTCTGGAGTTTTTTCTGGGAAGCCTTTAAGCCCTGGCAGCATTGTCTGTGGCTGACTGTAGAGGCAGTGAAGTCTCCCCAGGTATGAAAGCCCTACATCTTTTGGATTTTCTGGAGCGTCTATAAAACCAGAGTCAGAAAATCCAGGGTCTCCAGTCTTTCCAGACACCAAGAAATCTAGAGAAGGGAGGTGTATTTTAACGGTGCAACTGTGTTGGACAAAACCGCATTATTTATATTAGTATCAACTGTTAACAGTGTTTCTGGAGAAACTTCAGTATGGGTAACTATCTCACTGTTCTGTTCCCTGCAGCATCAGTAATGACCACTGGCAGATAAAAGAATGTGGGTCATTAATAATCCCTTGTCAGAACTGTCAGGGAATTCCAAAGTGTCTGTGTTGGCTAGATTGCGTAAGAACATGTCTACATAGTTTAAAAGTCTACTAAAAGTACATATCATAGTCTTAATATAGGAGCAGTTCTTAGTGGAAAAGAAAGGAGAAACAGCATTATAGAAATTTTAGATTTTTTGAGGTTATATTCACATAGCACGACAGCTGCTCTGGTGGTTTACAATATTTTCACTCCTTATCTGAGGTTTAACCCTCAGCGGCTGAAATGGAGATAAAATCTTGAGTAGCAGCATCTGTTTCAGCAGTGAATTTCTGACAACAGCATTAGCAAATTATAAATATCTGAAAATATATAGCAAGATCAACATTCACTTTTGTTTCCAACTTATCTTTCAGAAAAGCACCTCCCACCAAAATTACTAATTTATAGGATCTTTTTGTCTTAAATAGTGTCTGCTTGAAACTATGTTTATTCAAAATAGTTAGGCAAATAATTTTTAGTTTAATCCTTTTAAAGTTTTGGGAATATGCACAATTTTTCATGAATTTTTGCTGGTTCAAGCTAAATTAATTTGATTGCTTCCTTCTTGTAAAGGTAGCAATATGAAGAATAAAGTTATGTCTTGACTTTAAATTGCTATAAAAGAGGTTTAAATATAAAGTACTGTATAAATTGCTACTATGGCTTTCACTGAATTATACAAGACTGTAATGTACATGTTATGAGAAAAATGGGTGCAGAATTGTAATATCAGTTGATGAGAAAAGAGTTCATGTATAATTGAAGAGAATATATTGATAAAGGACAATTCAAACTTGAAAATACTCATACAAGGTGAATGCAAATATGTGGCAAATGGTCATTTCAGTTCACAAGAAATCCTGGAGCATAACTGTAAACAGCACTTTGGACATAGTCTTGCTATGCAAAGTAATAGCAAATAAAACAAAGCTGTTGTTCAGAAAGAGAGTTCAATAGAAGGCTTTTTTTTTTTTTTTTCCTATTGGGATATAAATTCTTCAACTAAATGTGCATATGAAACTTAACTGGATAGAGTTTTTCTTCTTGTTTGTGCTTAAGAAGCTAATTTTTAAATTACTCTGTATTTTTCAAGGTCTCTGTGCTTTCTACTTCAGCAGCAGCATATGGATGGAAGGGAAGCTCCACTACTGCTGATTTTTTTTTTTTTTTTTTTTTTTTTTTTGGCACATGCAAATGTGAAGAAGGAGGAAGAAACAACAAGGGAAAGTGACACTAAATTTATTTTGGCAGTGAGGGTTAATTATATATGGGCATTTCCAGGGGAGTTCCACCTGGCTTATTTTTTTCATCCAAGAATTTCACGTACACTTTAGAAAAATGTATAAAATAACTGTTGAGAACATTGGCAGGTTGTGTCTGGATTGGAGAGGGAAGTAGTCATTTGGTCTCCTGTTCTAGTGAAACAGCACATGTTATAGCAGCAAGAAATGCAAGACCAAAAAAATGAAAAATATGGTCCAGAATAGAGAGTAGTATATTTGAATGTAATGATTTTGAAAATAAGCTGAAAGTTTTTTGTGAAAAAGTTCCTTGTGTTAAAATGACGGTGTAGGGTCTAACATTATCTTTTGATCGAAAAGCAAAGGTGGAATGAATGAGACAAGAAAGGCAAATTAACCCTACGTACATGAGTCTAGTGAGGCTAATAATGCAGTGCAAATCTAGTCCTGGTTTCTCATTCTAAAAAGTGTGTTCACAAAATAGAGAAAATGTAGGAAAGAGAAAAGCGTAGATTCAGAACTGGGAAAACGCTTTATCATATTTGGTAATAAGTTTGTTTATAAAAAAGATTACTGAAGGCTTATTTCAGCTGTTGTATACGCATTTTATTGTAGAGAAGACAGAGATTGCAATAGAGAATTTTGCTTAGTAAGTTAGAGGAGAATTTAACAATAATATAGGAGCTAGTTCTGGTCTATAACATTGTAACTTTTGGAACGGACTGTTTAAATGGCAGTTTGCTACTATATATCTGACTATTCTCAGGTTAAGTTGTGATGCATTTTGTAAACACTAAACAAGATGCTAGTCTCAGTACAAAAGTGACAAGGAGAATCCATTTGTCTTTTTTTTTTTTTTTTTTTTTGTGTCAAAGACAGAGCTAGTTTTAAATCTATGAATAATTCTACCTGAGGAAATAAAGGAAATTAGGAGATTATTGGATAGGGTATAAACCTTAGTGCACCCATATTTTGCATCCAAGAATACAATCTGATACACATAGCTCAAGAAGACACAATTGAGTTGGGTAAGATGCAGACAATGGCAGCTCAAATGGTCCAGAGGCTGGACCCCATAGTAATAGGACTGTGGTGTTTGAGGAAGTTGGTAGAAGATTGATTAAAAGGAGATAACAGATGGAATCTGCTGCATGTTTTTGTTGAGGCAGACAGTATCTGTAGTCTCAAAGAAGAACTTCAAAAATTCTTGTATAGCACGTCTGTAAATCGGTACAAAAAAAAAGCAAAAAAGAGTGTCGGCTTTAATGTCCTTAGTAGTATGAAGTGAACAGACCTCAAGAAGTGCCCAGGCTAATGTGCCCAGATAGCACCTTCTCTTGACGCTACTTGAGATGTGCTGGCAGGCTACACAGACTTAATATGACCCAATAAGGCATTTTCTCTGGCCTTGCATTCGGAAAGACATATATTTTCATCAAGCATTTTTCACCATTATTTATTTACCACTGTACCTTTTCCAGAAAAGCTGATTTGGAGATTCTTGTTTCACACTGTTGATATAGTTGAAACCTAGGAAGCGAAATGGAAAACAATGGCACGCATTTGAGCAAATGCATTTTATAATTTTGGAAAATTAGAACATTACTGTTACCGATGGCAGAGCTCACATGTATGCCAGCTGTGTGGCAATGTGTGTATATGCTGCTGTGGGGCAGGAAACACGAGGATTAGAGTTATTTTGCAGGATGCCTTCTAATGCTTTACAGTTCACAGGAAAAGTACGTTAGTGGAAAATCCTAGTCACCTTTTTTCTTCTTTTTATAGTCCTTCATTTTCAGACATACTGTTCATATGAAGAAGTGTAACGTGTCCACTGACCTTTTTCAGTCTCTGTGGTCTGATGAAAGTGACTTAAAGGTTGTAGCATCTAAAGATGTATGCATTATAAAAAAAATAGAGGTAGATTGCAGCTCAGAAAGATCCTACAATGTCTTATGAAGATGACATTGTACCTGCTCTTAAGTCTAGCTTTTCTGATCAAGTGGATAAGGATTTCCTTAAAAATGTGAATGGTATATAGTTTCTTTTCAAATTAAATATCTTACAAGGAATTAATTTAAATCCCTTAAAATAATTTGGCAATGCACTAATTGAAGATCAATTTTTTATTTAAGACATTTATTAAAACTTTAAGTACTGTATGAAATAAAAATGTAGGTATACTATCCCTTTTATAAACTTCCATAAATGCTTTTGGTCAATGGCTACTTGATTAACATGCACTAACTGCTTTAAACAGCTGCCTCTTCATGATAGGCTTTGGTGATAAATGTTTATCACTTGGGTGTTGACTCTTTATATTGCATTCTGACATTTATGAATTATGATTTTTATCAGTTTCCCATATCAGGAACTGCAGCAATGTACAGTATTTTATTAAAGCGTATCTAAAATCACAAATTCCAATGTTGCAATGTTGTAAAAGTTGGTCATATTATGACAGTATGCCTGCTTGCTTCTGAAGTTTTGTTGAACCTTGTAAGTTACAACAAATTATTTTAGAATTTACTAATACATAAAAAATCAGTTGCTTATTGCTATGCTATTGAAAAAGTATTATTCATGACTTTTTACAAACATCCCCAGTCTAGATAGAAACAAAAACTGGAACTGTTTTTTGTCATGTTTTATTTCTACTCATTCCTCCTTTGTTAACCAAACATGATTCTCTTAGAGTGATGATTTGTATTCTGCTTAGCAGCTCAGTGTTGGTTTTTACTCATGAATTATAGACTTCTAAGAATAGTACAGTGAAATGAAGTGCTTTGGAGACTCATAAGTATAAAGGTGTGGATAACATGAGTATGTTAAAAATAGCTTTTAGATTTACATGAAAAATGTGTGGGATTTTCCCATGGCAGAAAGGCTTCAGAAAAATTTTCTCAGCTATACATTATTTGACAGTAGCTCAGTACCTACACAGAGCAGGAGCTCATTTGGTGTCTTGAGAAAAGCAGCTGAGTATCTGTGACAATTCATGATTGATCTCAATTTAGATAACTGATAGGTTATGTATAGATAGCTGAATGACAACTAAAGTCTGCATAAACCTGATCCTTGAATCTTTCTGGAATTCTTTGTGCATCAGGTGTAGGATGGAAAAAAAAAAAAAAACAACCAAGGAGCATTTCTTCTCATAGGTTTAAAACTTACAGGTGTTGCTAAAAACTAATAAATGCATTTTCAGTGCTATTTCGATTTGCTGCTTCTTTTTTTCCTTCTGAATAAATGTGAATATGTGAATGGAGGCTAGAGAGGATTTTCAACAAAACTTGGCCATGAATTTGTTTATCTGATTTTGAAATACAGAAGTTGGAATATGTGGATAAAAATTGTAGATTTTGTTTATATGAAAATATTAAATCTTCCTTTCCAAATTATTCTCAGATTCCCAACTGCAGCAAGATACCTTGATTTGTTTACCTTTTCAATAGCCAGAAAAATCCACTTTTTGTCTGGAGTGCACCAAACCTTCTTTTCAGATGTATAGACCAGTAATTCTGTATGGGTTCCTCTCTAATATCTGCACTTGTTCGGCTGAGAATTTATAGGTGCCTTTGTTAATAAATGTTGGTTTCTGCCATTGAGCGGATCTGCCAAGTCTTTAGCATATGATGGTTTTTTGTCTCTTTTTTCTTCTTATCTGTGAGTGCATGACTCAGTGTCTTATTCTTCCCTGAAAAATACACTTTAACCTTGGGCACAAGATGCACTACTCTCAGAGCTAGAAGATCAAGAGTTTGGATCTCTTTGATGTTAATAGATCTGTCACGTCTTTCCATTTTACAAAGAAAGCATTTTGAAGGATCAGTGAGAATAAAAAGGGGGTCTTAAATGTAAGAAGACCAAATCTAAACTTCTCATTTTTTAGATTTTGTGTCAGATTTGTGGACCTTACAATTTTCCTCATATCAGCAAGACAATTTTTCTAATTACATATTACTGTTTTCTTATTAGGTGTATTACTATTTACCTCTTAGGTGATGAACAGAATGTAAAATTACAAATCATCAGAACTGTTCTGCTTGAGCTACAGGTATCTTAAAACAGAAAACACTTCTATCTCTTGTGCACAGATCACCCTCAAAAATGGTATTTGTTAGGCATCTGACTGTAGGCAACAGAAGGGTCTATACTGAGAATGTCAGATTCAAAGGAAGAGGGTTTGTTTTCTTAATTGTTTTCACAAGTGTCACCCTGGTACCCCACCCGAAGCTAACTTTCAAGAGGTAGATTAATATTCCTTATTTGTAGTTCTTTACCTTAAACAGCATATTCAGATATTACAGGTAAATTTTTGGATTTTGGATTGAGGAAAAAGAAGTTACTAAGGTAGGCAAGCACTCCCTGCTGTTTGGGAGAATGCTGCTAGGAAAACGCAGGTCACGTAATGCACAGTTTCAAGGAAAGCTGGTGTCTTTGACTGTACAGTGGTAATACAGGCACTGAGATCTCAACAGTATCCAAAAGACTGATCACTTTAGAAGGCTACAGCAATTTGTTCCCAATAATTTGCTCAGAAAAATAAAAAGGTAATATTTCATACTATATGCTAAGTCATTTACACTCAAATGCTTTGAGATTGAAATTCTAAAAAAGTTCTTAAGTCCCAGCTCAGTGAAAGTATTTCAGTGATGTTAATTTCTGGTTACAACACAACTGTTTTATTGAAGATAAATAAATTGTGCTATTACTTTTTCTCTGGAGGGGAAGTTATGTTCCTCTAACACATTTCCTTTCTCTTTAGAATGTACACGTGGCCCAGAAAAGACAATTAACATAGTAATGACTTAAAGGTGAATAAAAAATGGAATCACGAATACCATTTAACTGTAAACAGTATTTTAGGATAATTTAAATCTCACCACTGTAGTATTTATCTCTAAATGCTCCTAATATAAAAGTTTTTAAAAGAGCATGCAAGATTTCTGATAATGAATGTTTTTTCATTCTTCTGCCAAAATACCCTAAGTTACACAAAGACAGCAGAGTCTACGGTCTAAAAATTGTGTTGATGCTCGAGTCTTCTTTTTTGTCACAATCTGAGTACTCAGCTCCGAGTTCTGCCTGTCCTTTAGGGCAGCGGGTGTGCTGTTCCTATGCCTGTACTATTGGGTGATTATACCTCTTACAATCTGTGGCCCAGTTTCCTTCAGGCAAAGCTGGAGTGTTTTCTGACTGGAGGTGGAAGCCAGCAGGGGATGTCTTCTGCATTGTGAAGGTGTGCTATTTGCTGTGAGGAAGTGCTCTTCTGCTGGCCTGGGTGGAATGCAAAGGTTTTGCTGTGCACCTAGTGACGGCCGTGCCCGAATGTCACCACCCACTGCTTACGCTGTGTTCTGTAGCACCAGAGAGTGACCACACTTTTCTGCTGTCCTGTGGATCTCCTGTGGGCCTCTCCCTGTTGGTTCAGCAATTCAGATTTCCTTTATTTTCTTTGACCCTTTCTGTTTCTTCCTGTGTATCCCCTTTCTCCTTCAGCTGCCTTTATTCTCTCTATTGCTCGCTTCTCCACTCCTAATGCCGAAACTAAGCACCAGTTTTCATAAATGTCTGTGGAATCTGCTATAGGAGTGTTGTCAATTATGCATCACAAAGTAGAAACAAAGCAGGAGCAGCCGTGTGGAAATAATAGGCTGAAAAATTCATCAAAGAAATTTCATCTAAGTTGCAGAAACTCATTAGAGGTCAGCAAAGTAGCATTACGACATAAAGCTTAAGCAGTAGTAGCCTTGCTTTTTTTCATATTCAGATGGACGAGCTTTCTCACTGTATTTCTTGGGTTTTTTTTATATTTAAAATTGTTTTCACTTAACCAGACTGTTTCCCAAAATGACAAAGATCCTTTCAGTGGTATCTGTATTGTATGATCAGAGAGACAAGACTTATTTTCTGCTGATCTTTCAGTATTTTCAATGAAGAAAGGGTGAGCTCTCATTAATGACATAAAAAGAAGCCAAACTCTATTTTTTTATCTGTCAAGACTAGATAGACCTTTTCAAAGGGGAGTGATGCACAAGTATTCTATTTTTTTTTCTAATGGTAAAAAGGAAAAAAAAGTTGTTGTTTTACCTCTGCAAAGAATTTTAAGAATCCTTGTTCTGCTAAAATGTAACATACTTTCCCAACTTACTAGACTGTAGAATTATGAGCTCTGGCAAAGTTATTTTTTCCTTCTCTGCGTACTTTTTTTTGTTTTTTTGATTGTGGATTATTTTTTTCTGAAACCGAAGTAGCACAGCCTTCACACTTTAAGTACCTGTAAGAAGAATGTAGTTCTCAGGGTCGTATCCTAAAAATAGAAAGTTTGGATAAACCTAATTGATTGTAGACTTGCTGTTATTCATTATCTTAATTAGTCTAAGTAATTAAATCATTAATTGATTGGCACCGATCCCTTGCTAACAAACAGTAAAACTTAGTGCTTTCCTGCTTGATCCCCTAAGACCTGCCATTTCAGTTCTTCATGCAACTCTTCACTTACGGTTTTTGTGCTGTCAAGAGGGGTGAAGCCAAGGCACAGTGCTGTAGCTCTCCAACACAGCCAGCGCTGGGAGGGGGTTAACCTTGCCTGTTGGTTGTACTTTTAGACGGACTGCTTCTTGATGAGTGTTGCCTCAGTGAAAAATAAAACACAATAGCAAGCTGACTGTAGCTAATTAATGCTGGACAATGAACCATGTAATGGAGTTCATTGTAGAGACCTGACTGGGTTTTTTTGACAATTAATTTTCATTGTTCGTGGTTTTCTGTAGGGATTCTTTTGTGGATATGTATTTCAATAAAAGTGTTTGGGGTATGGAACGATTAATATTTTGCTTCAGTGACCAGGATAGACATTCACCCGTCCATATTCAGGATTGTAATGCTGAGTCTGCCTGCCAAATTCAGTGGCTGAAAATTTGTTTCTAGTAATTTTGATTGGTTAGTACTGTATCAGCTAATGCTGTATCAGCTAGTTCTGATCAAACTACTGTTCAGCTCATATTGGTCACCTAGAACTGAATCAAAATAGTGATCTTTTAAAAACTGCATCATTGACAGTGAGCGATTTCTCAAGCTTATATGACATAGTTGGCAATTTTATTCCAAGGTAGATATACTTAAGATTGATATTTGTCCTTGGGTTCATTAGGGAATTAAAATGAAAGTTGAGAAATTCTTATATTTTTTTTCCTTAAATAGGATATTGTATCAAAACTGTGCTCAAGGTGCTGTTCCGAGGCACCTGGGCAAGATAGAGAAATGGACTGACAAGAAGCTCATGAAATTCAAGAAGGGGAACTCGTGAAGTTCAAGAAGTGGAACTGGCAAGCCCCACACCTGGGGATGAACAACCCCTTGCATGCTGGGGACTGACCAGCTGAAAAACAGCTTGACAGAAATGGCTGGGGGTTCTGGTGGACAAAAAGTTGACCATAAACCGTCAATGTGTCCTTGCAGCAAAGGAGGCCAACAGCTTCTTGGGCTGAGGTGATCCTTCCCCTCTACTCAGCACTGATGAAATGCATCCGGAGTGCTGGGTCTGGTGGTGGGCACGTCAGTACAAGTACATGGACATACTGGAGTGAGTCTAGTGAAGGACCAAAAAGGCAGTGACGGGATTGAAACATTGTTCATACAAAGAGAAGTTAAGAGCTGGGACTGCATAGCCTGAAGAGAGAAGGCTTAGTGAGATCTTATCCATGTATGTATAAACACCTGATGTTAGGGAGTGAAGATGTGGGAGCCAGACTCTTCTCAGTGGAGCCTAGTGGCAGAACAAGAGGCACAAACTGAAACACATGAATCTCTGTTTAAACAGAGCATTTTTAAAATTTTATTGAAGCAGAGACATTATTATTATTATTATTATTATTATTATTATTATTATTATTATTATTATTATTATTATTATTACAAGAGTGACTGAGCACTGGAGCACGTTGTCGAGAGTGTTTGCAGACTCTCCATTCTTGGAGATACTTAAAACTGAACAAAGCAACTTTCTGTAGCTGACCCAGGTCTGAGCCAGGGTTGGACTAGACACTCTCCAAATGTGACTGCCAGCTTTAGTGAATCTGTGGTTCTATGAAAATTAATACCTAAATTTCATTGTGCCCTTAATACTTTTAATGTTCTATTTCAGCTGTTGATATGACACTGTGGAAGTAAAATATTATTAAGCTTACTAGTTTTTTGGAAATAGGTATAAGAATGGGAGATCTTATAATATCAAAACAAAAAAAAAAGGCTATTTTCTTAAAACAGTGAGGGACCAGATAAAAATTGGCAGTTTAATAATAATTAGATTTCTTTTCTGTAAAAAATTAACATCACTATATTCACAATGGAAAGCAAACCCAAAACTTGAAAGTGTTAACACAACTATATGCCATCATGACAGAACAATAAGTAGGAGAGATGGGTGACATACAAAACTAGAGGGTCTACCCTTTCAAATTCTACACGTTCTGGTTTTATGCCACTTACAATAAGGCAAAGGACTGCATGACGAGGTCTCTGTCTTGCATGTGTCACTGTCACTTCGAGTGTTGTTCCAAATCTGAAAGTCTGTGACCAAGAAACCTAGTGTTTATTTTGGCTGAAGGAATGATCTCTTTTCCATAAATACATAACTTCAGTTTTCTGTATCATAGATGTCTGTAAATGTGTGGGTGGAATTCTGCACAAATGAAATCAGTGGGAAAAAATCCTATCCAAATTACAGAGTCCAGGACTTCTATCTTCCTCTATATTTACACTGTGTGAAACATGCCATCAGAGTTCCAATTGTAGAAAGAAAATCATTGACACACATTAATTTGGTACATTTAAAATGAAAGCTACAAAAGCTAAGTATGAGTTAAAAAATAAAAGACTTGTGTATGCTCAGTACACTTCAGTACTAAGTTTTGACGAGGCCACTAGAACTCCATTGAATCAAAATCCCTACTACTTGAACAGTGCCTTTACTGTTTTACTTTCTCAACTATCTGTGTTCAAAACCTTTAGATTAAAACATTGGTATAATTTACTACTTTATTAAAGTAACGTATACCATGAGTTCAATGAATAGAAATTGTATAATGCACAGAATATCTTTTATTTAGTTGCTTGAACTTTTTCTAGAGTGTAACAAAAATATGTATTTTGTTATAAATAAGTGTATAATTTCCTACTGAATGACAGGCAAAAAAACCCTTTTCATTTCAAACCAGGTTCATTTTCAGTCCTGAAGTTCTTTTCATTAATACTTTCTGCATTGTTTTTTTAGTTCCCTGATTTTCTACTTAAGTTTTGGACAAGAGAAAGAGTAATAATATTTAAAGATGGGTGCCAAAACCTAATTATTTTAGTTGTACACCATTCTGTGGTAAAGATGGCTTAAAATGAGTGGAAGCAAAACTCTAAGGTTTTATTATTTATGTTTGTTTGTGTCATGTTGACGCTAGATTTCTATAATTATTAGTCATAAAATATTTAGGTTTTTTCATCTGTTCACTGTGAGATTGAATTACCAGTTTGTTTTCAAAAATGAATGAGAAGCCTGATGGTGACTGAAGCTTTATAGTACATGACATTATCTCTCTCACTGGCTAGAAATAATAAAAGTACATCACAATACATCTTGGCCATTAATGGCTGACCTCTAGTGTGCAGTGGAGCCATGTAATTGAATAATTCCGTTTGTGAAGGGAGTGAGTGATTATAAGAAATGGAATTTAAGTACAGCAAAATGATAAGGGAACTGCTTGATGATGGTGAAAACAGTTAAAGAATGGAAAAAACCCTGCTTTTGATCCCCCTGGGCTGGCTATTTTACTGTGCCATTAGGAATTTGAGGGCAGATTGCAAACAAATGTGAATAATAATTGTTCTTTCATTTTGACAGTGGCACGATTCCACAGGTCAAAAAAATACTAGGCCATAAGAATGAGATTGTTCTGTTACATTTAGTTATTCATCAATGAAATGTCACACAGAGACAAAAAAAAAAAAAAAAAGGAAAGTAAATGTAAATAGTTTGGACTAATTGAAATGACAGGTTAGATAACAAAAGATTTCAAAGCCTCAACTATTCTTGCTGCTGAAAACAGTAATTCTGTGGTGTTCCCTACAATACAAAATCATCTTTGAACTGGAACTTCTTTAATGGAGTGACGTTTCCAAACGATGATTAGTCAGGTTCTGCTGCTACCTCAGGATTTTACTTTAAATCAAACGAAAAAAGGAAAGATGCATTTTTCTGTTCATCTGATGTAGAAATTGATGGATATGCAAAGTACAAAAGAAAGTATTTCAATAAATTTTTTAACTAAAAAGGAAGAGAAGAATGATCTGCTCTAGAATTCTGGATTTGAGTGAAGACTACTTCTAGTAAATAAATGAAATTCAAGGCTTAAGATAAGATAAAATGTGAAAAAGCTTCAGAAATACCTAGTGACAACCAAATTGTCAAATTAAGTGCAATTTACAGATGCAAATAAGGTTAATATGGGCAAACCGTGATACTTGATATCCATTGCAACGTTTTTTTTTTTAAACTTACATATTTGTACTCTGAGGTGTGTCTGCAAGGGTTGTGCATGTTAATTACAGTTGCCTATTAAGAAAGGACCTCAAATACACATTAGATAAAATATTTAACACCCATTTATATACTAAAGGACTGCTAAAATCATATTAATTACGTTAATATCTATGCAATAGGTTCATAATTTAAGAGTTTGAGGTTATTTTGCTTAGAAAAGGCAAGGCTTGTGATGAATGGAAAAACCTTTTACTCTTCTAGTGGATAGGTATTTAATACAGTTTTTGGTCTATGAAAGCACATAGATTATAAAAAACTTCTTGTACATTTTGCATTTATAGTGATCTTACAAATACATGCTACATCAATTTCTCTCCTGCTATGTACTACTGAAAGTGTCTTAATACAGCCAAATTTGTGTATGTGTTAGTAACAATAGAAACGTCACAATATTTCATGCAGGTTTGATTTGCAGCTTACCTCATAGAATGAGTTAATGCTGACAGTCTCACATGATGGTATTCTAGAATAACTTTCTTCAAAGAGCATTTGAGTTATTTAATATTCAAAGTATGTGAATTCTGTCTCTTTTGAAAAGCATTTCTCATATTCTAATATAAAAACATTATCTTATCACAGTAGTAGGTAGAAATCGCTAAATGAAATATATTTTCCATTGCAATACATATGCTTGTTATTCACGTGTAGCCTCCTGATATCTGCTTCAGCTGCTTTTTTTGTATATAAAGAATAGGATTAAATGAATTATAAATGAGGCATTGTGATTAAAATCTAATCTGAATGTTGAAGATATTTTGAGGAAATATCCAGCAAATAAATATAGTGATGAAACTTGAGAAATAGAGTAATATTGTAGCAGCCTGCCTTTTAGTCACATCAAAGTAGACATACTTCATATTATTTTCAGGTTTATTCAAAACGTTGATGCAGCTTCTGCCATCTCTCTGCCTTGCTTTTCTTTCATTGGGATTAGGTCAAAATGTCTCACAAATAGCCTCTTCTCCCCACAAATATGGTTTAGTAACCTAATGCAGCTGTTCAGCATCTGTCTTCCACGCACAGAGCTATACTGGTAGGTTTCATAAAGAAAATGAGGGGTCCTTTTACAGTTTGTCTTACTTCATTTCAGTTTTTATCTGTGCATTGATTGGCCAGATGATTTGGCATAAAATAATTAATGTTCCCACTTAATAAATAAGTTAGTTCACAGATATTTTGAAAAGGCCCAAATCATTCAAGAACATGGCCAAATAAATGTTTTCAAATAATAATTTAGTAAGTGAAACTTTAGTAAATGTGAAATACCACATATTATTTCTGTGCTATTTATCAGTAATCTAATTTTATTTTTTGGGGATATGGTAATAATAGTTACAAATAATAACACAACTCAGCATAAAATAATAAAATGCATAATAAAACAACTTATAATAGTTACAATTATACAGAGTACTTGGTAGGCACTATCCTTTATAGAACAGGTACATTTTTACTTCATGAAATCTGTTAATCTACTATCAGATCATGCAAACACTTCTAATAGTGGCATTAGTATGACTTCTCTTGATAGCAATTCACTTTTCACAGCCTGGAGCATAATTTTTTGTTCATTTGGTCATTATTTCTCTTCCCTTTGTGTCTGCTTCTCCCTACCTTTAACGCTCTCTCTCGTCTGAATGCTCACGTAAGTGATTTTTCTCCTTTCGCCATGTTGGAGTAGTAGGTATGTCAGTGCTAACAGAGATCACAGATTGAAAAGGAGGTCAATCAGTAGCAATAGCAGGTGATACAAGCAGTGTTTTCTTTATGTTCTCCATCATCTGTTTTACTTCCTTGCATTTGCGATGTGACAAATGTAACTGCCTTCACTTAATTTATTTCTCTGCCCTATAACATCCTTTTGGACCAGTGACAGCTGGAGAAACAACCTGTGATGGTTGGAGCTTGGAACTCTTCCCTGCACTGATAGCGGCATTCATTCCTTGGTTTTGTATTGTTGGAGAACAACCGTGACTGCCATGTATTAAGAAAATTCTGCAGCCTGTGGATCAAGCTGCTATTTCTGTTTCTTTGTTTTCAGCTGGGTTGCCAATCTGCTAGAATCCTTTTGGTCAAGATCTCCCTGAGAGATGGAGTAAGGTCCAGAACAGTATCTGTTGAAAAAGGCACTTAGCAGAGGCATAAGGCTTCTGCAAATCACCTGGCAAATGCCACTTTCTCATATGTAGGGTGCCAGCATCAACAGCAAATGAACATATGCAAACAAAATTCTTCTATATAAAGAACCTGTATAATAGCACTTTGAACAGAACTATACTAACTACAGGTTTAAACTATATTGATATATTAAAAAAAGAAGTTGCACAAAGAGAGATCAGGATTTTTGAGCTTTATTTATTAAATTGATGTAGATAAGGGGAGACAGATAGTTTACTTGACTGAAGTATATTAGTTTAATTCTTTTCAAACTGTGTTTTTCAATTTTTTTGTTTGTTTTTACCTTTTGCTTATACATTTTGAGTTTTTTTTTTTTTTTTTAAGTATTTACCCCATAAGTCCTTTATTTTCGTAAAAAAATAGTCTCAGCCTTACGTTTAGCTTTTGTTTTGTGAGGTATTCTGTAATATGGAATTTCCGTAAGTTTGTTACATTTACTGTTACAACTCTGCTTTAGGAAGATTGTTTTATGTTGATATATCAATTGGGTTTGTTTGAAGAATATGAGAAAAAATCATGCTGATGTCAACCTAGTTTTTGTGGTATTCCAATATAAAGTTTTATTGTAAGTTTTCATAGCATTTTCAAGGAAGCGATAGTCAGAAGCAGCATTAGGGTATGCTTATCACTATGTGGTCTGTGTATACAAGCCAGGTAGCTGCAAATGAACTATTTTGAATGAACTGATTTGTTCTTAGATGAATATTCAAGTCTGCATCCAAGCCAGCCTTCTGTTCCACACAAATTGTGTCCTGGTGAGTTAGTTCCCAGCACCATAGCACATCAGTGAAACAGAAGGTGTCGTACATAATTGCTGACCGTGTTCTTGTTTTTCACCTTACTAGGCTAAGCAAATGGTTCTAGGTGCAAAGCTGTAAATAGTGAAGAGATGAGAGACGTCATTAGGAATTGTTAGTGTACATCCAAAGGAAGAATTAGGACTTTAAAGTGTGTAAAGAAAGTATTACCATATGTCTTTACAAGGATTTTCTTTATTTTAATTAATCTTTCACTCCTCATTAAGTTTTTTGTATTTGCCTTTTTTCTCTTTTTTTTTTTTACCAGTTCTAAATATTTTTAAATTTGCAATGTAGACTGATCAAATGATATAAAATTTATACTGCCTCCTGCACTGTTCATGAAAGAGAGCTCAGATTAATGAAAACACAATCCTTTTCTTTCTTCCGAAAATTAATATTTTGCTCTTGAGACATAGAAAATTGGAGGTATCTTGGTAATTTTAAGGTTTTGATGCAGTCCATGACAGTGGAAGTTTGCATACTGTATTACCAGTTTGATGCATCTCTCATGTTCATTTTGTTTCTCTGTGGTTTTGTTGGGTAATAAAATGTTGGAGGCATAGTATATTTTGCTATTACTTTGCTTTAAGCCACTGTTAAATATCAAGTTATCTGTGACAGGAAACTAGTGTACTGGGTTACTGAAATACACTGACCTAATCATTCATATTTACTCTAAAACACTTACTCTTTACCTTCTTAATCTCTTTCTGCTATGATTTACTTTATTTTAATCCATATATTCTGTTGATTGAAGCATTAAAAGAGGGGTATTTTCTAAAGCATATGAGAGGTGGTTGCCCAACTCCCATTTATTTTTACCTGGGACTGGGAGATTAAAAATCCCATGTAGATTGATCAAGTAACTTAAAATCACCAACAAAGTCAGTCGCTGGATGTGAGTTAGTATGAGAATCTCTTCTGTTTGGTTTTGATGCTCTGGTTTTGTCAGGGGTCATTTTTCCATTTCATGTAGTTTTTGAAAATGGAATCGCAAAAGGAAGATTATAGTATATTAATATGGCAATGGTGAGCATTATGCTATAGAATAGTTAAATTTGCCTATCAAACATTAGAATGAATCTTTTATATAGTGCTAAACCATTGAGCTTCATCTTGAATCAGCTGTTGAATATGACTCTTTTGATAACTCATACTATTTCTAATTTACACTTATTTTTGTTCAGTTCATACCAGAATTGTTATTTAACCTTGTGGACACAGCCAGTAAAACATTAAAAAATTAGGAAGTTAGGGAAAAAGTAAAAAAAAAAAAAAAAAAAGGCACTTTTGAGTTTTCTCTATCACATTACATCTGCACAAAAACCTTAATCAACACTATTGAAGGATTAATGAAAAGGAGAGTGGCAGTCACCCACCCAGAAGCTCATCTGCCTTTGAAAAAGTTTTAATTTAGGTGTTGGTAGCTGAGTGTTATAATTCCTGATTTTCCTGATGTTGATCTTCCCACTGGCCCCTTCCCTCTGAACCATTTTCACACGTTTATTATTGCTAAATTCCAAGTGACTGTTTATATGGTTCTAGTTGAAGGTTGCCCAGAAGGGTCCTAAGGGGTGAACAGGTTCTTGAGACAGTAAACAGATTATTTTTATTTTAATGGTAAATTGGTAAATTGGTTTCCTTTGATACTTAGCCTTAGTTTAAAACCACTTGGGCTGTACTTTATGCTTATAACTGTATTACTACTTGAATAAACCTTCTTCCCTTGTGTTTACCCACTAACCCCCTTTGTTCTCCTTTCCAAAGTGCTTATTTAGTCTCTCCTGAAATGTAGGAAATGTGGAACCTCTTTCTCTTACCCTAGTACACCCTATCTGTAACTTTTCCATTTGGAATGCACTTTTCTTGCACATGGATAACCAAAATCTGTGGAAGCTTAAAGATGTAGTATTTTCAAAGATCAGATTTTTTATGTCATTACCATTAGTTCTCCTCCATATCTACAAGGAAAATATATTCTTATTCTTCCCAGAAACTTCTTTGCCTTTGAAACAACTGTGTTTCATTGGATCTTCATAATAATTCCATGATTAATTAATATACATATGTGTTTTTCTGCTGGATATAATAAATAGCCTTTGCAGTAGTCCTTGAGCACTTTACCTTGTACTTTTTACAGCTGAGACTTCTCTTATTTCTATTTTTCCAATAGTCAAGATACAGTACCTTTAATGTGACATTCATATCCGTCTCTATGATGGCAACATCTTCCACCATAATGGAAGTCAATCCCTTTCAGCTTTGTATCATTGTATCATTAGCTAATTCTTTGGTTTGGGGTTTGGTTTTTGGTTTTTGTTTTATTTTTCAGCAAAGTGAATAATTATAATTCATACAATCCCAAAGCTGATACTGCAGGAATAATACTATAAATTTCATGTAGCTTTTTAGTGTTTTGTTTTTTTTTTCAGCTCAGCTCAGGGTAGTTTGTTCTATATTTTATAGTTCTTATAATAATCACAGTTTCTTTTGATTTTAACCATTAATTTCCCATTTCATGCATGCTTTACTGAAGAATACAGAACAGTGGTACTGCAATACAAAGAAATTAATTTTATCTTTTTCCCTGTTTCTAAAAATTCAGGTATTTTATCAAAGAGAGATAATAGATTTATTTAGCATAGTCCAATTCTGATCAATCTCCATTGTAATTTATCCTGTTTGCAGTTTTCTTTGTGTCTTTGTCTATTATTTATTTCAAAATTCTGCAGTAGTCAGGCTGTGTTTATATGTATACATACAGCTTGATAATGACATGAGGTATTCTTTCTTATCTGGACTGACAATTGCATTAAGTAAAATCTTTTATTGGTTTTATTATGTTATAGATAATTAGGCATTCTTGGTCTCATTCTCTCTGATTTGGGCCAGTTCGAAGGCCCTTAGCCTGTTGCTGTGAGATGTGCTGGCTACGCTGCAGCACACTTGAAGTCTTACAGAGATGAGCAGGGGGCTCCTGAGGAGACAACAGGGAAACACCAGTGAATACCTCAAAGGAATTAAGGGATGTTCCTCTAAGAAGGTGACATGGCCAACAGCCCAGCTGAAGGGCCTCTACACCAATGCACACAGCATGGGCAAAAAAAAAGGAACAGCTGGAAGCCACTCAGTTGCTAAAAAGCTATGACCTAGTTGCCATTACTGAAACTTGGTGGGATGAATCCCATGACTGGAGCGCGGCTATCGATGGCTACAGGCTGTTCAGAAGGGACAGTCATGGAAGGAGGGACAGGTGTTGCCCTCTATGTTAAGAATGGATAGAGTGTGAAGAGCCGTCTCTGAAGAATAGCCATGAGCAGGTTGAAAACCTGTGGGTAAGAATAAGAGAATGAGGCAGCAAAGGGAACCTTGTGGTCAGTGTCTGCCACAGGCTGCCTGATCAAGGGGAGCCTATTGATTAAGCTTTCTTATTCCAGCTACAGGAGGCATTGCACTCACATGTTCTCATCCTGCTGGGGGACTTCAGCCACTCCAACATCTGCTGGAAAAGTGGCAGGGAGAGCTGTAGGCAATCCAGGAAACCCTGGAATGCATTGAGGATAACTTCTTAAGCCAGGTAATAGACAGCCCTACCCGAGGGGATGTGATGCTGGACCTAATGGTCACCAATGCAAGTGAGCTAATCGTTGATGTCAAGATTGGAGCCTGGGCTGCAGTCATCACGTACTGGTGGAGTTCGCAGTCCTGAGGGATATGGGTCAGGTGAAGAGTAAAGTCAGGACCCTGAATTTTAGGAACACAAAATTACAGCTCCTCAAGGAGTTAGTCAACAGGACCCCCTGGTAAAGTACCCTCAAGGACAAGAGAGCTGAACAAAACTGGCAGATCTTTGAGGACACTTTCCATAGAGTGCAAGAGCTCTCGATCCCCAAGAGCACGAAATCAGGAAAGGAAAGCAAGAGACTGGCATGGATGAGCCGAGACCTGCAGGTCAAACTAAAGGGCAAGAAGGAAATGCACAGGCAGTGGAAGCAGGGACAGGTATACCGGGAAAAGTGTAGGGACGCTGCCCAGTTGTGAGGGTCAGGAAGGCCAAGGTGCAGCTGGATCTGAACATTGCAAGGGATGCAAAGAATAACAAGAAGGGCTTCTACAGGTATGTCAGCCAGAAAAGGAAGGTCAAAGAAAGCGTACTCCCCCTGATGAGCAAGACTTGCAAACTGGTAACAAAAGAAAAGGAGAAGACTGAGGTGCTCAACATTTTTGCCTCAGTCTTCACTGGCAACCTTTCTCCACACACATCTCGAGTGGATGGACCTCAAGGCAGGGACTAGGGGAGAAAAATCTCTCCTACTGTAAGAGAAGATCAGGCTCATGTCCACTTGAGGAACCTGAACATACGTAAGTCTATGAGACCTGACAAGATGCATCTCAGAGTCCTGTGGAAATTTGCTGATGTAGTTGCCAAGCCACTCTCCATGATATTTGAAAAGTCATGGCAGTCAGGTGAAGTCCCTGGTGATGGGAAAAAGGGAAATATTGCATTCTTTTTTACAAAGGGAGAAAGGAAGACCCTGGGAGCTACCGACCTGTCAGCCTCACCTTTGTGCCCATGAAGATCATGGAACAGATCCTCCAAGAACCTATGCTAGGGCACATGGAGGACAGGGACGTGATTTGAGACAGCCAGCATGGCTTTACCAAGAGCAAGTCCCACCTGACGGACCTAGGGGCCTTCTGTGATGGAGGGAAGAGCTATGGATGTTGTCTGTCTGGACTTCTGAAAGGCCTTTGACAGAGTCCCCCGCAACATTCTCCTCTGTAAATTGGAGAGGTATGGATGTGATGGGTGGACTGTTCAGTGGATGAGGGATTGGTTGGATAGTTATATCCAGAGGGTAGTGGTGAACTGCTCAATGTCCAGATGGAGATCAGTGACAAGTGGTGTCCTTCAGGGGTCTGTACTGGGACCAGTACTGTTTAATATCTTCATCAATGACATAAACAGTGGGATCAAGTGCATTCTTAGCAAATTTGAAGATGACACCAAGCTGAACAGTGTGGTTGACATGACTGAGAGATGATGGGATACTATTCAGAGGCACCTGGACAAGCCTGAGAATTGGGCCCATGTGAACCTCATGAGGTTCAACAAGGCCAATTGCAGGGTCCTGCACCTTGGTCAGGACAACAGATATCAATACAGCCTGGGGGATGAACGGGTAGAGGGCACCCCTGTGGAGAAAAAGTTGAGGGTACTGGTGGATGAAAAACTGGACATGAGCCAATAATATGCCCTTGCAGCCCAGAAGGCCAACCGTATCCTGGGCTGCATCAAAAGAATTATGGCCAGCAGGTCGAGGGAGGTGGTTCTGCCCCTATTCTCTGGTGAGGCCTTACCTGGAGTACTGCGTCCAGCTCTGGAGCCTTCAGCACAGGAAAGACGTGGACCTGTTGGAGGGAGTCCAGAGGAGTGCCACAAAAATGATCAGAGGGATGCAACACCTCTGCTGTGATGAAAGGCTGAGAGAGTTGGGGTGGTTCAGCCTGGAGAAGGCTCTGGGGAGACCTTATCGCAGCCTTTCAGTACTTAAAGGGGGCCTACAGGAAAGATGGGGACAAACATTTTAGCAGGGCCTGTTGCAATAGGGCAAAGGGTAATGGTTTTAAGCTAAAAGAGGGTAGATTTAGGCTAGATATAAGGAAGAAATTTTTTACAATGAGGGTGGTGAGGCGCTGGAGCAGGTTGCCCAGAGAGGTGGTAGTTGCCCCATCCCTGGAAACTTTCAAGGTCAGGTTTGTCGGGGCTCTGAGCAACTTGATCTAGTGTAAAGTGTTCCTGCTCATTGCATGGGAGGTTGGACTAGATGACCTTTAAAGGTCCTTTCCAACTGAAACTATTCAGTGATCATTGTGAAAGGATATAGTGTAGGAATAACTTTACCTTTTGTTATCTACTTACCTTGACAAATATTTTTCTGATACCAGATGTTACAAACTAAGGCTCTTCGTCAGTAGGGAATTCATGGCATGGCTTTAAAGAATGTGTTTTAACTTCTTAACGTTTAATTTCCAGCTGAATATAATCTGTTGCCTAAATTCATATCTGAGGGGTCCTACTGAATTCAGTGGGATTAAAATGTGCTTCATGTTAAATGTCTTTTTAAATGTATCACAGAATTATACCTATATCTGATACCACAGCTGGAATCCTGTGAATGATCTCTAGAATATACTAATGCTTGTCTAGTGCATATAAGGATTAGTCTAGCCTCTTCATTCTTTATAATAGCATACACATGCACTCTGAAGAGATTTTAATGTTTCATTTTATTCATGACTGGCAAAAAAGGGCCACCATTGTCCAGATGTAGATAATAATGCTGTTCAGAAAACTGAATATTTATATATAAAAAGAAAAAGATGGAAGTAACTATTTTTTTTTTTTTGTCTGGATTTTCATTTTGTAAAAATGAAACCAGCTTTAAGTCTCAGTAAATTGTATTGTTATGCTTAAGTGTGGTGGTTAACCTTGGCTGCGTTCTGGGTTCCCACCCCACCTCTCTGTTACTTCCCCTTCTCAGCAGGATGGGGGAGAAAATAGGATGAAAAAGCTCATGGATTGAGATAAGGACAGGGGTATCGCTCATCAATTACCATCACAAGCAAAACAGACTTGACTTGGGGAAGATTATTTTAATTTTTTTCCAATTAAAAATAAAGCAGGATAGTAAGAAACAAATACAAAATTAAAAACATCTTCCCCCACCCCCCCGCCTCTTCCCAGGGTCAACTTCACCCCTCTGAGTGGTGCAGGGGGGGATGGGGGTTGCACTCCATTCATAACACTTTGTCTCTGCCGCTCTTTCCTCCTTATGCTTTTCCCCTTCTCCAGCGTGCATCCCCTATGGGATACAATCCTTCACGAACTGCTCCAGCACAGGCCCTTTCCATGGGGTACTGTTCAACCCTGTGTTCCTCACAGGCCCAAGTTCCTGCCAGAAAATGCTCTCCTGTGTGGGCTCTTCTCCACAAGCTGCGGCTCCTGCCAGGAGCACGCTTCTGCATGGACGCTTCACGGGCCACAGCTTCTTTCGGGCACATCCAGCTGCTGCATCTTGGGGAACTTCACGGGCTGCAGTGTGGGTATCTGCTCCATCGAGGTCCTTCATGGGCTGCATAAGGACAACCTGCTTCACCACGGTCTTGTCCATAGGCTACAGGGAAACCTCTGCTCCAGTGCCTGGAGCACCTCTCCCTGCTCCTTCTACACTGATCTTGGTGTCTGCAGGGCCGTTTCTCTCACATGTTCTCGCTCCTCTCTTACAGCTGCTGTGCAGTGTTTTTTACCCTTTCTTAAACGCATTATCAAAGAGACACCACCAGCATTGCTTCCAGGCTCAACAGTGTCCTGCAGTTGGTTTGCTGGTGGCAGCTGGACTGGCTCTGTCTGATATGAAAGCAGCTCCTGGTTTCCTCTCACAGAAGGCAACCCTGCAGCCACCCTGTGTAAGCCCAATAAAATGTCACCTTCCACCTTAGTTTTCATAATAACAGCAGAATTTTGTAATAAACCAAGTATAGATTCTAAGTAGAAAAAAACAGTTTAGTCATGTCTTGGAAGAAAAGTATCAAGAGAGATTTTTCATGTCCTATCTTAAGAATGCACTTTCTAAATGTTGCTGTCTTGCACACACTCAATTTGAAGCACTGACCATTTTTCTAAGATTTTAGAAGCAGTGGCTGTTATCCATATCAGATCTTAACCTTGTTTATTTTTAGTGTTGCAGTATCATGTCTGTGACTGAAGCTCCCATGCAGCATGTCCATATACTGTGGAGAGTTTTCACTCTCCGGAAGGTGTTTCAGAAGAGCAAGTAATGTGTCATAGTGGTGGCTGGCTATTTGGATTACATAAAAGAGAGCTCTTACCAGAGCAGTCAGTATTGAAGTCCTACCCAGTAATAATTTTATTGTTTGTTACTTCTGTAGTTTTCATAGCACAGTCATCCTGAGAAGCCTAAAAATGTCACTGCTCAAACTAGCACTTGAAGATTATGTCAAATCGTAAGTAGACCAGCTGATCATAGCTTTAGGGTAAAAAACATTTTTTGGGTGACCACAAGCCATACTGAGGGCTTGAAATAGCAACGAAAATTTGGGAATTTCAAAGGAGGTAAAAAACTTGAGTTGACATTTTGAGAGTTAGCTAATGATATCACTATAAAATTTGAGTTTACAGATATTTTGTAATGCTTTGTCTAGGCAATGAAAGTCTCTTGGGTTATGGTGGAGTGATAAGCATATCTTCTCCTTTTAATTTCCTTTGATTTTTTTTTTTTTTTTATTTTCAAAGAGTCATGGAATCATACAATCACAGTATGGTTTGGATTGGAAGGGACCTTTAAAGATCATCTATTCAGCCACTCTGCCATGGACAGGGACATCTTTCACTAGATCAGGTTGCTCAAATCCCTATCCAACCTGACCTTGAACAATTCCAAAGATGTTCCTCTGTTACTTCCTGATTACTGCATAAGCCTATTCTTAATAGTCATAGGTGTTCTTGGGATCTAGTCAGATTAGCATTTGCAAAGTGTATTTATGTTTTTTACTGGACATTTGTTTGTACTTACTTTAGGAGATGTAATACCTACAGTATTTCATACAGTCTAATATTTCTTCTCACATTTAATAGCCGTTTCCTTCAAATGAAAAGTGATCAGGAAATAATTTATATCAATTGACAGAATATTATGTGCTATCTATATTTACTTGCATTTTGGTCTTCAAATTCAAGAATGGTAATGTTTTACCCTTTATGTATTGTAGGAAGCACAGTGATCTCTTGGAAGAGTACTCTTGATTTTATATTAAAACAATTTCTCTTTGTGACTTCCTCTCCTAATTTCTTCTTTATAAGGAGACAGCTAAAGCTGACCTTCAAAAAATGTTTAATCTTAAGGGTTTTTTCTGTGGGTTCTCCAGAGTTTTTGTGACAGAGGAGATTCAGTTATTTTGGGGGAAAGGATTCTGAAAGATTTTTTGTATAAATTTTGTTAATAAGATATGTCAAATATATTTGAGAATCAAAGATCTGGGAAGCACTTTGTCTGGTTATTTGAAATTTTTAATTATAATAATTCTCATCCCACTTGATTTAAACATCTTTTAAAATTCTTTAAAACTCAAAATATTTACCATTATTCTTTAAAAATCTAAACCAAAGGGAAAGTTATTTTCTTGTAAATGTTGTGGAATATTTGGACAAATTTATTTATTTTTCTTTTTTTTCCAAATGAGATTTTGGAAATCTGCCCCTTCTCTTTTGTCCCTTTTTGTGTGTGTAAATGTCTACCTTCTGTCTACCTTTGCATTTAGCACTTAGAAAAATGTGCAGAGCTTAAACCAATCTCTGATTAGTACATATGAGACAATACCAGCTGCTGGGTCTTTCTGTCTTCAAGTTCATTACTACTAGGTATTCAGAGAAAGATTCCTAGATTATAAGTTTAAATATCACTTAACACCTGACTTCTAGTTCTTGAAGAGAAATTGAAAAAGGTATTAGACAAAATATCTCAACAAACAACTCCATGTTTACATTGTCCTACTAAAAATTCCAGTTTCCTTATTTTGATGTTTGTAATTTCACTGTTGTGGTAGTATTTCGGTATCACTGAGTCTTTTCATGTAAATTCTGCCATGCAACCCTTGTTATCCCTTCTTTATACATAACTTACCCTTTCTTTGTACATCATAACAACAATAAAAAAAAAAAAAAAAAGATGACATTCAGGAACACTTTGTATTTGTAAGGCCTGTTTACACAAATTATGAAGTTTTTGACCAGATGATATTGTGGAGAGCTTCTTTGTATCCATTTAGCTTCAAAGCCTTTCTGTTTGTCTTTGTGGAGGAATATGTAGGAGGATGCAGGTTGTCAGGCTTATTAAAAGGATTTTTAGTGTATACACTGTTTCCATATCATTACAAGAATCTTCTTTTCCACCTTCTACTCATTCCATGTATTTGTATGTCTTTCTTTTATCTTCACAGCTCTAGCAATGTTTTGCATTTTAAATTTCAGGTGTAGGTATAATTTTTGAGTGCTCAGGCTGCTGTCTTGCAAAATGCTACAGCAAAGTCTTGAGGAATAACTACTCCTAAAGCTTTACTTACAGTATATAGAGGTTCTTTTTTTTTTTTTTCTGATTCAGCAACATGTGCTTCTGGTGTTAAAAAGTTGGTATTTATGGCAGTTTAGCATATGCACGTTAATTGTCCACAGAGTACAGAAAAAATTTCTGAGTGAAACCCCTATTCTGAATGGTTTGAATCAATTTATCATTCATAAGGGCTCTTTAGCATAAATGCAGTTCCTAACCCTTGGATCAAAACACAGTGTAGATATCAAGTATGGTTTAAAATGTTGACTTATAATTAAAAAGTTGCATGTCTATCCTGTAGGACAGACTTTTGTTTTAGTTTTTTTTCCTGTGTCAGTAGCACTTTTCTACTTGTTGTGGATATGATCATTCTTTACCCGATTCTTTGGCAAAATGCTATGAAAGCATATTTTCTCTTCGCGTTTTATATCGCTTTAGAGGAATGAAAAGTTGTAGCTAGCTCCAAATAATTTTGTTTCTGTTCCTGTGATTTTGGATAAGGATTTAGAAATGATAAGGATGTCTTTCTGCATCTTGGTGGTGAACAAGTATGAATGCAGATTCAGTGGTTGGAGGAGGTTTTCTCAATTTGTTACTCAACTTGGCAACGATGGAAGCTAGACTGTGTGCTGACAGTATTCCTGCACTAGAAATCTAAAAGAAAACTAGCTTGACGGTTATATATGAATGTTTAAATACAAGTTAGCCCCTCTTCCACACAGGAAATGTGAGGTGTTCCTCAGCAATTGCTTTTGCAATGTTCTGTTTTGATTATCATGAGAGATTTCTAATGTAAGCAGAGAGGTGACTGGCTAAACATTTATTTCAGATGTCCATCTCCTTTGATCCTACAATTTATAAATTAAACAAAACTACTCTTCTGAATATCTTTTTTAGGTAAACCTGAGAAAAATTGCCTCAAACAATTATGAAAATTGTAGTCAGAGTCATAGGAAGCATTGGGAACATCGCAAATTTTATTTGCAATAAAATTGCTAGGCAGTGTGGCAGTAAGGGTAAGTACTTCCATGATGAGAGAGAAACATTTTATGACTGATAAAACCGTATCAGTGTTTTAAGGTCTCAGCCTCATTGTAAAGACACTTCAGTTCAGCTGAAATTGGTCGCTCATGTAGTTGTGTCAGTGTTCATTAGATCCAACAAGGAGAGGACCAACAGACTTGAAATTTGAACTGTAGTATTCTTTGCACAGTTCTCATGTATCTACTCCTGTGTTTGCGTACAATAAGCCATTTTCTTCCAGAACCGAACTGGTGTCTCACATATTTAAGGAAAGATCATGGCATTAAATGGAAATGTATCTGTTTCTGGAGTCAAGGAAGGAATAGTTGTTCTGACCACCTGCATCCATCACCATCCAACTCCAGCACATGAAAGGGATCTTACAGTGACTACAAGTCAGCTAGTACCCAGTGCCTTAAGTACTGCCCAGATGCTTGAGGTCCTAAATGACTTTTGTCTGGGCTCTTACACCCCAAAGCAGCTGCTTATGAAGTTTCATAGTCTTTCTTAACTAATATTATCACCATTTCTATTTAGACAGCTACCAAGGACAGCTTTGTATCTAGCTGTGTTGGGTTTTTTTGCCCCAAGGCATCACACATCCCTAGTGAAGTTACTTATATTGTAACACTGACTGCTTGACACCAGTAGCATTGCTGATGCAATGGGTAGCATGTTTTGGTGGGATGTAGGAAAGGCCCATGCTTGTAGACAGCACTTGCTTGCTAGGAAATGCCAAGTAAAGCTTTGGGCCATATAAGAGGGGCAGTGAGGGAAGGTCCTTCTCTTAGGACTCATGTGGGTGTACATGATCAAATGGAGAGCAGCTGCAAATTTCTGCCATCCTTTCAAGATGCCATGCAGACAAGAAAATTACTGTAGTTCTAGCAGAATGGTCACTAGTAACACTGTGTCATCTGTACCCAGGTACTGTGTGTGAATAATGGAACTTCTTATCCAGAAATCTTTACCATAATTAATTAAGGGTCAATCAAATTCTTCATTTTTCATACTGAATTGGGACCTGGGAGGAACCATCAGGAAAAGCTGTTGCATTTTTTTATTTTTTCCTTTGCAGTACAGGCTGGATTAGGAATGGAATTCTTTCAGAGACGTTCTTTCTAATCTTTTTTAGAGATGGTGAAGTTGGGAAATGCAAGCTATTGGTGAAGGGCTTAAGAATATCTTTTTGCTGTTTCTAGGATTTGGATGTGCTACTTGATAGCTTTTTGATACATTTCAGAGACTCGCAGGTTACATCTGCACATCTATGAAGACAACTGGCAACCAAAATTTAACTGACTTACAGATATGTTAATATATTCTGGAAGCTGTGAACTGTTTCCCCTTCTATATTGGTCTTTTTAAAAAAATTGTTCTTCTCCCCTCCTGATTTTTCTCTAAAGCACCCACTTTACTTTTTATTTCGGTGCATGCATGAGATTTTTCAGTGATAAGTGTTGATTAGCTCTGCTTGGTACATCTTTGTGCTCTTCTCAGGGCCCAAGATCAGAATGGGTTCAGTGAAAGAGCCCATCCTTTCAGTGAAGACTAAGGCTTGTGTGGTAAGTATTTGGCCTATGTGAAATCTGGAGAGGAAAATAGTGACTGGAAAGTCATCCATGACTTTTTTTTTTTTTACCACCTTCATAACATGAGCAGAAAGCTATGTTTTGTTGGGGTGTATTGGTAAGTCTGATGAGCTTTCCAACTGGCAGTGTTGAGGGTGATGAGATGATCAAGTTGATAGTACTTGGAGTTATGGGATGGGAAAGGCTAAGGAGCCTTGAGCCTCAGCCGGAGGTATTGCAGTGTTAGATAGTAGAACTTGAGGGGTAGGAGAGGAGATGGACACCATCAGGTTGCCCACCTGGTTGCCCAGCAGAGCCTGTAAATGGATCACAGGACCAAGCCACAGTGCGTCTGGGCCAACAGTGTCTGTGTTGCTAACACTAACAGTGCCTTAAAAATAAACTGAAGTGTGGATCTCTGTAGGAAGTACAGAGTAACTTTTTATTGGATGTGTACCGAAAGGGCACAAAGATAATACTTTTTCTGGGTCCCATGATGAGAGTGTGTATCATTGGAATTACATTTAAAATACCAACATCCCCAAAACAGCTGTCATGTGCTATTTAAAATATGATTGCTATGTGGGCTGTATTTTTGAAGGGAAACACGAAGCTTCGTTATTCTTTTGATTAAACTGACTGTGGGTAAACATATAAACCAAACATGTTTTATCACTGTATCGATTACATTATGCGTTAGTTGAAAGTTGATGTGAGACTGTAGATAATTAAAAGCCCATTTCCTGTTGATAGGAAAACATAAGCAATCTTTTCCTGGCAAAATCTTGTCTGTTTGCATTATCTTCCATTTTTACTGGTTGTGGTGTTATATTTGTAGGTGATAATGAAGGCAGAGTCATATAAAACAAAAATTCAGACCAGCATAATAACATCTTGCTGTAAGCATTGCAAGACCTTACTGATAAAATACTCTTCACATATGTGTATGAAGAGAATTGTGTTAATTATGTGAACACTAGGTTCAGCCTTGTTCCATGACTAGCCCTGTTGTTAGCTACATAGCAAGGAAAACTTGTAGCAGTATGGGAATAATAAAATTGGATTTCACTAATTCCTTTTTTTTTTTTTATTTCTATATATACATCCATATATATTTCTGTTAGATCAGGTATGTTTTGCACCTTTACTTCTTTAAACAAGTGAATTGTTTTTTTGGGAAGAGCTATACTGAAGTTTTTGACTTGTGTATGTTCCTTTGTGTGTGTATGAGAGAGAAAAAAAGAGAGGGAGTGAGAGCTTGAAGACACTTCTAGTTGCATGTAGGTTTGCATATAAAGGTTGAGGGTTTTGCGGAGAGAGGCTTATTTATTCTTGCAAGCTCCACTTGCAAATTTCTTAGCTTTTTTTTTTTTTTTTTTAATAAGCAGCCTGACAAGGACATATAGAAGTTAAGGAAATAAAGCATTATTTGACTTTTTACCACAGTAACTAATGGCTTTTCTATCAGAAATTACATCACAAGTTACCAAGGCCCATTTAGTCATGCATGGCAATAGTGAAATTCAATTAGAAAATAAAGATAGGAATTGTTGGTAAAATCACAAAATACCATTTTTAGCCAAGTGTGTAGCCTGCGACTGATGACCACTGTAAAGTCAAGAGCGCAATTACTTTTAACAGATATCTTTCAAAAAATGACAGAGAATATATGGAATTATGTAACGTTTTTGCATATTGGAATTTAAGACTAAGACTTCACAAGGATTTGTACTGTGTTATTAAACTCTTTAGTTTATAATTACCTTTGTACTTCCTGAATTTTGAACAGTCTGTGATATTCTTAACACAACCACAGCTAAATCATACCTACTGTGGACAGTGATTAATGTAGTGAGCAAGGAAAGCACAGCATGCATGAAAGGAGAGCATACCAAGGACAAAGGCAGACACAACGATGATTGTAATGAAGCTGGCTTCCAGTGAGGGGTAGCGTCATAATGTTACTTTTTCTCTCCCTCTTTTTTTTTTTTCTTTTTTATTTTGTATTGGCCATGACTATTTATTTTCAAGATTATGTTTATTTATTCTCAGGTGAGTTAACTAACTTATTTGAAAAGGCAGCGCATTTCAGAGTAGACAAAGCTTTAGATGTAGCAGTAGGTTCCTGCTTTTAAAGCGATGCGTATATTTGCATTTACTGACGTGCAGTACTGCATGCACAGTATTGCTTCTACAGGGCTTAGGATCTCTTCATTAATATAACATTTTTGATCATATCATTTTATTATTTTGAATTCTGACGGGGTGTTGAATTTGTCCCATTCCCATCCTTACTTGATCCTGAATGTTTTAAAGTAAAATGCAAATCAAATAAGTGTTGCGTCCAGAAAAACATTAAGGCTTGATCACAGAAGTGGTGAAAGTTTATTGCTGTTATCAGGCAGCAATAAAATACTGTTATCATGAATCAGCAGGAGTTAACACGTTCACAGCAATTGTGTTATTCTGTGTAATATAATGACAGCCTGTTTTATGAATTGAAATTACAGCTGTGGATACTCACAGCAGAAATACACAGTAGCAAGAAGTCGCTGAGTGTTTCTGTTTGAATAATCATCCTTGTTCTGCCTTTATTTTCAGGAAATCTATTATAAACTGCTCTCTCTTTATCCATTGCTGGAGAATGTGAAAATAAAATTAAAAAAAAAAAACAAAAAACAAACAAACAAACCAAACCCCACCAAAACTCAATAGTGATAGGAATGGGTAGAATCAGGACATCCTACAGGAAATAAATTGTGAAGATATTCACTGCATTAAAATGTTGCACCAAAATTAATGTGGTCACTGTGTTTTCAGTTGAACCACAATTAATTTAATTGGATTGGAACTGGAGAAACCTAAAAATATATTTGGCACAGTAAGCATATTTCTTCTTCTGAAGCTAAGCTTGACTTTCTTACTACATTTTATCATAAATCAAATTTACTTGCTAGTGATAAGATTCATTGTTGAACACTGTGCTGGAGTCTTTAGAAATCCTATCTGAACCTTCACGTTACGCACAGTTGTACTCACTATGAGAAAACCTGCACAGCTGCAAACAGTGCTTACGAGGTGGAACATGCATATATATGCACATATTCGTTAATGTGTTGTTTGGCTAAAAAAATGATGATAGATGGACATACAATTTTACTGCCATAGTACCCTCACCAAATATTATCTTTTGGAAGGAAATTGTTTCTATTTTCGTTTCAACTCACGTGGGCTTATATCAAAATTCACAAATTAATTTTTGGTTAAGACCATTAAGCACTAATGTTTTGTTCCTGAAGCCTACCACCGTAGAAAATTAATTTTGCCTGTGTGTTCTTTATCACATCATGATCACTGCAACTGTCATTGCATTATGGTGGGGTTAATAATCCTTCTGACTGAAATGCGATGTTTCAAACTTACATTATTTCAGTGCCTTGAGAAGGTGTTCTGCAAAAATGGGCTCTTGCTGCATTTTGGTCCATCACTTCTTGTTGTATAGGTGTCAGAAATGGCTAATGAGGATAGTTGGTTTCTTCACGGAAACAAATTACATTAAGGGATATACTAAAATGATCCACTGATTTTATACAGGTAACTGTCAGCAGCTATGAGACAGTTGTAATGTTCATTTCCTGCTTATGTGTCTGGATTTGAATTTCTCATCTAGACAAAGGACACACTGTCATTTTCTGTGCATACTGGTGGTTGTCTAGCTCTGTGCATCTTTGACTAGTTATTCTCAGTCTTTATTTTGTAATGCAGATATATGTATATGGGAGTGTCTGTAGATATATTGTATATGGAACATAAATTTCAAAACTCTGTAAGTTAACTCTATTTCACTTGCAAAGTTGCCTCATCTGTTGTTTTTTTTTTTTTTTCTTTTGTTCATTAAATCCTAATCAATTTCCAAAGTGCAAAAGTGTGCACAATGGTCAACAATTGGAATAAATGAAATTTTCTTCTATCTATTTCATCTAGGCACTTATGTATCTTCAGTGAGAATTATTTTGGTTTATTAATAGGGGGTAGTAGCAATGGAGTTTATGACCAAGGATAATGGTGAATTTAAAACAAAAGTGAAGTTTAACAGCATCGCATCCCTCCATAGTAGAAACGTTCTGTTTAAAATTTGGTTTGTAATAGATCTGAACTGTAGAAATGAAATGGGAAAAGAAATAGAAAACAACACAGGGTGTACATTTTGAAGTAGGTTTTGTTCTTCAAGTGGGTAGTAGTTTCTCATCTCTAAATGTACTGCCATTGCAAAGTGGCCCAAGGGAGCCAAACCTTTTATGTGTTTTAACAAGCTAAGTGCTATTATAAAAGAACTATTAATGGATTTATTCTGTTTCTAATTGGATATTAAGAAATATTGACTCTAAATCATAGATAGCTTTTAGCTTATAGGCTTATTACAGGTTCAGTTTCACAAGTAGAGGAGTAGAATAGAGTTTAACCTCACAACGGTAGTTGTAGGATCTACATTTTTACTAATTTTTGCATAGCTTTTCACCACTGTTTTGGAACACGCAGGCTTCACTTTGAAATGTACAGCAGCCTGTCATTCTCCTGTGAAGCAATGAGCTCTGCAGCTCTTAGTGAATGCAGATGGGTACCAACACAGGGCATAACTGAAGCCAGAGCATGACTTCATGTCTTAAGTATCATGTTTAACGGGTAGTTTTCAGCCCTCTTGATAATCGTGTTGATTTTGTACGGAATTTATATAAGTAGATGAAGTATATTTTACTTAACTGTGAATTCCTGAGGCTAGATTGTGGTGGTGTTGGTAATGTTGAATAGCATCGTGCATAGAAAGCCTCACTGCAATTAGTGGACCTAAGTAAATAAAAAAGTACTGATTTGACTGAAGTGGAGGGTTCAGAGTCTAGCCCCTTATGCATATTTGCATTCATGATGTTTTCCATCAAAAACTTGCATTTTGCATGACCTGCATTTATTTATTTTTGCAGTAGTTACTGGAAAATATGTTAAAAATTCTGGGTGGTGCCAGGTAATGCTCATATTTCAGTGTGTATCAGCTTCTGCTGTTCTTGTGTTAAAAAAAAAAAAAACTTACATGTCAATGCTTTTTTGATTTGTGAATATTCTGCATATGAACATTTGTTCAACTGGTATTCTTGTTAAGATACAACCAAACAGGTACTGACAGAAAAAAAAAACCAAAACAAAAAACCAGTTAATGTGCCATCCACATTAACTAGGGCTAGAGGTTTTATAACTCATTGTTACTACTCATAAGGAGGATGGTTTCAGTCTCTTCATTTGATGGTAGGTGACATGAAAAACAGAGGTGTTGAACTTCCCTGTGGGTTATTTTAGAAGTTGTTATGTTCAAAAAAATAGGTATATTATTACCATTTCAAAGCTTTTAAAAACTAAAAATTATTAAAATAAAGGAAACAAAGACTGGTGCACATAAGGCTTTCTGTACTATTTTCCTCATTCTGTGAAAAATATTTTCTTATATTTCTTTAAAATTTTTTTTCAAATACAGACCTTTTTTTAAATTAACTGAATTGGAACAGGAGGATTATGCAAACTTGCAACTTCTCTTTAAAAAAAAGATTCCTAGCGTATTCATTTCTACATGAAAAATTCAAGAAGTGTAAACTGTGATCTGCTAAATTTCCTTAGTAGTCACAGAAATTGCATTTGAATTCTTAATTTAAGGATCTAGAAGCTCTTTGCATTTGGATTAGCTTTGAAATAAATAAATATTTTCTACCAGTAACAGAGACCCTAGTGTAACACAATACTGCACCTGAGGAACAATGTTTTGGTAAGGCTTTTTTCTTAGATTTTTTTTTTTTAATTGGATTTATAAAGTTGTTGATGTTTGTAATATTTTTTTCTGGTTTAAATACATATTTTGAGTCTGTAATAAGATCAACCTTGTAAATGTAATACGCTTGAGACAGGACTTTTTGGAAAGTGTTATAATCAATATTAGTGTAAAGAATTAAACTGAAAACAAAAGGTCAGTTTGCAAAACTGTCAGGAAGATGTCCTGCAAAGGAAAAAAAAAATAAAAAAAAGATTAAAACAAGTATCTCTGAAATTTAGACTTCTGGAGTTGAAATATCCAGACAATGCTGAAGACCCATATGTAATGCTAAATCCTTTTTTTGGGAATTAGTGTGCAACTCAGATTAGTTTTCGCTGTAATTATGGCTTTGGTGACAGATGATGAAAAGTTTAATGAAAAGTCAATTACATAAACTACTTGAATCTCATGGAGCTTAATTATAGGGTCCACATAGTAATAAAATTATTTTTCAAGCCTCATTGAGAGGACCTCACTAAAATCAGAAAACCTACAAGTAACTTCATAATGAAAGACTTCAGAGGTTTTTATAATGTTACATTTACTAGCTGTGTGAAATTACAAAAACAGAAATGAGAGAGACAGAAGGAAGACCCACTACAAATCTCATTCCTTCAGAGACTGTAACAAGGGAGTGATTCTGCTGAAAGCAGTTGAAAGCTTAGCTAGAAATGTGAAACACTTTACTTTCTATATGTATGCAAAGATTTTTTGGGGGCTTCTTTAAAGGATGTACCAGCTTGTTAGAAGGAGGGTTATTTCAAATAGCGTTCAATTTGCCTATGCTTTATTATTATTGTTACTAATTTGTGAATAACTGAATTGGGCTGAGATCATTTCTAGTGTCTGTAGCTGATTGTGCTTAATACAAATTATGCTATGTTTAGCTTTTTGAAAACAAATTCCTCCCATGTGGAAAAAAGAAGTGACGTCTGTCTGAAAAGGTTAATTGATAATTTGTGAATAGGCTGCTCTTTCATCAGCCGAAAAATATAAAGGCTAAAAATTGCTATGTTTTGCAACTTACCTCCTAAGCTTCATTTTAAGGAGTGAGTACTAGTAGAATTAGTAGAAAAGTGGTTTCTAATTGCCTACGCTCTCAGTTACAAAATGTATATGTGTAATGCCTTAATGGAGATTTTATTACGCCTTAGCCATTGCTTCAGTTTTATAATGAAGTAATGATCTAGACACCTGTGAAAACACGTTTTGAGCTTCGCTGATGCTAAAAAATAGGTGACTATGTGTTGCAAAGTGTTGCCTTCCACTGTTGAGGAAGTGTCAGCCTGATCCTTCTTCATTCTTTCTGATCATACCACAATACTTGTGTGGCAGAAGTAAAACGGCATATTACTCAGAAGCCAGCTAATACAGGATATGCCTGGGCAAGACTTGTGTATCTGACATCTACCCTTTACTTGAAATTATTAATAGGTACCCAAGACTTCTCCTCCTGCATGAGGTTTGTGCTCAGGCTCTTGCTGGAGCCGAACAGGAAAATGTTGCATGCTGTGCAGATGGCAAAGGCATGCAGGCTGTTGGCCATGCGGCAGTTGAAACTTAAAATAAGTAACTCAGCATAGTATTTTATTTTTATTTAAGAGATGGAACTATTTGACCCAGACGTATTTAAAAAATTAAAGCCGACAGGCTTTCATTGTCTGCTGTGAATGTGAATGAGAAGGGTGTCCATTGGTGTTGTCTTGCATCATTTTGCAATGTACAACAGTAAATTAGAGTAGCTGTTGAAATAACCTCCTTTAAACACCATTTTACTATTGTATTAATAATAAAGAAAAAAGAGGGCTCTTGTCATGAGTAACTTCATCTGATGTATTCTCACCGCTACAGCTTGAAGGTGGTGGAATATGAATAAACAAGAATGTAACAATTGACAAAAATTTAAAAACATGGTGGAGACCGTTCACCTGGCTTGACTAGCTAGTCACTTTACTGGTACCTCTATTGCATATAGTGTCAAAGATACAAAGGATACCGGAAATTTTACTTTATGCATTTTATTTATGTCATAGAATTAAGTAGAGATTGGGCTTTGGAACTGAGTTCAGGACTGCTAAAGTGACATAGTAAGAGATAGTAAGGTAATAACATAAGCTGAAGGAGGAGAAAGTGAAGGGAAGAAGAGTGGTAAAACCTTTATTCTACACAGCCTGAGTATCAGTCCGGGTTTCATGAGATCAAGGATTCCTTAGCTTTATAATAAATAGCCTCTAAACTCAGTAGAAGAATGGTTGACTGTCTTTTGTTGTCAGACAAACATAGCAGCTTAAGTGACTACAAATTGCATTATGCTGCTGCTGCTTCTGCACATCAGCAAAAGTGTGTGGATAACTAAGAATGAATAGAAATATGTATTATACTGTAGGAATCCTTTTTTTTATTAGAAAAAAAAACCACTCAAATTTGTGAAGACTTCTGTTTGCGCTTACTGGAAAATGCGAAAATCAGGGGTATTATTGTAACTTTCTATTTTCCTTATACGCATGCATGATAACATAATTACACTGACTTTTTTCTTTTTCCCCTGGCAGTCTGCCAGGCTTTATGCCCGTTTGTAGCCCCGACTCTTTTCTATAAGCCCTTCGCGTCTTCCATTCTTCGTGGAAGTTATACAGTGAACGAATCAGGGAATTGCAGAAAGTGAAAACTTAGGAAGCTCTTGAAAGATACCAGTGCCATGGAATAGGGAGGCATTGGGCAGGGTGTTATGCAGACAGTGGAAAGTGGTCATTAATTGACCACGTATTTGTTGCATTGGGGGGCCTTTTAGAAATGTGCAAAATCTTCATGAACAAGGTTAATTTTTGCCACTAAACTTTTACTGCAGCTTAAATAAATGTTTTATAGTAGCCATATGCTATGTTATAGACTGTTCAGGGGTGAAGGAGAGCAGGGGTTTTTTACAAGGCCATGTAGTGATAGGACAAGGAGTAGTGGCTTCAGACTGGAAGAGGGCAGGTTTAGATTAAACATTAGGAAGAAATTTTTCACTCTGAGGGTGGTGAGGCACTGGAACAGGTTGCCCAGGGAAGTTGTGGAGGCCCCATCTCTGGAGGTGTTCAAGGCCAGGCTGGATGGGGCTTTGAGCAACCTGGTCTAGTGGGAGGTGTCCCTGCTCATGGCACGGGGGTTGGAACTTGGTGATCTTGAATGTCCTCTCCAACCTAAACCATTCTATGATTCCCTGATTCTGTGATTCTATGATTCTATGATACGTAAACGCCAAAATAACCACTTGTGGGATCTTTCAAATGTTGAAATTTGGGGAAAACAGTGAGGTTCTGAAGTATGCCAGTCTGTCTAGGTCCAATGCCACCCTGACATATGTACAAAAATGCAGATTCAATTTGTAAGCCTGTTGCCTTTGAAACCAATGGCATTTATCATTGTGCAGTTTAGCTTCCTTGTACCTGTTTCCAAATTCCAGAAAGTAAATGCTTTATTATATATTACAATATATTAAAATAATATTATATGTTATATATCAAAAGCAGAACTACGGTCTCAACTACTGTAAGATGCCAACTGAATTTTTAATTTAGTGGCTATGCTGGGATGTTTATTCCACTGGCAAGCAGCATCTGAAACGATTCAAACCAAAAAAAATTATATCAACAGGGTGACTGATACATGCATTGTAAGGATGGTGAGTATGTGAGAGAAACTTTCTTGCTGATGAAAAAAACCCCAAACATATTGAAAGAACATCTATAAATATTTCAGGTTCTGGTATGAGGTGGATCTTTTTGGGTATTTTACCAGTTGGTTATGATGCCATATTTCCTGAACTGAAACAAGACACTGAATCCCTGTTACACACAATGGTCAAAATAGAAAATAAAGAATAGTTCTACACTACTATGTGAGATTGGAGTCAATCTCCTAATTCAGGAAGTCTGTTTAGGAAACAAGACACTAAATCCCTGTTACACTCAGTGGGCAAAATGGAAAATAAAGAGTAGTTCTGCACTACGATGTGAAATTGGAGTCAGTCTCCTAATTCAGGAAGTATTTTGGGTTGGTGGTTACATCTTGTAGACATACAGTGTATTTACTGTAAGATATTAATTTCTCACTCAGCTGGAATGTGCTGTTTTCTTAATAAGTGAGATCACTGGTTACCTTTCAATATTACTTCTTTAATTTTAATACCCGTGAGCAAGCTGCACAGAATTTCTTGTGAGATGAGCTGATGAACATTCTCTGGTGATGTCTTTGGTGATTCCAAACCTGGAGTGTAGAGATAGTTACTTCTTATGCATTTTCATTCTGGAGACCCTTTTACAGGTTTGCATAAATCTATATTGCAGACTATTCAAAAAGATAAGAAGAAATTTAATTTTCCATAATTATTCACAAAATAATTCGTAATCTTCCCTTCAGTTCTCTTTTGCTCTGCTAAAAACTCAATGGTTGTTAGAAAGTTAGTAGACTTGATTTTAATGCCATTCAGGCTGACTAAAACTCTCTCATGTTTTCCATGTATTGTATTAAGTCTGGTTGTAGCCAGCTGTGATGCCTTATCTTACACTTAGACTGTAAACATTTTAGGGGCAAAGATTAAGATCGTAAACTTTCTTGGGGGAGATTATCTTCTCTGCTTTTGTTGGATATAGCAAAGTCAGATACTATTTTAGGAGGGTGCTAAATGTTCTACAAATACTAAATAATGCTGATAAATGTTTATATGAGAATTGAAAAATGTGATCTCTTAGAAATACAGTGAAAGTATAGTGACTGAATGAAAGTTTCTACAGTATTTCCTTCTTAGCTTTCTCTTTCAGGGTGAACTCCGTTATTACTATTTTCAAATTGATTATTATATTCTCAATAACAGGCTAATAAATCAGGGACCAAAGAGTTATCCTTACACTAAGAATTTTTATTTCATACGTGTACGAATATGTAATAGTGGTTTTATCTTCAAGTAAGTTTGCTTTGGAAAAGTACGTTGCTTTATAAGGTAATTTTATTTGTGTTGAATTTTAGATTTATTGTGATCATATAGTCTTTTAAAAATACAGTGTTACCTGAATATGGAGCTTTCTTTGGTTCTTCAGCTGGAATTCATTGGAGAGAGTGCAAGATTTGACGAGCTAACTTGGTCAGTTCTAGAAGTTTGTTGCTCATTACAACTTTGCACCTAAGTATCAGATCTAATTCTTGTTTAATTTTAACTGCTGCATTAAGCAAATCCTGAATTATAATGCACTTAAATAGCGGATCAAGACTACCTGAATGTAGGCTGGAATTTGGCCCTCTAAACTGAAAAAGTAATGTGGTTTGCGACAATGCTGTAAAACACGTATACTTCTCAATTTTAGACCTTACAAGCCTTCTATTAGATCAGAGGATCATAGTACAGAGAAACTGTGATTTTCATGGAACGATTTACAGCTATTCTGTAAATATCACTTCTGTAGATGGATAGTTCTTTGTTTTCACTTTATGGCTCGGATTGTACTACAGAAGGACAATAATAGGGCTTTGTGAAAGGAAACTGTGTTAATTCTAGTTTAATTATGGTCATTCTTCCCTCCTACCCCTTTAGTTTGTGTGATTATTACGGGTTTCATTCTATGGTGCCTTGCCTTAGCATTTTCTTTCCTGACTCTGCTGGTACTTACAATTTTGGAGTTCAACTTTCAGTTTACTCTGAAGCTTTAAAAAATAATGTCCATTTCAACCGCTATTGGAATTTGTAATTGGACCTTTCTATGCTTGCAACTAGGCCTCTTTTGTGTACCCTCATAAGTGAAAATAATAATCTTATTCTTTTAAGAAATCTTGCTAGTCTTTGTTTTTTCTTTTTCCATGATCATAAATGTGAATGTTCTCTTTCACTTTGTAACTGACAATGTACAAACACCAGTTGCATCATGTGAAAAGAGATGATGTTGACATAAGGCACTTGCAGTACAAATTAAAATGTAACTGTAAATAAACATGAACATAAATATAAATCTAATTTAACAGTGTCCCCCATAACATACCTGAGGATGAGCAGAACTAAATTCACTCAAAGCAACCCCAAATCTGATATTTCTTATTTTTTTATCTGTAATATCTATGTGTTTTTAAGATAAAAATATTTCTACATAATATTTATATTGTGGTTTCTTCTATCCCATAGCATTAAATAAGATAAAAATGGAAGAATCTGAATGTCCATGTCAGAAAATACAGCATTGATTTGTTTTACTTGTTCTGCTGTTTTAAATACATGAAAATAAACCAATAATATTAAATGCGCTGACTGTATATGCTAATAGTGCTAAATGCAATGGTATGCATTCTGGGAGGGAAAAAGATACTTAAAACCACCAAAATGAAAGTGCAACAATAATTAGAAGAAAGCAGTAGTTCTGCTATGTACTTAACACACTTAATTTTAATAGAACACTTTGAATAAACAAACACACTTGTACATTTTTTGACAGTAATAGCTACAGTGTATCTTATCACATAATTAACTTTCACAAACATACCAACAAGTCTACAGAGCAGTAGTGAAAAAATAGCTTATTTGTTTGGACTTTGTAGCCTAAAGAAAAAATAAGCAGTTTATTAAAAAAATCTTCAGACACCAATTCCTCTCCATCATTGTTTACCCATTTATTAACCTCATTTCACTGGAATTTTCCTTGATTTCCAGCAAGATTACCTGGGGAGAATCAGACCCTCAGACCTTAAAGAGATCGATAATATCAAAGGCCCACTACCAAACTACTCTGGATATTTATGAGCATCTTGAAACAGAGGCATGATGAAGTGTTACAAAGTATTACACTCGATACATATGGAGATTTCTTTTGTAAGGACACGTAGGTACGTACTTCGTATCACTTCACAGGGAATACTTTCACTACAGGCTATGAGAATTTCCACTTCAGTGTAAATTATTTATGCTGTAGGATCAGACCTACGTTTACCGACTTTATAAAACCATAATGATACATTTCCTTCCGTTGCTGAAAATCAGCTCTGCCCTCTCTCCTGTATCTTACCGTGCCAAAAAAAAAAAAAAAAGCTGAACTCAGTAAACAATGCTGATATTTGACATTTTTACACCTCTTTTTTTCTCATGGTAATTGTTTCCTTATGAATATAGATCTAGAAATTAATTATAAATAAGAGTAATTAAGAATAATTAGGCACCTAAGACTAATTAAATAAGTAGCAAGATTAGGGTAAATAGGTGTCTTTTTTTCTACTTGGTGAAATGCACATGATTCTGGAATAAAAGAAATACCGTGCTCTTAGTTGCTGAGCAAAACCAGTATCCAGTCTCGAATTTTAGTAAATTAATTTTTAAGTGCTGTTGAAGCAATTTTTTATCGCGAACTTTTAACTTTTTTTTTTTTTTACTATTTAAATGCAAGACTCAAATTAAGCACAATATGAGTGAGTTAATTTGGAATACAGGTTTGGTTTTGTCTCATAAGAAGCGAGGTAAAAATTTAAATGTGAGAACTTTTATGACTCCCATTCATTTATCAATTTTTTGTACAGCGCAGTGGGGGTGCCTGACACCCAGACCAGTTACTTCACAGCATATGGAATGTACTCTCTATTCTCTTTTTTGTGTGTGTGTTCGTAACTGCTAGCTAACTCTTAAGACCTGGTTACAGTTACTTGGCACGGTAAGACTTTGCTGGAGCAAAGGTATGAATAGTACGAGATTATAGCTATTCATTCAGCTTCGGTGCAGTCAGGGCTAATTTAGTGCATAATGAAGTAAGCTTGCAAACTTCTGTTATTGTTGGAAGCTATGTAATTATTACCAGCGCTGTGAGTGTGTGCTGCTTGCAGCTCAATCTGAATCTAAAAATAGTGGGCCAAATCTTCAATTTCTGTAAATTGGAGCAGTGTCACTGAAATTACTGAGTTTTGATCAGTTTACGATAGTGAAGAAATTAGCTGGCTCATTTAGGAAAACACTTTAGCTGAACATAGTATGCCTATTTTCTCATTTTCAAGACAGGGAAAATATTTCACATGGAGACATATCAAATGTGTATAATCTCTTGAATGAAACATAATATCAACTGATGACGGATATAATTTTCTAAAAAAAGCAACTTTCAATGCAGTCCAGTCTTCAAAGATTGTCTAACAGGAACAATCTTTTACAGAAATTTCATTGCATCAGAAATATAGTTGCATCTCTAGTCAAGTTTTATAGCAATGTGACAGTTAAAAAGAAAAAAGGGTTCTTCCAAAATCTGTACTTGTCAAATGGTATAAACGTAAATGCACATTTGTGTTCACTGTGCTGTGTCTTGCACAACCTTCATTTTGTGAGTGTAACTGTAGAAATCTTTAGAAGGTTCTATAGGTGTTTGTCCTGAAAAGCAGTACTAGTACTGGAGGCATTCAGAATGATAGAAAATATGGCAATGTGGGCAAAAGGCGGGCCCCATTTAGGAACACCGCAGATTTCTGTGGCACCCGGATTTCACCTGTTGTGGTTACAGCAAAATTTACACCTTAGTCTATGGCCCACAATGTTGTGAGAATCTAATAGCTTCACTGTTGTAAAAGCAGTTAAAAACAGAAGGACAAATCCATAACAGGTTTAATCATCTGCATGAAGTACCTAGAGCTGCACTTCTGTCATTACTCTGTGTGTCAAGATTTTGTATCAGTCACTTACGCACTCAGTTCTGTCGTGTTCTTCTTATACGTTCATCTGATCTTGGGAGAAAGTTTGCTGCTCCTAGAAGTAAATGCCTGGACATTGGTGGTAAAGGTATGAATTTTTTATCTGTTCTTCATTGTTCATTCACACAAAACTGTGCATACCTGCATGACTCTCATAGCCTTTTTTATTTCTTTTAGAAAAGGGGTTAATTAGTCAGTCCTGAAAGGTCACAGTGAAGCAGTATGTGGGGAAGAGCATGAGTATTTTCAAATAATAATGATGCAGGCAATTGGCTCTGGCTCCACGGTGCCAGATCCAATATTTATTTTATTTGCAATGTTTGGCAATTAAAATTACTTGGTCATAGCCATCCCACCTTTTAACAGTGTAATGCTTTAGTTGTTGGACTGATTTCATGTGGTGAGGAGGAACCACCTGTAAACAAGATAAGAATGAAATTAAGGGCATGGTGGAAACATTCACTGGAATATGATCAGAGAGCTTAAGAAATAAGTCCTGACTTCCATCAGAAAGGACTTAGATTCTCAGATCTGGGAGAACAGGGGAGGCTCAAGATGGGAGTCGGATAAAGGATGCAGTTCCACACAGTATAAAGAGAAAACATGCTGGTGGATTGTGAAAGAAATTTGACGTTCAAGTGTTACAGGGAATTTGAACTTGGAGGTCACCAATATGGGAAGATTTACACACATACACAAAATCTCATTTTGATAGCGACAAGGCAAAAAACATCTTTGTAATGGATTGCAGAATCAAGGGAGTTCAGGGTGTGTAATGCAGTGTGGATTGGTATGGGGTTTTTGTGAGAAACGATAAGAAAGGTGAAAATTTTCCTGTGTCAATACTTCTGTCAGTTCTGAAGTTGCTGTTGTTGGTTGTGCCTGTATGGATGTGCTCTGGCTACCTTAACCACTAGGCAAACAGGGTAGCCTGATTGCCCGTGTGAGTCACAATCCCTCTGCGAGGTCCCTGTAGTTACTTTGGTACCTGCTTGAGGGATCTGTAGCTAACTGCTAACTGTGCTGCCTTACCTAAATTAAAACTGACTAGAACATGTGTATGTGACTGTAATTACAGGAGTGACTGCAGTATGAGTAAACACAAAGGTGAGGGATGCTTTTGACACTTTGAAGTGTTGGGTTTTTTTTTCTGCGCTGTATATATGCACATGCGTAGGTTAGCCTTATGCACTCAGAAGTAAAAGCATTCTTTAGTTTGCATTTTGTTTTCCATGGTAAGTCATATAGTCAGGCATTGTAAGTTGTTGTCTTTTTTAAATGACTGGTAATTTGTAACCTTGTTCTCAAAGCATGATAATTTCCTTGAAATAACAACAGTTCTTAATTATAGAAAGTAAAGTGTTTCTTTTTAAAATTAAACTACCTGAGATTTTGGTTTTCCTTATATTTCTACCTTCTGATTTTATATTTTTAACAAAATAATTTAAGAACAGACTGGTCCTGTGTACACTATATTAATTTCTTGATTCTTAGAATCTATATATATCTGCGTATAGCCCTTTGTCTATTGGAAGGGACAGTTGTGAACATCTTGCTACTCTTGTTCTAGTAGCAGGGGGTAACAGCAGAGATGCCGGTACACGACATAAGTTTTCAGAATTTTCAAAATAAACAGAAAACACAGGTTTAGTTCATCGTGTTTCTAGCTTCCGCTGTCACGTAGAATGTCACAGGTCGGTATTCCTTGACCAATACAGGCTCCTGTATTATGAAGAGTCAGAACTATACTTCTTTTAACCCTGCCCAGCAGGTGTATTTCTGTATACCAGTGTACAGCTAATTAAGTAAGCACAGCAAAAAGTCTGTCATATCTGCTGGTGTTATGCTACAGTCTGATACAAAAGGTCAGCATGTACATACGGACATACCATACTGCTGTCTACTGAAGCAGGGAGAAAGCACACAGAAAACTTAAACCTTGTATTTCTTCATTATGAACTCTGTTGCTGGGGCCAAACACATAAAAAAATACATCTGACACTCCAATGGGCTTTTCTTTGCTGATTTCCGTCTCTGTCAGTAATAATTATATATTGATTCTTCTCCCCACTTCCCTTTCACTTTGGTACCCTGTATTGCATTATATTGTATTATTACAGTGAAGAGTACTGTTAAGAATAATGAAAACAAAAGCTTCAAAGACCTTATTTTTTTCTGGAGCTTTTTGAAAGCTGTCTACTTTGAGAAAGAGGCTCGTTATTAGAAGTGAAAGCATCAAAGTATAACTTCTAAATATTTATTGCTAACTCTAATTAGAATTTTTTCGAGTTCTGTGCCAGCTTTTGACACAGTGATATGCAAAATTATTGAACCTCCAGAAGCTGCTTTTCTGAAGGCATTCTGTGAAGGAACAATACACATAGTAATCGATTCTTGTGATTTATGAACAATACAGTAATTCATTCAAGAGGTTTTACTATTATTCTATACGGTGCATTGCATGTTAAAGAAACACAAAAAGTAAATTACAACTTTCCAGAGAGCCCTTGGGAGCAGGCAACTTTTATACATAGTAAAGCCAAAGCTTTCAAACATTTTTCTTTTTTAATTAACTTATGTGACTGACCGGCTATATATTCATATATAAAGATAGTATTTTTACTTAAATTTTTACTTCAATCTTAAATAGACCTGAAATTCATCTTGGTTTGGGTTATCCCTCTGCATTGTTTGACCAGCAATTTCTGCTTTTTTTTTTGCTTTTCAGCATTTTTTCCTGAAATGAACCATGTTTTCAGCTTGTTTCTTATTCCTGTCTTTCCGCAGCCCAATTCTTCTTGTGTTTGGATATTTGAACCCAGCTATTGTGTGTTCCTTTTGGTGACCTCTTATGTTCTTTGTGTCCATAGCTTCAGTAGTCTAACCTCACATCCATTTGTGTCAACAGTTTCAGTTTTGTTGTGATAAATTTATTTCTGGTTGCCTTCTTATATCCAGGAGGAAAAATCAGAGAAAAATCAGGAAATTTTGCAACAATGTAGATTTTACCCTGCTTTTATATGATTCCTATGAGCACACTGTAGCTTTGATGATGTAGTACAATGATCGATCCCTAGACGTTTTCTACATTTCGAACGTGCCACTGGGATTCAGACCTATAGAAACTTGATTTCATAGATAGCAAACTCAGGTTCTCAATTCTGTTCAGGAAACATTCAGCCATTTTAAAGTACACTTTCAAGAGGCTGCTGAAGCCTGATATGTAAAATACAGTTCTCCTAAATTTCTAATATCTGAACATGCATATCACTTAGATATAAACATAGAGATACATATTTAGTGTTATATAAATGAATATTTTAAGTGAAAATGATAATTAACATGGCTGCATAATTAAAACGGTCAATTCTATTATCAAAATGGACACACACAATATTAATTATGCACCTTTGCATTTGAATTATGATGCAGGGCAATATATTTTTCAGAAATAATTTATTATCCTTTCACAGAAGATAACTGCTTTCAGTACATACCTCTCAGTGTCAAAATGAGCAGTTCTTATTTAGTACACTTGCGCAATGTAAGCTGATTTCCTTAGAGAAAAGAGTGTTAATTAAACCAACATTTTGCAATACTGATATGCAGAGGACTGCAATTTTCAAAGACTAATAACTTTGCCAAATAGCTACCAGTTTTCACTGACACGCTAAAGATTTGAGTGTAGTTTGTCTGTTTTTCCTTCACCGTAATAGAAGTGTAATCCTTGTTAAAAGTAGATAGGGCTTAAACCGGAACATTTTTCAGCCCTCTTGTTCAATGCATGAGCACAAAGCTTTACACAAATTTTGTAAATATAGTGCCAGTAGCCACTATAATACTACTCCCTATGTTTTGAGACATATGTAAGTAGCATAATCCTGGAAGTAAGGAAATAGAGACATGGAGGTTAAGTAATTTGCCTGAAGCTAAACAACAAGCAATTAGCAGAGATGGGATTAGAATTACAAAGTTTTGGCTCTCAGCCCTCCCTTCTGTCCAGTAGCCAACTGTCACTTTCAGTGCTGTTGGCTTCCAGTTTTGTCTCTTGAGACCGAACTTCAGTGAATTTGATTCCTGAGTCTTCTTACTACTTAGATATGAAGTGAGAAGGGAACTGTGACTAGGACTGATACTACTTTTTGTTTTTACAATAATTGGAAAGAGCATATTTGCCTGTGAAAGAAAAACGGAAAGTGCAATCCTTACTGGTAGTCATATTTCAGTAATTTTTACTTTTATTTTGAAGATGGGCATGAATTGTGGTTTCCACCTACAGTAGAGGTTTCAGAGTGAAAATCTTTATGACAGGGCAAATGTAAATTAGTTTTTTTTAAGAAAAAAGGCTTCATTGTGTCCTGCAAAACTCTTGCAAGATTGTATTTTGTAATCTTCTAAAACACCAAGTATGCCTTAAAAACAGTAGATTGGATGAAATCATGGAATGCAAGTACATAGTGTCAAATCACTAATTTGAAAATGCATTTCAGACCCCACTAAGATCACCTCTGCGTATCGGTATTTCAGTGACACAGTCGTGGTCCCAAGTTACAGGGCGTCCTTCACTGTAAAAGTACAATTGCTGCATAGATAAGGCATGACATAAAGCCCAGGTGGATTAACTTTGTTGATTCTGTATTGCCTTCACGAACTCTCTCGGGATCACACACCTGAACTGTTCTAGGCAGTTCCAGTTCGGTGTCTTTATCTCAGAACAAGTGTGGATCGAGAAAGAAGAGCATAAGACAAGGACAGCGCATGAGAGGGGATTAAGAATGGACTAAGAGTCCCTGTGTCTGGGTCACTGTTGATTTTCTTAATTGAGGGTAATGCAGAACTGTGGTATGTGATGGGAATCCCTTCAAAGGGAGATGACCAAACAAAAGTGAGGCCCTTCACAATCTGTATATACCATATATAAGCACTTGGGAGTGCTTTTAACTTTGACACTGTAAATAACCTGTATGAGAAACAAAATAATTTCTGGCTTCTTCAACTGAGAAACAGAAAAGATTTCTATTCAATGGCAAAAGGAGCTGGAGAATGCTAGTGTAAGATTTCCTCTTACAGCATTATATCTGGCCACACATAAAACTCATACCCCTCTTCCACCCTGAATTTGTCATTATGTCCTCCTTTAAATAGCATGGCCTTCACTGAATCTCAGTTCCATGCAGTATTATGATTTCTTGGTATCTCTTTTCTAGAGAAGAGTAAATTTATGTTAAAGAGAGAAGAACGGAACATATCTTTGGCGCAATATAGATGAGATACGTATAAAGTAGACACAGCTGTGGGCCAGAATTATCTATTTAGGTGTATTTTTAATCACAGAAAATTATATTAAAATAATTTATGTAACATGAATAACCATGCAAGATTCTTATAAAGCAAGTGCAACGCTACAGCAACATGCAAGGTGTCAAATAATTGTACCCTTTGGTGATTTTAGTAATAGATTGCAGAACATCATTGTACGAAGTGCTGTCACATGTCAGAATTAAAAAAGAAATGGACTTTTAGTAGTTAAAGATTTACCTTTATGTTGTGATATGTTTCTTTTGGTTGAGTATCTACTATTTAATTGACTTTTTGAGCTACTTACAAGTTTGTTGTGCATACCTTTATGTGAGGTTTTAGTTCTCACATTCTTGAAAGTATTATATGTAATACACTCAAAATTTCTGCTGGCATAACTTTATTGGAGGGGAGTTAGAGCAAATTAGCTCCTGCAGAAGAAGTTCATAGAGCAGATGCAGTTTTAACTTCAAAATTGCACTTTAGGAGTAGTATTTATTGCATACTGGCAGTGCATTGTGGATGCTGACAACAAAATGTGACTTGTAGGAGCTTGTATTCACAGCAGGAGCTATACACAGTAGCACATTTGTGTAGTACCGAAAACACACAGTATTAAAAATAGTGCCAGCATAAATACATTCTAATCAGTGCTTTTATATCTGTATAACCATATCCCAGAGCAGGCTAATTGTACTGTGTTAACCATACCGATGTATCTTAAGTGACTTGTAGGTAAGGAACTGGGGCCTTTAGTCACTGAATCTTTTTTAATACCTATAAACAGTTTTCTGACCTAGTTTATGAATGTCTGCTTATGTATCGGTAATGTCTCATCTTACAGGCCACACTTACCTGTACTTTAGAACAGCTGAAGCTGGGCTGCATTGTGTAGCTCTCGCAGCATTGTTGGTGAGAGGGACAAATACTCTCTGCTTGGCTGGACGCTTGATTCAGGTTTCACATAATCGATTGTTGTAGGCAAATGGTAAATGTTGTTTTACAAGTGATGGAGAGAGAGATGTTTATCAAGTTCTGGCATGAAGTAGTTCTAACTTAGTAAGAAAGAAAGAAAGATTTATGAATCTACTAACTCGTATTTTTCTATTTTGTAGCAAGCTTAATGATATGTTTATGTTAGCCAGTCTAGCTCAATAACTTACTCTTATGTCAAGTCATGCCATCTCTTAATGCTGATTTGCAAGTAGAAAGTCATCTTAAACCCCTTAATGCCCCAAACTGTCTATGTTCATATGGACTATAAGATTTGATTAGACACACACACATATTTGTCCCAAATAACAACAGCCTGCTCCTCAGCAGTTTACGAGTTTAACCCAACAAACAAAGAGGTATAAGACTATGTGTTTGCCACCAGCACAGGACATGATTCTGTCCAGAATGCTTCAGAAGAGAAGATATAAACCACCTTGTCACTAAGTTGAAGGTCAGTTATTATATTTGAGACAGGTTTGATGGACCTGTTGACAGGTTTATGTGGACCTGTTGGAGCAGGTCCAGAGGAGGGCCATGAAGATGATCGGAGGGTTAGAACACTTCTGCTGTGAGGACAGGCTGAGAGTTGGGGTTATTCAGCCTGGGGAAGAGAAGACTCTGGGGAGACCTTATAGCAGCTTTCCAGTATCTGAAGGGGGCCCAAAAGAGAGCTGGAGAAGGACTTTTTACAAGGAAATGTAGTGATAGGACAAGGGGTAATGACTTTAAACTGAAAGAGGGTAGATTTAGATTAGATATTAGGAAGAGATTTTCCTCTCTGAGGGTGGTGAGGCACTGGAACAGGTTGCCCAGGGAAGTTGTAGATGCCCCATCCCTGGAAGAGTTCAAGGCCAGGTTGATGGTTCTTTGAGCAACCTGGTCTAGTAGTAGGTGTCCCTGCCCATGGCAGGGGGTTTGGAACTGGATGATCTTGAATATCCCTTCCAACCTAAACCATTCTATGATTCTGTGAATCTAAAGGTCACCTTCGTACACCCAAGGAACAGATTAAGAATATTCTTCATCTGTTGTGGATGAAGGCTGGGGACTAGTATTTGGCCAAGGGCTTGGTCCCTAAAGTAAACTTCCTCGCCTTATCTGGAAACGGAAGTGGAGAAGGAAGGTCTTTTGGTTTTGGTAACTGCAAGAGAAAGATTGAATGGCTTTGAATTTTCTATCATCACCCATGTCCTTATAAACCTTGAGAACATATGTATTTTGAGTTTTATAAATTTTGTTTGTTTTTACCTTCAGCTGGTTTGGGCTAGGGATGATTTTACAGTACATGGATAACATTAAGGCATTTCACCCTTATAGGCATGTAGTACAACAGATTACCATCTTAGGTCACTTTGACAGAGCATAGTAACAGATTGTAACGGAATGCTTTTCCCTTTGATGTGCTGGCCACTTGGGTTATTGGTAGCAAGGCAGTTTGTCTCTAGTGTTGGAAAAGAAGGATGATACTTAGATGAAAGTAAATCATGTGGTCTGTTGTCAGGCAGAATTTAGTAATTTCTCTTCTGCTTGAACAGGAGTTATGATGAATTTGCTTATATGGGTGCCACGTCAAGCATTAACACTGAACCATATTTAATATGTAGAGTTTGATGGTTTCTTTTATCTTTGAGTCAGTCTTATCATTAGATAGGTGATTTTGCTTTCACAGTTGCTAATAATAATTTGCCCTGTGTATAAATGGCTAAGTATGCATTTTGTTGTGTTTAGATAAATAAAAAAATGAGTGGAAGCTTCACTCAGTTGTTGCAGTTCCCCAATTTTATTATTCTTACTTTTGGTACCTGTATTTTGAAGGTTTTAGTAGGACTGAAACACCAATAAAGGCCATCTCTCTAGTCATAACCCAGATACTCTCAGTCACTAATTGAAACTCTTACCTGTGGGATATCGTTATTCACCCTTTTCTCTTAGAGCAAAACTCCTCTGGAAGGAGATCAACTTGCATGGCATTTTGAGATCTGCTGCTTCTACTTTGCACATTGAAAAGGAGTGTCAGCTCTCAGTTACCAAATAATTCATATGCAGTCTGCAGACATTAAAATTTGAAAAAGAAGCAGTAGAGAGCTTTGAAGCGGAATTTCCTTTCATTAAATTAGTGAATATGACAAGGTTACGTAATGTTCCTGGGGGATGAAGTAGTGCACGTCACTAACCTTTTAGATTCAAGAGGCTTTATGCTTTTCATTTGCTGCTGGAAGAAGGCTTAGTACTGGATTAACTAGCGAGTTCCTCTTTCTAACTCAGGTAGATTAAACCCCACCCAGATTTTACATATACTGCATGTGGTAAATACTATGTATATACACAAGCTTATACCTTTTTTGTTTGTTTGTTTTGTGTTGTGCATTTGAACGTGTGCTGGTGTATAACTTAAAGGTATATGTGCAGCTGGGTTGAATTTACAGTGTTGGAACTCCTGTAGGCATGGGAAAGAGTAAAAGAGAATTCTTGCCCTCCTGTGCATTTGCTGCATAGTGGGTACTTAATGCTATGCCTACATCTTTCAGTGCTCAGGTTAATCAAATACTAGAACCAAGCGTCCTGATTCTCTTTTCTTAAACAAGTGTAAACCATAATTCTTGTGTAGAAACAACTGAAGAGACACTGGGGTAAATAAGGGGAGATTTAGGAACAAATGTGTAAAACTTTAATTTTCTGTAGTGGTATTTAAAAGAAGGTTAAAGTTTGTAGTGAAGGTCATGGGTGTGTAGCACTGGTGGGTAGAGCTGTGTACACCGCTTGCGGGCTGAAGGCAAGAGGAGATAGGGGGTGGAAGCTGGTCCGGCCTCAGGAGCCTTCTCCTTTGTTCTGATCATTGAGGAGGCTGACTCTGGTGGCCCGTCAGCCCTGGCTTCCCGTTGGGCTTAGCGTGGTAATGCTCTGCCGAGGAGGTAGTTAATGGCTGGTCTCAGTTTTACAGTAAGTGTCCTAATAGTTTGTCACAAAACCAACTTAAATTGTTATCAGGTTGCCTGCAACAGTTGTAAAAGAAAGAGCACTGCAATAAATTCTTCAGCTTCGTCCTACTTAGGGTATAAATGTATTAGTCTATAGTATTAATAAAAGTTTTTTTAACAGTTTTTTCACATAGGGTTCTTCATATTTGTGAAAGCTTTTTTCTTTCTTCCAGTTATTATAAACTGTAAGGGGGGAGTGAGGGGTTGAGGGGATGATGTTAGTTGGCAAATAAATGTCTGCTGCTGCTGTCTCTGTCGGTTTGTATTCCTCCTGTGTCCCTAGGGCTCAGATAATGTCTTTCTCTAAAAAAACATACATAATCCACAATGAAATGAGCTGGTACCAAGGTTTGCACAGCCTAGAGGTACAAATTAGGAATGTGCTATTTTAACATTAGACCTTTTGGAAAATGTAACCTACCTATTCTACCTGTAAGGCCTTACTTGTAAGTATGTCATTAGATTTCGTATTTCAGAGAAGAGTAAGCCCAATGGTCAGCCTAATAAACTGACACTGTACATTGCAGGAAATTTGGAAACATAAAGATAGGTTTGACTTTTAATGTGTTTTCCTTGAGAGATGAGGAAGTGATAATCTTTTTTTGAGCTGCTTACTAAATTTGTAGGGTGGGTATGCCCTGGCTGATTGAAGGCTTGGGAACTGGAGATGACTGCTAAATTGGAAAAAAAATCCCACGACCCTCAAAATACGCTCAGACTTTTTTGACATAATTGTTCCTTCTGAGTGCTTTTGTTTTTAGAAGAATACAAGTAGCAGAAATAAGGTGAGGACATAAACATTTTTATTATATTACAAAGATTTTATGAGCACTGTTGTAGGGGCTGGTTTTTTAAGAAGATGTTGTGACACCTGTAAAGTGAAATAGCTTAGTTTCCTTCACCCAGGATTTTGGAAAAAACTGTATTTGTACCTGCAAAAAAATTTTGTGACCCAAGTGGGTCAAGGTCTTCAGATGGAATTAGTTGGCCTAGCTGGATTGTATTTAGTTGTTCAAAGATGAAAAACTGGTAATTTTGATTTACAGGATAACAAAACTATTCAGCTGCTCAGAGTATGATGGCATTTGAAGATTGCGTTGTTGCTATTCTTCTCGCTAAAGGTTGAAAGGATGATGCAGTTTTAAGATGTTTATGGTGAGAAACAGGAAAATGTCACCAGCTTGTGACTGACAGACAAGAGCCTTTAGGAACATACCAGTTGGAACTTTGGGATTTCTTTATGCAGATTTCATGAGTACAAATTGTCGCTCATGCTTATAGAAATAAAAAGCTAATTAACTTTCTTACATAGCCAATTTGCAGGTCCACTGTAAGTGCAGGTTAGAATTAAGGCAAAACAATTGCTTATAACAATGATCAGTCTAACTGATGTCACAAATTATGATTAATGAGTAAATTAGCAGTGAATGCTGTAAAAGAGTGCTTTGAAAATTATTTTTAATAAATAAATGAGCACAAAAGCTTTTCTATTTAATATTATGGATATATATAAAAAACAGGTTTTTTTGTATATTAATTCCTAGAGGAATTGTGAAAAGAATAATAACTCATGTAATTTGCAATGTATCTATACAGTATCAGGCTGAGATTTCACGCAAAATTTGCCTATTTGTTCATTTTTACCAGGACAGGGGCCTTCACCATTATTGAATGTGAACCAGTTTATGGCCTGTTTACTTCGAATATATAGCAGTTCCTGATAAGTCAGTGGGACGCAGTGAATATTGCAAAGTGAGACATGGGGCGAATAAAGGGTATTTCTATTACTCTTTTTTTTTTTCCTTCCCTTTTTTTTTATTTTTTTTTTTGCACTCCATGTAGGAATTTTCTGAGTGTATAATTTGGCATGGGAAGAATGACTTCAGAATTTATAACTAGGAATGAGTCCAGTCACATACCCCACTGAAACTTGATGTCACTAGACCAGTAATACATAGGAGCTCTAAACTAAGTGACAGTGATTCTTGTGATAGTGTGTGTGCAGTATCCCAAAGTGCATGGCACCTGCCAGGTCACATTGTTTACTCTGCACTCAACCTGCATTTCTGAGTGTCAGCTGAAAAGGTTCCATGGGAACAGTTGTGACTGTATCATCTTCCAGCTTTTGTTGCTACAAAATAAGTCTTTACAACCAAAAAGTGACTGTAATTTTTCAGAATTCTCCTGAAACATCAGTATATGTTAATTTACAAGTAAATGGGGTGTTTGAAAGAAACATCTTAGCATATTTAATTTTTTCGGATGTCTTTGTGGATATGATATGGATATAAGGATATGACAGAATATGATTTCTGGAGTCTTTTATTCTGATTTTGGAAACTTTTTTGTATTTCAAGCGTGTGATAAAATTTAATCGTAAGTTGAATTATGGTACGCTAGGAACTTCCATACACCCCAAAGAGAGAGTCCAGAAACAGAAAGGCATTAAAGTCTGCATTGTCTATATATCACGTCCGTAGAAGGTCCGCATGCTGAGCTTGCTGTACTTGGGCTGCAGACATCTCATTAGCTCTCACTTTACCTTTAAAGAAGGGGAAGTCTTGTCCTCATATTCATCTCTTAGTTAGAGGTGTTATGTCCATAAAAATGTCTCTACACAATAATAGCTCTCAGTAATCGTCAAAAGAAGGGGTCTGAACTACTAATTTCAAAAACATTTTTGTCAGACATTTTATTTGAGTGCAGAGCAAAAGCATTACGTGTCCTCGAAGCAGAACACAGAGTATAGAAGAGCAAAATTAAAACAGTTAGGTAATTCCATAACATGATGAAATATGAATCAGTCAGTTCCGTTCACTACTTCAGAATTGTACTTTAACTTACAAAAGACAATGTGGAAGCGCGAAGGAGAAGAAAGAGATGTCTTATGCTCGTGCAAAGCTATGAAAACATTCCAATCCAAGTGAGTTATTTTAGTGTCATGTTATACATCTATTTTATGGAGCATTAATATGCAAAAAAGGACAGCTTCTTTTTGGATAGTGGTAAACTATCTCTATTTCAGAAGTTCCTGTGCTTCCTGGGGGACAGCTTGACTGCTTGTTGAAGCAGCAACCTAAATTCTATGGCTTTAAACTCCTTAAAAGAAAACAAATTAAAACTCAGTATATTTAAGGTGAGCTAGCAATAAATTCAGTTTTCCTTCATATATTAGAGCATAATTTGCAATAGTTCAATAATTGTCACTTGAGCTTCTCAAGAGTCCCAGCAAGATGTGCATAACAAGCCAGCAGAGGGTGGGAGACAAAGCTTGTGGTACTATTCATAAGTCCAAATTTGGGAAATCTTCTGCTGTATTTTTTTTTTCCTTGACAAGGTACCAAAAGTCAGTATCAGAACAAATATCTGAATAGGCACTGCTAGGTAAACAAGCTTAAACAATCATACCTTGTGTTGTTTGCATTTAATAGCCAATAATGCTGCAATTTTGATGATGCCCACAAGAGAGTTCAAATCCAGAAATATGAAGTGCTGATTTTAACTGGATTGTACTTTTTTTTTTTTTAATTTTAATTACGCTTTTGTTATTTTAGTTGTAACTTTATTGAAATGTGACCAAGTAGAGTTTCAAAAGTGCTGAAAGGCTGTGATATCATAGTTGGTAACCTATTACATCAGATTATTTTGGCAGATTTAATTGCACTGGAAGGTTCCCATATAGATTATTGCTGTGCTTAGTGAAGTGTGCTGCAGGGAGTTTTTGTTGGACTCTGCACTGCGATTGTTAAGGGAAATTGAAAATAGTTGTCAGTTTTCAATCAAAATTGCCCTCATGTTAATAAGCACAACTGTGTATGCAGTGTAATTGTGTTTGCTATCAGAGAGCCTAGCATCTTAGGTCAGAATCAATGTCAAGAAACTGACAACATTAATTGTGGAGACAATTTGTGTCAAACCTTAATTAACAACCTTTATAAAGATAAAGGCAACAAATACTACTTTTCATTTTTGGTTCTGTTGGGTTATGATTTCACATACCCTTACACTGATGATGGTCACTTTATATGTAATGAGGTGAACGTGTTGATTGAATAATGAAAAGATGGATTGCATAGTACCTGTCTTTCTCCATGGCTGGCTGGCTGCTATCACCATAGTCTGAGCATCTCTTGACCATAAATGCGTTTATCCTCACAACACTCATTAAACATGCAGACATTATTATCCTTCTGGTGCAGCTGCTGAGCCTGAAGCAGAGAAATTAACGAGTTTGCCAAATTAAATTTAATTTTGTGAATTTAAAGATGAACTGCTGAAAAGGGCCATTGTATGCATTAAAATGTCTGCAGTGTCCAGGACTGCTATAAGTTTACTGTTTCAGATAAAATTATCTGTGCTTTAATAATAATTTACCTTTTCTGTTTGTATGATACCTCAAAGATAACTGTCTTACTTTCAAGATTAGGCACTGGAGAAGAGTTGTGGCAATGTTTTTTTACAGGGTTGAATTACTTATGCACAAGGAAGATTTGACCAGCCACATACCTTATTTTGTCGGCTAGATTATGGCCTAAGTGAAACACAAACATCATCACGGTTCCCTTCTATACTGGAATGTGAAGCTTTTTTATTGATGTAGATAATATCAGTCCTTACATAGAATAATGTGATCTTTACATACAAGCTTAAAACCCTTGCTTTTCTTGAAAAAATGCCTACAAATAGGGAATTACATCATTACGTAACAACTGCACTTGTCTTTTGCCTCTAATGATTCGTAGCAATTGCTGTTAGTTAACAAACAACAGCTTTACTATTTGTCGGTCCAGCAAAAATTCACATAGGACTGGAAAATTACTGTTCTTCTCCAGGTAGCTATGAAAGCCACCTTAGGTATTCAGCCCTATTTGTGGAACTCAACCATGCAGATACAGCTCTGCAGAAGCTAGTAAGCAATTTTCATAAGGAGTCATAGCAGTTAGAGTCCTTTACCAGGTTTGGCCCATTCCTAGATGAAGAAATTGTCAGAAAACTGGTTTTACCTCTAACAGCAGTTAAATTCGGTGGAAAATTTTTAGTTTCATATACATTGCTATGTGCACTGTTTGATAAACAGCTATGCAGTTTGCACAATGTTGGAGACGAAGGGGATTTTTTTGTTTGTTTCATTTGTGTTCAACAGCAACAGGAAAGGTAAATTTTCATATGGTGTAAATTAGTGCAAGCTCTCTTGTGTTTACCTGAACTGCAGGAAATGAAGAATTTATCTCTGATAAGGAGGGAAGGGATTCCATTTTATTTATCTTTTTTAATATTTTTACCATTAATACAATATATTGCATATTAATAAAAGCGTGCCAACCATAGGTAGCATGGTGACTGTCAGGGATATAAAATCTAACAATAGAACATGGTGGGTTTTTTTGGTTGGTTGATTAGTTGTTTTGGGTTTTTTTTTGAAGAGCTAATTTAACGTAATTCAACATGGTCTTTGCTTATCATTTGTTGTTGCCATTTTGTTTGTTTGTTTGTTTCTTTGTTTGTTTGTTTGTTTAAAATTCTGCAGTTCTTCTGGTCCCAGGACAGTTAAGTGAAGTGTTGCAGGAACGAATGCACAGCATGGATCTGAAATTGAGTTGCTTTCCCTCCTTAACCATTGTAAGGCATGGCAAAATTGGCAAATTTTCCAAAGCAGGCCTTGTCTCTAAGGAAGTGAGATGTTGAAATTATCAGTTTGATAATTGATTTCGAGGTTTTGATGTTTTATTGATGTTGAAATTATCAGTTGGGCAGTCACTGAATGTATGAGTGAGGCCTAAATTTAGAATTTAAAAGCTGCCTGTGAGCTACCGTACGTAGTTACTCTGTGCTGACGGACTTGCCCACGCAGTGTTTTGCTTGCAGTTGGTTTGCAGTTCAACACTGAATTCACAAAATGTCAAAAAGAATAAAAAGAGAATGGAAGTGCATCATTTTTCACTTGATGGCACACAATCACAACTTGTGCCACAGAATATCAGCATATCAGATTCAGTCATGTCTCTTTACATATCAGAGTGCTGAGTTAATACGTGCATAGAAAAGGATTCAAAGCTGGCAGTTTTGGTGAAACCCAGATGCTCTTCATCAGAACACATTTCTGTCTTTTCTGTGGTCCAGGCATAAAGCCTGTGACTTGGGAAAGGGTTTTTAGTTTCTTTGCTCTAAGTGTGTTTTATTTGGCATGCGTTTGGCAATTTTTTGACATCAGAGAAGTTCTTTCGTAAGTTCCCCATGGCAGCAGTGGCATGCTATTTTGCCGTGCTCAGATTTGCCATTGCATTTGGTTTCAGGTACATGTTCAGCAGACAAAATTAGCACAGCGGGTAGTTCAAGGACCCGGGAGCGTTCTGAAAAGTTGAGCAATAACAACTTTGCCTTACATCTCCATTGAAGCAAAAAGTATGCAGATTTTCAGGAACATTATATTTTTAATGCATTTTTTTTAAATTATCTTTGTTACTGGTATGTTACACATTAGGGGTAGGGTAAAAAATACTCAGTTCATTTCGTAAACTTAGGACAATCTGCATGCTCTCATGTTTAATGTATCAACCTAACAACAACATCTGAGTTTGTTCTAGAACAATGACCACATCATATTTTCTTGGCATTTTAAATTATTTCAGGATTTCTTCCAGTGTTACATGCGTACATACTTGTAGTCTGCTGGGTTTCTGACATTTAAATAAATATGCTGACAGAAAGCTGCTGTGGAAAGACCAGTTCAGCAGAATAAGGGGTTAGACATCAGAACTGAAGAGAAGGAACTTAAAACGAAAAATAGTGCAGTACAAGTACATAACTGTCAGAACTAAGAGAGGAAAGTGAAGAAGAGCGAAGAGGTTGAGAACAGAAAGGAGCTGACTGCCGGAAGTTGAAGATGAGAGCAAAAATTAATTGCAGCAGCTGCTATAGAGCAACCTGTAAAAACTTAAAACTGAGAAAGACTACACAGCAAAGACCTGGATTTTTGGTCGTTTATTGGTCCTAAGTATTCACTTCATATCACTCAGATCAGCATCTTAAAGTGTGTTTGATCTCTAAAAATTTCTCAGCTAAGAAAGAGAATGATGTAAATATTTACAGGAACACTTCAACATTTCTGTACTGGGGTAAACATAATCTCATAGATTTTTATATTAAATCATTAGAAGTCACATGTTGTGATGGTGTAAGTTCGAAAGTTTTGTTTCACCACAAGGCTGATAAATTAATTTTCATTATGTTGTAACAGAAATGGAAGGAAAAAGCATAATTAATTAAAATGTCTTTTCCTACTTTTAAAATTATTTAAATTTATAAAATGTATAAAATTATTTAAAATTATTTTTGCATTTCTCTCTACTCTCCTGTTGTTGCAATAGTTGGATCTTTTTCCACTTCTTCTTTCTGCCAGAGTAGGATAATTTGGGAGTGAACAGGAGCTGTATGTGAAACTGTGCCCAAGCATAAATCTCTCTTCTGTTATAGTCCTTTCTGCGCGGACACTTAATATGTAGTCATTTACCTCCACCACTGCAAACTTACAAATGCTTTCTCCTAAATGTCACTGATTTTAATGGCTCAAAGGTGGGAATCCTTTCACGATATCCTGTGATCATAACACCAAGTCATGAATCATGATCTTATTCCAGCTGATTGATGAGCTCATTTCGCAACGGAAGACAAATTGGATTTTTTATTTGTAATGGTGATAAAATATAATGTGTGATCTTGCTATTCTGATGCTATCGGTTTTCCATTTTATTATAAATTTCACTAGTAAAATCTGTAAGTACTTTCCTGACCTTTTAGTTATTTTTTAATGCTTTCTTTTGCAGGTGAATACTGTTGCTGGAGAAACAAACCATTTCCTTCTTTTTTTTCATTTTGAAATCTTGGCATGGCTTATTTTTGTTTACATTTACTACTTAGATTAATTTTGTTTTGTTTTGTTTTGTTTTGTTTCAGCACCACCAAAGTTTACAAGAACTCCCGTTGACCAGACAGGGGTTTCTGGAGGAGTCGCCTCATTCATCTGTCAAGCCACAGGAGATCCAAGACCTAAAATTGTCTGGAACAAAAAGGGAAAGAAAGTCAGCAATCAGAGATTTGAGGTATTAGGTCCATTGTTCTGTTCCTCTGAAAAACATTAATTCCAACCTTATGTCTAAACCCAATATGTGTGCTTTATTATCAGCGATTAAGCAAAATATTGGGGATAGTTTAGTGGGAGCAGTCTTGTGAAGTTTTTATTTCGCAAAGAGGTTATGCATAGCACTGTTAAAGAGAAAACTGCTACTGCTGCGTCCTAAACTAGCATGATCTAACTGGGGAGCCTTGATGTGCTTCTATTCAGACTGCTAATTACTTGAGCAGTGATTGCTGTCTCCAGAGAGCAAGCCACCTCCTTTTGTGACAGTGTGCACCGAACAGACCTCGGCTGCTGCGGCTTCTGCTGCCACAATTGTTTAGCGCTGTTGCAGAGAGAGATGAAAGGGACATTGTAGTTCCTGCTGCTGAAGAGGAAATGCAAAACTTGTTTGCTTTTGATTATTTTCCTAACAGTAACCTAGGAAGAGGCTTTAGAAAGAGCTGTTTCCTCTCTCTCCGCAACCTTCAATTAAAGGAAATAGTAAAGATAATCTCTTCAAAGGGTACTGGGTATTTGGGGAAAATAAGACAACAAATATTGTTCCCTCTTTTAGTGGCAGGAACAATTAATATCAAATATGGATTGACCTTTAACATGAAGAAAAAACTCAGAAAATGGGGGAAGGCTTGTAGAATGCATGCCAAAACTAGCACTAAGAGTGTGTAGTTTTCACTGTGTCTTTTCACTATTTTCAATGTTAAATAAGAGACTCCTGCATTAAGAAAACAACGGTTTGGAAGATGACTAATTTGTAGATAAAACAGTTGTGACATTAATTTTTTGAGCGAATGCTCTAAGATATACCTATTAAAAGTTGACTGAATATTGAAGTCATTTGAGTTAATTTTTATTAGTATTTGGGAAGACTGCTTGCCCTAGCTTTCAGGTTAGATTTATGTCAGCAGAAAAGAATTGTATTTCTTGTATAAACTAATTTTTTTTTATTCCTTTTTTGTTCAAAAAATCTTTAAAGGCATTGGAATTTGTTCATTAACCAAAATAATTCTTTGCTTGTATGTTTACTGCAACGTGAGAAATAAAAGCATGAATTCAAATGCAACCTCCTAGTGCCAAGAACTGTTTGCACTTTGCAGAGCATATGCAGAGCTGTAATTGGCTAGTGGGATTAACATAGAAATTTTATCATAAACTCTACACAATTTATTCCCTTCTGGTCACAAAATTTTCACTTGAGGTGAGTTCCAAACAGTGAAAGATTGGCCATGTACATGTTTACTGTGTTGATTCAGTTTTATTTTGCAATATATTGTGGTTTATTTCCTTCATATATTGTTTTCTATGTACCTATGTACCTGTTTTCAGGGAGAATAAGCAAAACTAAAACAGTTTTATTTCCATAAAAAATACTTGAATGGAACTATAAAAAATTAATTTAAAATGTTTTAAAAATGCCTTTAGTGGACTGTTGAACAAGCTGTGTAGCCAAGTGAGATGGAATGTATTTCAAAGAAATGGAAAACACTTATCAAGTATTTTATAATTTTTATTCTAACCACTGAGCTGAGTAGTTAAAAAGTGTGCAGAGCCCATCAATATTTTAAACAGCTTTCCTTCCTGTCCAAAGTAAGGCTATTAATTCATACCATAGGATCTCTAAATAAGAACAGAACAATGGGAGAAATAAGATTCCGAAAAGACACATGGAACATTTGGGAAACAATAAACGTCTGAGATTGTCAACTGCACCAATAAGACAATAATTAGTTGGGCTTCTTGCCCTCTTCTTTCACGTTAATATTTTGTATATTTCTCTGAGTTTGATTACTTCATAATACAAGACTTGAAAATCTTTTACCTGGCCACCTGTCTTCATAGAAGCCTAGTAAGTACAGCTGAAAGGGACTTCAGTGGGCCATCTAATCCACATGCTTTCCCAGGGATGCTGGGGTTTACCATTTTGTGTGGTTTGTTTTCTTTTTTTTCCTCTCCAATAAACTTGGTCAGCCTCCTACAGTATTTCACGAACCTTGCCGTGATGTTTTTTTTCTCATGTGGAACCTGAACTTTTTTACTGGGACTTGATGTACACAGCAATTGTCTTATATGGCAATGTGGGAACAAATAGTTTATTCCCTCTCTCTTCACAGTGGCCTGTTTATATAGTTGAAGATTATTATCGTTGAATGTGCAATGTTCTTGGTCACAGGCTAATTCTCACAAATGAGTGAAAATGGTGGTGAGAGCTATACATTGTTTCTGAAATTAAATGGTACAATAATACCTTGTGGGACTTGGCTATTAATCTTTCATCTTTTATTTACATTGTAAGCATATACTATAGATGAACATGATACAGGAGGATTCTTTTTTCCTTCTTCTCCTTCAAATCAATTTAAATAATATGAATTGGAAAAATCTACTTTAAATCTAAAAATCTACTTTAAATCTACTTTACTAAGAAGTCCTTCTCAGAGGAACTTAAAAAGAGGCAGAGAAGGGGAAAAAACAGGTTTAAAAATTTGCACTATTCTACCCTGTGGCATGAGGCCGGTTTTATTAAAAAATCTGTGCTATTTAAAAAAAAAAATCTTATTCAGTAGATGGGGGAGTGGGAGGAATTAACTATCTGTGATGTGCAGGAAAGGCAAGAACTCATCACAGGAAAAGTAAATCCATTTACGGTACATATTTTGAGACAAAGGACTTGAAACTTATTCTCTACAATATTTGCCCAACCCAGTCTTCTGCAACTGTTTTTATTGGCCATCCAGCAAGGATTATTCAGCATTCAGATTTAAACAATAACAATTACTTTTTATAAGTGAAACGATTATGATTATTTGGATCCCATGCTTTCATTTTTTGTCTACAAATCATTAGTCTGTCTGCTTTAAGATTGTGAAACTTTCCTTTCCCTCATAAATGTCAATTTATCAAGAATTCTAGCTATCCTTTTGTTTGTGCTAAGATCAGATGGAGATTTTGTGTTCTCTAGGTTTGCTTACAACAATGGCTTTAGTTAAGGAACAAGGAGAAGTGATATAGCCGGTTGGCTATCAAACTGATTTCTTCTCAGAAAAAAAAGTTTTTATCTTATTTCCACTTAGACCTCTCCTCTCCCACTGCTAAGAAGAAACTGAGCAATTCCTACATGAAAATGGAATGTGCATATAACCTTAGTTCCCAAATCTGTACTTTATTTCTGTCTTACTCTCAACACATATAGAGAACCAGTAGATTGTCTGGGTGTAAATTGGACATACAGACACAAACATATGTGCAAATAGGCATATATGTAAATTGTTTAGTGCATATATATGCGGAAATATTTATTATTGTGTAAAAAAAAATAATTGTGACTGCCCTTTCTTGATGAGTGCCATTTACCAATGGTAGTACTAACATATACTATTGACAATTTATATTTTTTTTTAAGTAGATTAAATAGATTAATATTATTACTTAATTATTAGGAAGCCTTTTCCAATGCCTGGAGTGCTGCAGTACTCACAAATATCTGGTGTGATTCTGACTGCAGAACAGGAAGGAAATAAGAGCCATTCAATTAATTCTTTCTCATATGAAAATCAATATTTTTGTGTACCTATTGCAGTTTAAAAACTAAACCTTAAAGTTTAGCCTTATTATTTATTCCCTTAACTGGTCACATGTTTTCTAATACATTGTTGGATAAATTTACTTACGTTCTGTGGGTTAAATGCATAGCTAAACTGAGTAGTCCTATCTTGTTCAGAAATTGCTGAACCTATGCTTTGGGGATAAATGAATGAGTGAACTGCACTCTGTGAGTAGAGTGGGAATGTAGTCTGCAGCAATTAGAATGAATGAAACTGGCATTTGAACGTAGAGTACATAAGCTAAGAGAATGGCGAAAGATTGATTGGTGGTGAACTTCAGGATAAAATAGCATTAAGTTACAGAACCCTCTCTTACAGCCCTCATTAGCTCTTTTGTTGTTGTTTGGTTTTCACTCTGCCTTTTCTGGAAACTATCTTAGACCGTCCATGGAATACTCACTGAACTTATGTGTGTTACAAGGCATTTCCACTTAAACATTTCCCCATCTGTGTGGAATTTTTGCTGGTACATGTATTTGAGAAACAAACATGGCTTTGATGACACGGATGTCAACAGGTCACTGTTCATGCACAGATTAACTGAGGGATAGGTATTTGTAACAACATCTGTGACAGCTTTTGTTTCCTTCTATAGGTAATAGAGTTTGATGATGGATCTGGATCAGTCCTCAGAATACAACCACTGCGCACGCCACGAGATGAAGCTATTTATGAATGTGTGGCTTCCAACAGTGTTGGTGAAATAAGTGTGTCCACAAGACTCACTGTTTTACGTGGTAAGCCCTTTCTAAATGTAACTAATTTAATTCATAGAGCTGAAAGTGCTATGTTGTCGTAAAAGAGAGGTTTCTCACTGGGAAAGTTAAGTGCAGTTATTTTCAAATGGGCATTTTGTAGTCCTGATGCTGGTGAATACGAACTCTCTCACATAATACTTGAATATCGTATTACTGATTTTTGACCATAAAATGGTAATGTGAGTATACAGGGTGTGACAGATTAGAGTAAAGAAAAGAAGAGAGAAGTAAGTGAAACAGGAGTGCCATGCACAACAGGTTATTATATCAATTATTAATAAAAAAATGTTTTAAAAATGCATTCGATTTACATTTTAGTGCTGCCCTGGGTAGCTTAGCTTTGTCTGACCAGTATTTACCTAGAAATGTTCCCAATTAACAGTGACCTTGAAAAGTTTCATAAATGTTTTTTAGATAAGGTTAATCTGCTACAAGATTTTCGCCCCAAGATATAGCACATAAAAAAGGGGAGGGCTTTTTCCATTTGAAATATGTGTCACCTGGATTCTATTCTTACTTAGAATCATAGAATTGTAGAATCATAGAATTGCTGAGGTTGGAAGGGACCTTTCAGACCGTCAAGTCCAACCATTAACCTACCCTGACAAAAAACACTTCTAAACCATGTCCCTAAGTACCACATCTACCCTTGTTTTAAGCACCTCCAGGGATGGCGAATCCACCACCTCCCTGGGCAGCCTATTCCAATGTTTAATAACCTTTTCAGTGAAAAAATGTTTCCTAATAACTAATAACTTCGGAAACCGAAGTTTCCTAAAAACTTCGGCAAGAAGTTTTTGAAGACAGTAAAGGAAAAAATCCATTTTTTCAACTATCCTTCAAGGGTGAGGATATGAATGTACTGCCAAGTCTACTGTCTAGATATTACTCAGAGGAGTAAATACTAGTAGTCAAATGACCTGAAAGTTTCATTCTGTCACCTGGAGATGAATGGATTTGGAGACGCTTCATGAAATATTACACTTTTTCGTTTGCAGGGTTGCTTTTATGACTGAAGATTACTGTCTTGTATTGTGATATTACGTGGCATTACTTGATTTGCAGAATTAACTGCTAGGGGCCTGTTTTTAAGAATTGAAGATGATTAGTCAGCTTCACAGCATTTGAAAGAAAATTTGTAAAATGTATGATTTAATTATTATTTTTTTAATCCTTGTATCCCAACAAATATAGGGTGACAAGGAGGATTCTTTTCTCTTATTTTTCCCTGAAGTTGGATTTTTATTCAAAAAGGGAAAAATAAAGGATTATTTCTAAACTTTTATTAGCTATTTTGATCAGTACGGACAGTCCTGGCATTAGTGTTGGAGTCAACTAAAAAAACCTGTATACATATATAACAAATAATATGTATTTTTCCCTTAGAGGTACTCTGCTGTAAGCAAGCCTTTTAAATACTTGAAGTTCTTATCTCTAATGCCATGATTGTTCCCTCTGTTATCTTTTAAAAATTCTTCCCAGACTAGCTGATGAAAATGGGCTGATTGATAGTTAGATTCATGTTTAAACAGCACCATGGACCTGTTCTTAACTCCCTATGATAAGTTTTTCCCTTTATTAACCAATAGAAGCACTTTTTATGCACAGCTTCCTCATTATGAAAATGAACATAAAATGACATTTCCATCTGCATTGAAAGTTTTGTAAATTAAAGGGAGATGGGAAAAGAGAGGATGGGGCAAAAAAAGCAAAAAACTGTATGAAAACTCAGGTGGAAGAAGTGTTCTTTGTCTTCAGAGTTTCTTGAAGTGTATTTACAAGATTCTCTGGTCTTGAAATGTGCATGTATGTGTTTTGAAAGATGCTGTTCTAAACCAACCAAAGTTCTCATTTTGGGGTTTGTAGAGAAGAAGCAACAGCCCTCATCTCTCTACCAAGGGCCACAGCAGTTGAAAAAGGCAAAAGAGTTGTCTGAGCGTCAAAACTGAGTGACTGTAAAATGTGATCTGTTTCTTTGCTTGTCCTATTGATTATTTAATCAATTTCTTGGAAGGCATATATGGCTCTGCTGCCTATTTCATATGCAAATATCTCAGTGCCACTTCAGGCAACACTAGCATCAGATCCTGGTTTTAAAAAAACGTGCATAATGATATGTATATGGAAATGCCTGATGAACAAAACTGTATGTTATTAGGAAGTTGAAACTTAAATCAATTTAAATTTTTATTAATTGTCTAATTAAAACTATGAAATATGAAAGATTGTGTGTTGTTTCCAGCTGTAATACATATGGCTTTTGCAACTGCTGGAATATACTTTGGCCCCAGGAACAGATTTATTAATTTAATCTGACACTGAGAACATGTGAGAACTCATCAACATACTGGGACAGTAGATTTAGATAAAGGGGTAATATCAGAGAGAGCAAGGACCATGCAGAGTAAGAGGGCATCACTGTTAGGGAATTTTGGCAGGGTTAAAATTTTGAAGTGCTGTAAGTAAAATGACTTGCTATATTGCTTTTCAAGACAAATGATAATTCAGCGCTAAGGGCATTAGCCTGGAAGATAAGTAATTCTGTTATAAGCTGCTTCTTTGCAAACTTACACAGATCTTCATCTCGTACAGTCTGCAATAGTAGCCTTGTGGAAAACACTCCATATGATTATGCCTTTGTGAGACAGAGTGCCTCTGTGCCTCACATAGCTGTTCTATGAATAAATATATATCATAGATGTGAACAGGAATTAACAGACATAACCAAATGTGAAACAGAGTGGAGTGAATTGGATCTGTGGTCTACTTAGGCTTTACTCATCCCTGGGGCATATGTGTGACTCTGAATTGCAGAAGATACACACATAACTTTCATATGTTCTTTGAATCTTTCCATAATGATGCTTTCACAGGCCCAGCTTGGCATTTGTGCCTCTTGCAAGATGAAGTCAGAGTTTACCCACAATTCAACCCACAAGAACTGCGACCCTAATATGGGACATGGCTGAAATCAGGATGTTCCCAGGAGTTGAAGTTTCTACCTGTATTCATTTCTCTTTGTTTCACTGAATACAGTTGAACTGCTACAATTCATTGGCACAGCACAGAACAGCAACATTTTTGCCAATGTATCCATATTTTTAGAGCCAAACTTGTCAGTTTCTCTGTCTGTGGCAGTATAGAGTAACAGTAGTTCTATACATTACAGGTTTTACCCTGTCTCATTAGGTTCTTACACTATGACCAATCCGTAGTACTTGGGTCTCTAAGAACTGTGAATGTAAGTGAAGTCATTCTGGGCACTGAAACTTCACCATGTGAGAAGGAAAAAGGGCAGAAGAGGCAGCTACAGATGATAACATTTCGAGGCCTTAGCAGAGACAAAGTATTGGACATTTCTTTTACCAGAGTAAATCAGGAAACGTTCCAGGCTAAACTTTTACTTGCTAGGCTGAATATCGTGGCAGTCTGTGCCAAGAGTGAATGTCTGAGATAAATGGAAACTGCTTTTGATTTTCTGTATATGAAGGAGGTGGCTGCTTTCCAGGACAGATTCACCCACATGAAAAGGCTGAATTTGAAGGGAAACAAAGTTTGTAAGGAGAAGTCTGGAAGTCTCCTTCCAGACAAGTGAAATTGATGCTATTTATTTTGGAGCTCTTTGTTTTGAAAATCTGTGCTGAGAACCGTATGAGTGGAACAGTGCTTTGATTCTTTAGTTCAGAATTATCAGTGTTCAATAGGCAATGAAAGACAATAAAGTGTAGGATCTTCCCATACTCTGCACACTTCAGAGATGGAATAGCTTCCTTTTATTGTCCATTCATTTCTTGTTAAAGCCACCTAAGTCTGTATTTTGGTCTTGCAAATAGTGGATAACTGACATTTTTCATGGCTATAGAACAAGGATTCTGGCATCATCTGCAAGCGTATAAATGGCTCAGGAAGGAGGAAATGAGGTGCTTCCTTCTAATAGAGAAGTCAACGACAATTCCACGCTTTTAATCTTAAGGAATCCTGCTTTTCATTTTCTTAATGATTTTTTGATTATTTCTCCTTGACAAAGTTCTGCCAAGACTGTAAGTCCCTCAAGAAACTGAGCTTCAACTACCTCCTGAGAAGGTGTATGATTGCAGCACAGAAGACTGCAGGCTTTAATGGACAAGGTTCAACAGGGCAGAATAGCTAAGTACATTTAACTATCACTGCTGTTTGCTTTGTTTTCTTTGCTCTTTGGGAAGTAAAGAGAGACTACACAGGCCACTTAAGCAGAAGGCATTTTGTTTTCTCAGCCCACTATTTCCTCTATTATTGTTGGTCGTACTGTGCACTATAAAAATATTGATATATAGCATCTTTGTAGCACAGGCACTGTGTAAGAGGAATTAAAGTAAAATTTCTATGGAAAGTGCCTAGGGCAGTTATTCCTTTTTATGCTTTTTAGAAACTTATTGATTTAATGTCAAATAGTCATTGCTGCATAAAATAAAAAGTGAAATATTTACTGAATAATGTTTCCCTGTCCATTGATACACACAGAGATTGAGATTGAGATAATTGAGAGAGATGATTTTTATTAGATTCTCAGAAGTGCAGAACATTTCCACACTGTTTAAAAAAACAAAACAAAACAAAACCCAAAAAGCCCCCAAAACGGATCATGAATCCAAGGTGCTACATTTTTGGTTTCTACTGCTAGTAATAGATTCAATGATAATAGAAGCTCATTTCTGTATTTTCACTGTACCCAGTAGTACTGAAATGAGAAGGAACTATTTTGAAGTAATCTGTCATCTGGGACAGCTATCTTTGAGGGCATGGAAATTAGACAAATGGAGTGGCACGGCTATAATGTTGGAAAATGTGCTGTGGGATGTCTCTCATTTCTAGACAAATGGGAGGAAGGACTGTACATACTCTGGGTATTAGCTGCACGGTAGGAGAAATTTGCCGTGTTCCAGCTGGAGCTCTATAAACCATGTATACCAGTGTTTATCTGACTTAAATGTTTGCTGTATAGTTGCAGTGATTATTGCCAGGGGGCTGCTAGTAGGACAGGCTTTTGAAAGTGGAATAAATAGAAACAAGGAAAGCAAGAAAATACCTGTGCGAGAACTTCATACACTGGAAAGACATTTATCTCAGACATATATTGCATGAGAAGACTTTTGAAGAGGCAAAGGTGTATCTTGCCTCCAGACTTCCTGAACTTTCACTGATCATGCTATCTGTAGGTAGCACCTTGTGACCAGAATTAGCATGTTCATTACGGTCCTATTTTTATTATGCCTCTTTTTGAAGAGGAACACTGTTGTTCCTGCTGTGAAAATGGTACTTTGCAGTTCATGTTGTAAGTCTCTCCTGGGGAGCTCTGCAGGGAGGATTAAGGAACAAAACACAGCTGCTTGACAGTCACACAAAAGGTTTTTGTGAAATAGTGAAACAGGAGAGGTAGCCAATACAATTTAAGCTTAAAAAAAACCACCCTTACAAGCAGTAGTAGAATGGCATGCAGATTTCTTGAAATGGCTTACAAAGTAGTACAACATTAGAAATATTTTGCTGTAACGTTAGGAACTATTTTGAAATATTTTCTTTGGGTATGCGAATCTATGTTGGGCAAATAAAACATTTGCCTTCCGTGCAGTATAGTTTGAAATACTTAATGAATTAGTGATCTTTATGAAGATGGGGTGGTGGGGTTTAACCACTAGACAAAACAGGATACAAAAGAATAATTTTGTGAAATAGATGGTCGGATTCCCATGGCTGACTTCTGAGTTACTGTGTGTTTTAAGTTTCTTTATAGTGCAGGCATATACATGGTAACTAATGTTAATGGTGTAGAAAATACTGCACCTTATAAATTCTGTAACAATCAGTAAACGTATAAGGGTCTATTACTCGAAATACATGATGCAGGGTATTGTGTTCAACTTCACTTTACCATATTGATTTCACAGTTATATATTGTTGACTTTTGCATAGTTCTTAAAAAAACTATATAGTTGTTTAAAATATATGAAAATGATTGAATAACTGCTACAACCATTTTAAGAAGTTTCTGGCAAGTGCCTCACCTCATGTTTTTTATGGTTAATACTTTTCTTTTATATTTCCACTTGCGTCCCTAGATGCAAAATGCGTCAAATATATGTTTCTTCTCAGTCAGTGAATATTTTGGTTACATTTGTTTGTCTTAGTTTTAAACATACGAATTTTTCCTTTTCTTGCACACCATTTTTTTAAAAAAAGAACCTGCTACAGTTTGTACAAATTTAAAGCTATATGTTGGAAAGCTTATTCCAAAAAAGTAGAGCAGTAACTTCAAAAAAATGCATGAAACAGCAATCCCAAATTTCTTGATTGTCAGTGTAAATTCCTGTAGTCAAGACTTTCAGAGATTAGTTACTCTGGAAAATCAAGAGTAGGCTGCTCAACTTGTAAGACCTTTTAAGATGTCTTAAGAAGGTATCTGTAATCATCAGATTTTTTTGAGAAATCTGTCCTAACTTTATTCCCTACAAACAATTCTTTTTACCAATGAAGTTTCTTTCAACTCATTGTGGTCGGGCGTATTCTTTCAACATGACTGATTGTTCAGTTGCATTTGCTCAGTGAATGTACGTGAAGAAAGTCTCCCTGCTGCCAACTAGTAATACCAGCTACCATCATGTCTTTGTAAAAGTTTGGTTTTCTTCCTTCTGTTTCTCAGTGAATGTCATATGTCACTGAATTTCATCCAGCCATGTTTCTTTTTTACACACAATGCTATAAAATTATGCGGTTCAGTTTCACATATTTGTAGATGTGCATCGGATCAATTTTAGTTTTTGAAATATTAGCAGTAGTAGAAGATTACTTATGCCTGACATTTATAGGGCAGTATGGGTGGTCCTAAGATATAAACATTGGCTTGAAATCAGTAAGCTGGCTAGGCTGTATCGTATTTGTTCTTATTATAAGTCTATGAAAGGAAAGAAACTAGTGGGTGCTAGTTCATAGATAGATGTCTGACAGTTGTTGTGATCTAAGAAGAGGAATTGAATTAATACTGGACAAAAGCAGAGCAGTTCTATTTAGCTTGAAAGAATTCTTCACTGGACAGTTTTGGCTAAGAATGTACACCTGTTAAATACTTTCAGACAACAGCTCAATGACTAATTTTAGCGTGACCCTCATTTGGGTATTCCTGTTCTAGTATCTAATGACTGCATATAACGTTATAGGCTTTTTTGATAACAAGAGTGAGTATATGCTGGCCACATGAAAAATGCAGACTAAGCCATATTGAGCAGATACATTGTAAAACACGTTTGCATTATACTTTTTCCCCACTCATTGATACCTGTGATGATTCAGTCTCTTTTCTCAGACTGTGACCCTCAAATCATCAGAAATCTGTCAGAAGCAAGTGACAATAAGAACAACGAAAAAGGAATTAGTAGAGGGAGGAAGACTATTTCTTCTGCCCGTCTGTCCTTGCAGAACCAGTATCAGGTGATGTAAGCACATCTGAAGAGCCATGACCCGCTATATACAATAGGTTACTATTTTGATCTGGTTCCTCAAAGACTGACCCAGCTTATAAGCAGCACACAGATATGATATTACAAATGATCTTTACAAGAAAAAGCATACCATTAACTTTGTGTACAACTGCTACCTGTTCTGAAGAAGGATAGGGTTTGTGGGTTTTTTTACTTCCGTGCTATAATTTTGATATTTTGCAGCACTATGTGTCTATGTACATATGTAAAAAATCTAACTTTTTCTAGTTTCTGCCTGGATGTAAGGTAATTCAATTTGAATAAAACTGTCATTCGAATTTGCATTGTGTTTTTTAGTCTATTTGCAAAATGGTGGCCATTTGTCTATTTTAATTGATACAAAAAAAAAAAAATGTACAAAATATTTTTTCTTACACCAGGAATTTTTAGAATGCAATACTTTTCCTGGGATTATGCATGCATTTAAGGCCCTTGGCCTTGTGTAGAGTCCTATTGGTTCACTATCAGAGTTTAACTTTGTGCAAGCTTTCATTGTTCAGTGGCCTAAAACCACTGTCTCCGTTGAAGCCAATGCCTTAATGAAAGCCAATGCAATTAATCACATGCTATGTTTCCTGTTATTGTAATCTGTGGCCTCAGTTCTGCATGCAATTTATCCATCTGTATATCCAGTCACTTAACAAACTCTTAGAATATTAATTAGCAATGTAATTGTCATTAAAGCACCACATGAAAGTAAAATTGACAGCAGAATTCTAGGATTTTTTTCATGTCAGTATTTCATATTGATTAAAAAAAAAGTAATGTAATACTAGAGATTAGCTGTTTGAGGAGATGATACGATGATTAGTTGCTCAACCCCTCACAATGTCAGCATATCTGTAAGGAACCCAGTGGTATTAGCAGCTTGATAGTTTCAATTTAATTGTTATCACAGCAAATATTCATATGAGATGCCTAATATAGCATAATAAAACCAAGGCAATTACTAGAAGACATTCATGTAGTAGGTCTGTCTTCAGCTTTCCAGGCTAGTGGTTTCTGTGAACGCTCATGTCTTATCAAATGCACCACTGGGATGACAGAAATGTTTGCAGAAATGTAGGACATGTTTGACACTAGTGTACTGAAGTGACAGTAAAATTAAATCCATTTTAATGTAATAAGTGCTAATCTTCAAATACAGAAAAAGCCTAGTAAGAATGCTTTTTCACATATATCTGAAAAAGTAATTTAGAAATTAAAGAAAGCTTATGTAATACTTCAGCTTGCTTAGCCTGGCAATGGGTTGTAAAATGGCATTTATTACTGTGATTGTTAAGTTTTCAAAGATTTGACATAAGAAACAAAAACTAAAAAGAAAAATACATACAGAAGTATTTAAAATATTTTTGCTGAACTTATAAACATTAAAAGGAAGCTGAAATTCAATGGATCTTGTCAAAGCAGAAATATTTTTAATTATTAGAACTAGTAATAAAAAATTCTGAAGCAATTACTTTTACTTGTTGCAGGAAAGCAAACGGGTTTTCATTGCATTAGTGTGGTAGGAGGTTGAAAGAACTGTGATTTAAGTGGCTCTGTGGGGAGGGAGAAACTTTTATGAATACTGTAAGGCTTAGGCAGGATATAAAATCCTGTTACGATATATATCACTTCAGGTATTTCAATGCATGCTGTAAAGTGATGTGAAGTTCTGCAGCTGACTTACTACTGTTCCATTTATCTTTCTAGCAAAGATGCATTAATAAAGTTACCACTCACTAGTTCAGCATTCAGCAGCAAATGAAATTTGTCTTCATTTACAAATGGGTAAATCATGTGCAAAATTGTGACTTAAGTCCACCATGATTTAAATTATTCCATTAAAATGATTTACTGTAAAACTACTACAAAGAATCTACTGTGATGTAAAATATTAGCTAGTAATAGTAGCATTTTAGCACATTTGTTTATAGTGAATGCATCTTTGACATACAGTGTCAGTGCATGCTTAATATGACAACAGCAGAACAGAATAATGAGGTAATTTTTCAAGTGGAAGCATTTCAATAAGCTTTTAAGTCAAATACAGTCAAAAAGCTCTGATTGGAGCCAGGTGTTTCATTAGGACCATCAATGCACCTGAATCTTGGCTTATGACACTGTGGTCTTTCATAGCATTGACATATTTCAGGAGATATTGCCTTAAGAGTGCATATCTGAATTATTGTTATTGTCTGAATTGTTACTGTTACAACAGAACCCTTCTTGATCATCTACCAAAGGTCTTGGGAGTCTGGGGAGGTCCCTGCTGACTGGAAGCTAGCCAATGTTATTCCAGTTTACAGGAAGGGTGTGAGGGGAGACCCAGGGAACTACAGATCTATTAGTCTAACCTCAGTTACTGGAAAAATTATGGAGAAGATTGTACTGAGTACTATTGAAAGGCATTTAAAGAACAGTGGAATCATCAGGCATAGTCAATATGGGTCCTGAAAGGGAAAGTCCTGTTTAACTAATATGATATCCTTCTATGATTCTAGTGGATGAAGGGAAGGGGGTGGATGTAGTTTTTCTGAAATTTAGTAAGGCTTTCGATACTGTCCCTTACAACATCTGTCTGGGTAAGTTGTCCAGCTGTGGCATGAGAGTGTTCATGGTGTGCTAGGTGAAGAACTGGCTGAACGGCAGGGCTCAAAGAGTTGTAGTGAATAGGGCTACACGTTGCTGGCAACCAGCCACCAGCAGTGCTCCTTAGGGTTCAATTCTAGGGCCAGTCCTGTTCAATATTTTTATCAACGATCTGGATGCAGTAGTTGACTGCATCATTAGCCGGTTTGCTAATAATACAGAACTGGGAGGTGCTGTTGGCTTTCTTGAGGGACAAGACGCCTTGCAGAGGGATCTAGATACATTGGAGCATTGTGTAATGATTAATGGCATGATATTTAACAAGTCCAAATGCTGGACTCCGCACCTAGGTGATGCTGGGTACTGAATTTGGAGAGGAGTGGCTGGAGAGCAGCTCTGCAGAAAGGGAACTGGGGGTGCTGGTGGGCAGCAGGATCAATATGAGCCATCAGTGTGCCCTGGTAGCCAAGAGGGCAAACCGCATCCTGGGGTGCGTCAAACACAGCATCACCAGACAGTCAAAAGAGGTGATTATCCTGCTGTATTTAGCATTAGTGCAGCCTCACCTGGAGTACTGTGTGCAGCTCTGGGCCCCACAGTTTAAGAAGGTTGTGAAGGTCCCTGAATGCGTCCAGAGGAATGCAACAAAGCTGGTGAAAGGGCTGGAAGGGATGTCCTGTGAGGAGCAGTTAAGGATTTGGGGTTTGTTTAATTTGGAGAAAAGGAGGCTGAGGGGCGACCTCATTGGTCTCTACAGCTTCCTGAGGAGGGGAAGTGGAAAGGGAGGTGCTGATCTCTTCTCCCTGGGATCCAGTGATAGGACACATGGGAATGGTTCAAAGCTGCGTCAGGGGAGATTTAGACTGGACATTGGGAAGCATACCTTTACCAAGAGGGTGGTGAAACACTGGAACAGGCTTCCTAGAGAGGTGGTTGATGCCCCAAGCCTGTCAGTGTTAAAGAAGTATTTGGACAATGCCCTTAATAATTTGCTTTAACTTTGGTCATCCCTGAAGTGATTGGATTGTTGTACGTCTCTTCCGACTGCAAATTATTCTATTCTATTCTATTCTATTCTATTCTATTCTATTCTATTCTATTCTATTCTATTCTATTCTATTCTATTCTATTCTATTCTATTCTATTCTATTCTATATTTAACAGTAATTAAAATATATTACTTAAAGGAGAATGCTAAACATGCTAGTTTCACAATTCCGTTAATTTTCAATCAATGTAAGATTTTTGTGTGAACTTGAAATAGTCTTCTTCTTTCTGTGCTCATTCATATTTCTTTCAAAAACAAATTTGTCTTGGAACAGTGCAGCCGTATTTTTGTATCCCGTCTAAGTTGGCTAAGAACTGTTCTTCATTACAGTGAATATCCTTGTAAAGAAATCCATTTTTTATGATCACTGCTATGAATGGCAGTTATAAAGTACATTTTCTATTTAATCATTTGAAATTCAGTGCTTCTAGCTTATTACCAAGCTCAAAAGCTCATCCTAGCTCCCTTTCAGCTGTTGCACTGCCATGTTTTCACTAGGCCTGTAATTTATTTTAATAAAATATATCATCTTGTCTTAAATGGCATTATCAGCCTGGCTCCTAAGATAAACAAATCTGTATAGACAACCTCTATCTTAATGTTCACACAGAGATTTATTTGGGTTTTTGCTGTATAGATAACGAAGAATACTATCTGGGGAATCCTCTCCATTATACCTGCAGCAAAATAACTTTCAAGGAAAGTGAATTGAATGGCTGAAAAGTTGCCAGGGATTTTTTTTGCAAAAAGCTACTGTCACTTGGAACTTGATTTATGGCAAGAAGATGAAGCCAAGTGCAGAAAAGCCATTAGTAAGCCCAAAAGCAATCATTTGTTGTTGTGGCATGTTTCATATAACAGACAGAGGACAGAATTGAGAGTTTGTTGAAGTCAGTGAGAAAACGGTCTTCTTAGCCAGACTTCAGATCAGTCAAATCTTGAGTTTGGTCATTAGCTGCAAAATGTCAAAACCACAAAAAAACAAGCAGAGAAGTCTCAGGCTGTACCATTCACATTTTTCAAACCTGGAAACCTAAATTTAGGCTTATTGGTAGTTCCTCTGACAGGTACTGAGCACTTTGTTCCTAAGGTTACTTAGATACTTAAAAATTCTGGGTTTTTTTTTGGTTTAGTCCTGAAGAGGAGGATAGGTCTTAATGTGAGATACTTGAGGGGGAGGTGGTGGTGTTTAATGAGTTGCCTAAACTCAAGTGACAGTATAAGTAGATATTCTTAAATGGTGGATTTATTTTCAGGTGTTCTGAATGTAGTGTTTGGTTGCAACAAGATCCTCCAGAAACTCAACCTGTTGGAGTTCGAGAATCTATGTGGTTTTAGCCTTAGTGCTGGCTGGTAACTCATGAGAGAGATTAATATTTAAAATAAATTTTATGTACATTTGAAACTTCTGCCATTCTTAAAAGATAGGAAGCTATGCATATGGTATGTACCATAGAGAGTTTCTTTCTAATGAGGGAGTCAAATAAACAAGGTGATGTTTCAGATATTTATTACTAGTGTCATTTCTTCTTTTACAGAAATTGATTTTATTTCATGAGAAAAGGAGAAAGATAGGACATCAGTTAGTATAAGTTGTTTTAAAATTAGATTTTTAGATTAAAAATACAAAGAAGATAGAGCCGAGAACCTCGAGATGGATTTATTGCAGCTTTCATATTAGAGAGAAGAATAGAAGGAAAGGTAGAGGCTGAATATAACTAAGGACAGTTTAGCTTTCATTTTCAGCTGGAAATATAGATTGTATTAGGCTGTTATGCCTGAAACGTATGTCTAATTCTGCTTTTCAGATAAGTCATGATGATTGGTCTATTTTATTTTTTTTTTGTTGAACTGGGGGCAGGGAAAAAAATTTAGACAAGAGGCCATAAATAAATTCTGTTTTCAGTAGATCTGTAATAACTAAGTTTAATTCACGTCTGCTTATTAGGGGGGACACAACACACTCTTCCAGTAGCATAGTCATTTCCAGGTGCTGTGTATCTATTGGGAACCCTATTGAAAATGGTGTACACATCATGAACTTTTGGATACAGTCATTAAATCTAGCTTTTGAGCATTAGATGGCAGCAGTGGTGAAACTCAGAGCCAACTAAGATGGCACAGTTTTTGGTACTGTTTTGAGTGATCGCTTCTTAATTTTGTGTTCAAGAAAGTTGATCATTGATTTCTTTTGTTTTTTTTTTTTTTTTTTTCCATCTATACCAAAGTTATTGCTAGGAAAAAATCTGATATGTGGAACAAGGAGCTGAGGCTTCTCTGCTAAAGGGATGTTTCATTTCACTGTTTGCTCTTACCAAAAATAGGGAGAAGTTTAGCTGGTCTCAGTTTTGGCATGACAGCTTTTGATACCATCTTTGTTCAAATGGATCAGCCAATTACACTATGACAATTGCAGTTGTAGTTGAAGGCAATTCTATACTGTAAGGACATTTTAGTTAGGTGAAAAAAAACCAGCAATTTAAAATTTTGATTACTTCATTTCTAAATATTTAAAATATAGAGGAAAGGGTGAAATTACTGAAAATGGTAAGGTACATGGTTATCATTTCACAGGCAGATAGTTCTTTCTAACTGTTCTTATCTCTATGCTTTGCTTTATTTCTCCCAGATAATATTTTGTTTTTCCTTTAGAATTGACTAGTTCTCTTGTCTTAGACTATTAAGATAGTGCATCAAGCACTATGTTTCTCCTATGAGAGTGACTTAGCCCCAGTTCTCTGTCCACTCTTTCATCCATATGTCCATCTGTGAGAAGTTCCTTTCATTCCTTCCCAAAGCCAATGTTTATTAAAGCAAGGGAAGAAGGCCACTTTTTTTTTTTTTCTTGTTTTTCTTTCTGATAGACTGGCAAGAAAAATAAGATTAATTTTACTAAGGAGTGCTGTGACTTCTTCCTCTGTTCATCATGCCTGTGAAGACCGTTGATGGTAACATGTCAGCTTGCTCTCTTTTAAACAAGGGGTTAAATCATAACCTGAAATTCTTTAATTTTGTCTTCACCATCTGGCTGAGAATCCTTTCTATTGATGGGATTGCTAGAAAGGTAATTCACATGTCTTTTGCTAGGCAAGAAGTTAACAAGACAAAATTGTCCTTGCAAAGCATTTCTTCAGTTAACCCCCCTATATTTCACAAAGCATCTCTGGCCCAGCCATTTGGGGTTTGTTCTTAAAAGTGAATGTTGGAAAGGTTTCAACTTAGCTTTTATCCTGGAGACAAGATAAATGGTTAGGTCAGTGGTCAATGATGTATTGGAACAGGAAGAACTGGGATTCTAGTGTTGCTTGTATGGATTATGCCATGTGTGAAGGCACAACTCCCAACAGAACAGATTCCTCGCATTGGGTGACACCTTATTTTTTGTACCTCTAGACTTACCAACACTTTAGTTCCCAACTGGCCCTGTCCCTTCATGCTCCATTAGGTTTATTTGGATCCCAGAAAGCTGACTACATTTGCAAATTGCATCAGTCCCAATGTATAAGAGCTTTCTAGTAAGCACTATATGCAACCCCAGTTTTCTTAAGAAAGCATGAATATTCAGTATCGTACTAAGATTTGTTCTTCCTTCCCTCTTGCACATTGTGAAAGAGCTTTCATTTTTTTTTGCAATCCTCTCATATAATAGTGGCTTTTCTGAGGTAACTTTTATACCATCATTTGAGAGGGACTTCATGTTTGTGTTTTAAAATTTTAAGTTTTAAAATAAATTCTCAAATAATTAAGTGGCTAAGTAGGTAGGTAGTCCCATTTGGATAGAGATGACCAAATTTTACATTTGGTGTGAGCTTTGGTACTTGCCCTGTGAAATTAAACTTCTGAATAAAGGACAAACGTAAAGGAGGTTTTGTTTTTGGTTTGTTTGTTTTTTTGGTTTTTTTTTTTTTTCAGCAGAGGTTACTGGTGAAGGGAGAATGAAATAGTGAAAATGAAGGGCAGAAAGTGAATTCTTTATTTTTAAGAAGCTTCTTGTTTTCTATTGAAAGATGTCAGATCTCTTCTATGTGTTCCCTGTTGCATTTAAGGTGGTTTGTTTTTTTTTTTTTTTCCTTTCTATTTCTTTTGAAAATTAGATGAGAGTAATAGTACAATATGCAAGAAGTTGAAGACTATTATTGTGTCTTACTTATGTAGCACAGTATAATACAATGCTTTATCAAAGCAGTGCAGTAGGACTGAGAGAAATAAAAAGTCTTTCAAATACCAAAATTTTGGTAAACTAAGATTACAAACTGATCATGAGTAACAGAAAGGATGAGGGAAAGAACAACCCTACCATCACCCGGGATGTTAATGGATGTGATTTGGAGATAATGAGGTTTATTGCTTCTTGAAACAGTGAGTTCTGACAAAAGGAATAAGCTGAGGAATGATTTCCTACTGTATCCAAACATAAAAATCTTTGGGGTCATAATTTATTCCAGCCCCACCTCACCGAGATTGCTTGTTCCAATCGCAGAAAGTCTTACCAATATGAATAGCTTTAGAAAATACTTGATTTTATTTATTTATTTCCTGGCACATTCACATCAGTTGGAGATACACTATCATAATACCACAGGTGAATAGAACTATTATGGCCAAAGTCTGAAGCATATACCCTATCTTATAGAACGAGTGAGTTGAACAAAACTGAATTCACTGTAAATACAAAGTGTGAAATTAAGGGTAAGCAAAAAGAGTTAAGGCAAAATAAAAATATATATATTGGAAATTAGAGAAAATATATGAATGCTGCAATCTAAAAATACAGAAACTTTTATTCTTAGAAACAAAATACTGATTTTTGTCAGGCGCTTTTTATCTTCAGTGAAGAATATTTCAAAGGAGGAATTCTGTGTTTTCCCCTTCTTTCCCCAATTGACTTTATTTAATAAGTATTTAATAAATAAATTTGAATTATTTACTTCCTTTTTATCAGTAGTAGGAATTGGGAGAAGCTGCTTAAACCTCTTGTTCCCTCATAGACTTATCTTTACTAGAGATGTAGCCTAAATGCTCATAGGAATGCTTAAATAATTTAGGGTTTCTGCTGTGTTGTGCCATTTCCTATTGTATTTAAGAGCAAAGTATTAGAACACTGCATTTCCATAAAACTCTGAGTAACAGAAAACTTCTCCAATGTTTTCATTGTTGCATACCAGATCAGTAGTGATTTTGTTACCCTGCAAAATAAGTGGTTATGTCTTAAGATGCATATTGTTTCCTGGCAACTTAGCCTCTGCTAACTAAGAGCCGGTAAGCAATGTGAACAACATATTACTTCTTTTTAATGTTTAGGAATATTTTATTGACTTTGACAGAATGATCACAATAAGTAGTGCATGAGACTTTTGGCTATGGCAGATAATTTTATCATTTTTTTTGTGAGTTTTAACGCATAACTGCTAACTAATTATTTTTCATTTAGGATGTTGTATGTCTTGATATTAGAGTAATTACAAAGAATTTTCTGATGAAAAGGCCATTTATTCAGTCATTTAAGACCTACAGTAGTGATCCCTAGTGCTCTTTGATTTTAGCTTTTAGAGACTGGCACAATTTTGTGGAGTGGAAGCTGCTATAAGAGACATGAAGAATCCTGAAAGTGGAATCTAGGAGTGGATGTCAGTGAATGGAACTTAAGTTCATCCAAGTCCAAAATAGTATACAATAAGTTTATTTCATCTTAAGAAAATTATGCTAAACAATTTATTTTTATTACTCAAGAAATAAATATAAAACCTCCAAAACCTCATTTCTCCAGGTAAAGTAAATTGCAGTTCCTAGAAATTAAATAAAATAGCATTACTAAGGTATGTGAGGCTTGTGAACTCTGGGCAAAAATAATTATTTTCTTTCTTTTCTTTTTGTTTCATATGGTCAAGCTATGAATGCAGGCTGGGATGCCTCTTACCGTCCTTTTTAAATCCTCGATTTTTCTGCGTAAACTGTTGTCAGCACATACTTTCAGGATATGGCAGAACCATATCAACAGGACCATATTTGAAGCACAATAGACACCCGATAGCATGATATTGTTATCTGGGCAACTGCTGCATTTAAATCCTTCTGTTATTGAAAAGACCAATACAAGCAGGGCTAGTCAATAGCAGAACTAGTTAGTGTCACTTGCTAGTTAGGGGACATGCTTTCTGTGCTTGGCCACATTGTTTTGTAACATAACATGGTAATATAAGAATGGATAACAAACTAAATTAAGTGCTTGAGCCTTGCTCTTGTTTTCCCAGTGTGGCTGTTGATGCAATTGATTTGCATTAAAATGTGCAGTCTTAACATTTCCTGAATGATAGTAAATTTGTTAGGTGTTTATATTTTCCAAGATGTGGAAGTTAGATGTTCTCCCCCCTTCTCCCCTCCCCCCCCCCCCCCCCCCCCCCTCTTCTTTGACAGTTCTGCAGCTTTGGTATGCCTTAAATGGTACTAGGAGGATGTTTGGAAATGGGTGGTTAACTAGTGGGGAAAAACGTTTCTGCTAAAGACTTGTGGTAGGCCTATCACCTGTTCCAGCCATCATACAGGTTGCATTGTCGTTCTGGATTTTGGGAGAGCAGCTTTCTCTTTAAACTAGAAGAAGAGAATTTCAGATAGCTGGAGAAAAACTGGTATATCATGTGTGAATACTGAATGGAAGATTTTTATCCAGGACTTTTTCAAGTTGTGTTGGTTAACTTGTATTATCTAATGGATAAACTACCACATACCTGATTTTCAGTTAAATAAATAATTGTCATTACTAAATATTGTAGCATCTTCTTCCCTGTAAGTCAGGGTTTTGGCAGAGATAAAAACAGGATTTTATGCAGTGCATGAAGTTTTGAATATGAAGTTTTCATTCCAGTCTATTTTGCCAGCTCCTTAGAGGCATAAGGTCACCAAACTGATTCTGGTTTAATTTGACCACATATGAGAAATACAAAGATATTCACAGTGGAGCTTTCTGTCTGTTATTTGTGACCATGACGTTTATTGTCTTGTAAGATTAATCACATTTTAGGAAGGTGTGTGCTTTAGCCATGGAGCCTGGCTTTCAAACTTAACATTTCCTTTTATGACTCTGAGGAATTTCGTAGACATAAGTGGGCCTGAAGACTTGTTGTGCAGGGCTAAAGAATAAAAAAATCTATTGGTAAACAGGCTCCAAAAGAACTATACACACCATACTTTGTCTGAGACCCTGAAAATTTGCTATAAATCGGTAGTGACGATGAAGAAAGTCAATAAAATTGTCTCTAACTAAACTAATGGCAGTAGATTCTCCATCTTGGACTTCTTGAGTATACCACGAGGATGATGTGACTTGTCAGAATTTGCCATGGCAATATTGAAATAGAAAGAAGGTGTTTGAAGTCTTGCAGTATTAAACAGTTTTAAGCTTTTTACTCTTCCTTGGGTACTAATTCATATACTGCCTATTCTGTAGAATATGCTAAAGAAATTTGACAAATTTACAATTTTTTTTCTACCACAAGTCCCAAATGTAAACATTTTTACAGTTGTTATTGCTGTTTTAAGGTATTCATTTATTCTGAAATTCTGACAGCTTGCAATCTTTTTACCAGAATTCTTTTAAGTTATTATATCAGTTTAGTTCCATCTGGAAATCATAATCAAGTGTGCATATAAATATTTGTTCCTTATATGGATTTCTTACATATGAGGAAATAAAATCAGTAAATATTTTATATCTGCAAAGACAAAAAGGTCTTATGTATCTCAGGGACAGAATCTCTTTGGTTTTCTGTATTCTTCAACTGTTTAAAACTGGTATAGAGGCTAGCTCTATGTGTAAAACTCGTCTGTCTTTTGAAATAGAGGTGCATATTTGTGTGTCTGTGGAAGAGCAGCCACAGATAGGCAAACTATTCATTGCTGTCTTCTAGCTGTCTCTTAAGAAACTTTCAGTATAATTACCTGGGTTTTGAGCAAATCTGTTAGAGCTTTTCTACTTAAAGAATTGTATCACAATGTTCATTGGTATTCCTGCTTAAGTTTAATCTTCCTGAGAAATGTTTATGCAAACATTCACATTTAAATTTGAAGTATGTTAAAAGCCTTGTCACGGGCAGAGTGATGGGCAGTGTGATTGGATTTACCAGTAATCACTGGCTTTCCATTACAAGTACTGCCAGAGTACCACTGTTTTAACTTGAGTGAGCATGCTTCTAACTCATTGAAGTGCCACATAGAAATAACAGTTGCTTCTCATAAAGTCAACCACAAAATGAAAACATAGCCTGAGGTTATTGTTATTGCTGTTTTAAAATTACAGACCCTAGATTTACTTGTTAAGACTTGATATTTGCATTTCACTGTAATAAAAAGGATGTTTATTTGATGTCTTTTAAATGGCTGTGCTGCTCATTTCCATGAAATTTGGCAATATAAGCATGCATTTGTAAAGCAAAATGGGAACTGGAAAACCATCCATTGGAAATGGCATCACAAACACATGATTTCTTTTTTCATTTATTTTATTGCCGCTTATTTTGGCACTATTTTTTTTTTTTAATTCTGCCCATTCTCATTCCGTATACATTTATTTCTGTCAAGGCAAGCATATCTTCAACTGAGTGGGTCAGTAAGCAGTTCTTTTTGAAAGGATTTGAATACCTACGATGAGTTAGTAAATGTGAGAGTAGGTAGAAGTGATGTGAGTCAACCTGTGGGGGCTGACTGAATTTCATTAGCAAAGTCTATTCCAAGTCATTGAGTACCAAGTACCTGAGCTTCCTCCTACTTTTAGCAATTCCAGATATTTATGAAATTTGCAGATGTAGGATTATAGAGCTCTAATAGAAAATGCGGAAAATAACAGAGCATGGAATAGCTCCACCTTTCTGTTCTAGGAGTACACCAGAGTGTAGTTTTTAAGAGTACACAAATATAACAAATCCCTGAGCTTCAAATCAATGGACGCTGGGATAATAGATCGAGTAAGGTTCATGATATATTTGTCCTGTTACACTCTTATCTCTGCATCTGATCTTGGCCATTGACAGAAGATGTGTACTAAGCTAAATGTCTTTTCAGTTCACAAACAGTGACTGGTTTATGTTCTTAACATATATCTGTGGAAAGACAGCTTCATAAACTGTATAACATGATAGTAAAAGAGTTTCGATAGCAAGTGTCTGACATTTCTGTCTCTCTTTGTAATAAAAAAAAAAAGTTAAATAAATGGCTCTGTGGACAAAAAAAAGCCTCCAAAGAAAAACAAAACAGAATCCCATTAAAATGAAGACCACTAGTTTAGTTCAATTATTCATGGCACTTGTAGCCTACATAAATATTAACCTGTCAGATAATAAAACATGCTAAATAGACCTACGTTAATGTCCCACTGTCATTGTTTTAATATCTGTTGAGGCACATTATTTCTAATAAAGTCATTTCTTGAAGAAGTGGTTGACAGAATAGATTTCCTTAATGGTGCCCAGGAAAAAGAAGAATTTGACAACTTAAAAAGTTATTTCCAGATATATTGCCAAAAGAAAACACATCTTAACAGTATTATTTTTAACAATTTTGTGTTGGAAGTCACAGCCAACTTGCTGCACGTAAATTTTATGTTAGAACAGAGTGTTCCTAAGTAAACAAAAAATTTAATTCACTGTACATTTAGGGAACAGGATATTTGTGCTAATATTTCAGCAGCTAACTCATAAGACACTTGGGTATATGGCTGTTTAAGAAAACCAGCTTATGCCTCATATGATGAAATGAAGGTTAGGATTTCTGGAAAGGAAGGCCACAGTACCCTTGGACTGTGTGAATAGGGACGGAGACAGAAGATCAAGGCAGGAGGTAGTCGCCCTGTGCTCAGGGCTTGTTAGACCACATCTGGTTACTGATTACGATTGTGGTCACCCCAATACAATAAAAATACAGATAAAATTACAGGAGTTGAGGGAAGACCACTGTGGCAATGGGGCTGGAGCCCTTCCCCTGCAAGGAAAGGCTGTGGGACTGGGCCTGGTTCAGGCAGGAGAAGGGATGGCTTTGAGACCACCAAGCAGCATCCCCAGCACCAATGGGAGAGGATGGAGGAGATGCAGCCGGGCTCTTCACAGCAGTGCGTTGCAGGGGGGTGAGAGGCAGCAGCACAAGCTGAAACATGAGAGGCTCAGGCTGGAAATAAGGAGAATGCTTTTCCCCACAAGGACAACCAGGTGGTGGGACCGGGGCCCAGAGAGGTTGGACCATCTCCATCCTTGGGCGTTTCATGCCCCAACTTAGATGAGCAGCTGAGCCTGCTCTGGGCAGGGGCTGGAGACCCCCCTCAGGTCTCTGCCAGTATGAGTGAGCCCCTGATTGTGTAGTTAGAGGGAGACACATTTCACAGTTAAACTGCTTCATGTAAAATCAGAATCTCAATACAGAGATGCAGTTCCATTTTATGGGGGCAACACTGTATGTTGTACTTCAGAAACTTGGTGCGATGTTAATCTCAAAGTCCTCAAACGCAAAACTGATTGAGAAAGAGGTGGTATGATTTAAAAAGAGATTAAATTATTGCTGCTGAGTAGACTGGGTTCAGTCTTGAGAGTTACAGACTTCTTCATTACTATAATTAGCTATACAGAAAAAGATAAAATAAAAGATAAAATAAAAATAATTTAAAAAAAATCTGCCCCCTGCTGCATTAGACAAAGACCATGAAGTGATTTTTGTCAATATATTACTTCCAGTGATTTACAAACAAATAAGACTTTTTGAAGTCATTATGATCAAGCATTCAAATATATTTCTCAGTTACCTGTTAAGCAAAGCAGTTATGAAGAAGCTGGAATACCTTTACATGGCATACTAAATGTACAGAGGACTTACTTTTTTATTAATCTGACAAAATGTCACTTTGCAGAAAGTCCATAGCTGTTCCACACCTGATGGTACTTTCTCCATTTCAAAACCTGGTCTTTAGATATTGCCAGATATTAATATACTTGGTATAAGAAAATCAAATGAGAGCATTGAAGACAAAAGTAGAAAAATATTTCGAGATTACAAACTTTTTCAAAAGTCTTCTTGTCTGTCATAGCGTCTCAGTGAATCTGCCTTTGATGTGTCATCGAATTTCGATGTACAAGCAAGATAGCAGAAGTCAGCAGACGACTTTGCTTTCACCACAGTACTTGCAATGTACATCTTTTATAAGGAAAGCTAGGGCTGATCTGTTCAACATAAGCACTTGTGATTGTTCTGGTAGGTGAGTCCAGCACTAGCTGTAGATGTTATTGTTCGCAGTACATTCAGCATACTGCACTGAAGCTTAAGCTGAAATTGTTTGTTCTCAGGCAAACAAGATTTAGACCTAATAAAATGTTTTTTTTTCCATCTTGTAAAACTATACCATGCTATTCTGAGGGACAAAAGGCTTCAAGAGAAAGCTACAGAGACAAGAATGTGCCAACAAATTGTTCTTCTATGTAATGAAATTCCCCTAGTAAAGTCCAAATATACAGTGTTTCTGAATGCCTGTATTTGCATTTTTATATGCAGATTTACATTTATAGTCATGCATTTCTTTAAACGTTATAATCCAAAGAAGCTTATCAATTGGAGTGGCACTTTTTTAAAGTCATTGTGAGGCAAGTATACACAATTCATTGGAGTGAGTTACCAAAACAGGGGAGAGAGAGTCAGAGAGTATTCATATTTTATAGATCTTTTACCCTATACATTTCCTTTGTGGAAAGAGGTTTCAAAACAATGTAAAAGCACCAGCTGCTGAAAGAATAGCTCACATTGTTATACTGCACAACATATTTTCTCAGATCCTAGTACTTAGTTTTGCTTAAACTTTTATGTGAGATGTGCTTTATAGACCTGAGGATAATAGTTGCTCCTGGAAGAGATTAACATTTTTTAAATGTGTACCTATTAGGTTGATAGTTTGTAACTAGGTACATTTTTTTAAATTAGACTCCTGTTTATATATTTAAATGCTGGGAGGGAAAAGAAAGAAGAAAGAAAGAAGCTCAGGTAAATTGTAATCCGGCTTCAAAAAACAAAGGAAAAATGAGGATTTGAAGAACTGAAGAATCATTAAACAGCTGGTCCAGGTTTTCCCTCTGTGAACAAAGAGTGAAGACTGCATCTTCAGTCGTGAGAGTGCTTTTATTTAATTTTGAAGCATTATTTAACAGAAAAATATAGCAGTCTAGACTTTCCTCTTCTTACCTGAGTATTCCTGATTTCTAACCCATGTTTCATGTGAAAGTATGTATGTCAGTACCTTCAAACATTTAACACTTTTTTTTGAAATATTATGGTAAGCAGTATATATCACTGTGCGGTAGTTCCAGCATAGTTCTAGATTTTATAACAGTAATTCTGAAAGTATGGTCTCATTCATAAGAAGGCACTAGCATATCAATCAAGACAAAAGTGTCGCTGACTGAAGTTCAGGTTTTTTTAAAGTTCTAAAATCAGTATATTTTATAAGGGTTTCCAAACCCACAATATACGATATGTCTGCCTGAGTTTACTTAATATGTTAAACATGCAGAAGAATAGAGAAAAAACATTTTGTGCTTCTTTCAGCTGTTTCTTTATCATTGTAAATATTCTCATTTATTCAGTTCCTGTATGAAAAGTGGAATAACAGGTTTATATGAATAGCCATGTGGAAAATAACTACAATGGAAATCATCTTTGAATTGATAATTTTTAACTAAAATATATACTGTGTTGTCCCTTACTTTCTTGGATGAGGTCTGCCATATTTTCAGAGTAATTAATAGAAACTGGAAATTGTGTCAGGCTGTTCTGGTTAATAGTACAGCCTTACAGGAACTTGAGATTTGGGACAAAAATCTTGTAAATGCTTAGATAAAAGTTTCTAGAATTATTTAGTCTATGAATATACCAATGAAGCTTTCCCCCAGTGCATTAAAGGGAGAGTTTAAAAATCCTCATTAACATAGCTTAAATGTTTAGTGAAAATTATTTTGACTTTTGGTATTGGATGAACTCCTAATTTTGTCCTTCATACAAGAGAGTCTTTTGATATCAAGTAAAGTTAATGCAACAATAAAGGTCATGCAACAATAACATGATATTCTAAATTCCCTTTCCTTTTACTGTACAGAATGCTTTGTATGTCCTAATCTCTTTTAAACTTCGCTGATAAACTTTTCTGCCTAGATTTTTTTCATCTTCCCCACACTCAAAAAATTTAGGTTATACTTTGGATTGCAATAAAGATTTATCTTTAAAAATTTGAAGCATAGCATAAATCCAGTATGCTTTATAGGCAGCTACATAGAAGGTGGTAGCATATATAGAACAGAAAGAATCTGTTTACTATGGAGACTAGTTAACTCCATCAACCTGATGGTCTTAATATTCTCCCGTGAGATTTCATGTAATTAATAGACATTTGCAGAAGGTAAGTCCCTGGATTTGGATGGGACTGACTCTTTTGCAACATTGCAAGAAGGAGAACTCTGTTCTGGTCTCAATACTATTTAATATAAGAATTTAAAAAAAAAAAAAAAGTAGAGATAGATGATAGATGAGTATCTACCTACAGTTACAGGCTGACTGATTATCCTCCAATGTACTCTGGTAAGAAAAATGAATGGGCTATCACTGGACAATCCCCAAGCACTCATACACTGCATTTTCCTTGTCTTACCCAATACAATTACAACGCTTTGCTTCCAAGAAGTCTTCGTGTACTTCAATATGAAGAAAAATCTGGGTGTACTTCTTAGACAGAACAATGATAGGCACCCAGAAATTTGGACCAGCCTGCCTTTTGATTTATTAATAAAGATGACATTCTGTGACTAGCAGCATGCATTTATTATTTAACAGTATTACAATGAGCCTCTGCCAATCTTTATCTCTTTCTTTGCGTCCTTGCCCAGTCTATTCTTGGTATGTGTTCTCAGTATTATTTAAAATAATCATAAACAAGTCTGCCCAGATTTCTGCTAGCTTTGACTTTGTTCCATCTGTCCAATCACACTTTTACCAGCATTTAAAACACTGGTTTTATTACTATACCTGGACCCTGTAATAACTATTCTCAAATTAAATAAGCACTTGGAAAAGTGTCCATCAGTCCAAAAAACATCCGTCCTGCCTAAGTCAATTTTATGATCTTGGTGTTCTCACAACACGATCCAAATTGTTCATCTCATCCAAGAACTGGGAAATGGCAGTGTGCCATAACTTCAAGGGCTGATTAACCATTTCCAAGGCCTTAGATGCCAAACACTTAGATGCCAAGGTCTCCAAGGCTCTTGGAAGTCAACCAAGAATAAGTGTTCCTTCTGGTAGACTGGTTGCTGTTCTGTTGTGATGACAACATTCTTGTGACACTGAATCCCCCTTTTCTAAGATGCATTCGATGCTTTCAGAGTATTAGCAAAAAGTTTATTTTGCTAGTTTTGTTGTGCCTTTTCTCCTGTTCCCTGTCTTATCTTACACAATCACTACTGTCACATAACAAGAAAAATAAAACATAGTAGCTTTGTATTTTCTAGCAAGTAGTATCTTCTGCCTGCCTGCTGCACTTTGTCCAATTTTGGTTGTGCTGGCTGTTGTCTCTACTTTGATTTCAGAAACAATACATTAGGTAAATACAGAGAACTTGTGAGCTGGGTATCCTTTCCTGAGAAAACAGAAAACAACTGTTCTTGAAAGAATTTGCATCATTTTCTCATAAAGTTTCTAAGCCTACAAGGTGAGAAAATCTCTTTTGCAGTGATCTTTGAAGACAAATGTTATTAGAACTGCTATGGACAGAAAGCATAATTTTGTGACATTTTAAAGCAGAGATACCAAGCTGATCTGGATGACCTAAACCCTGTCTTTCTGTTTATTGTTGTTCCACTAGACTTTTTTATTGATTAAAACTGAGAAAAAATGAGCTAAAATTGTAGTTAAAATAATGACGTTAGTACATTGTACCCTCTGGATCAACAAGATATAGGATAAGAACAAGTGGCTTCAGTGATGCTGATCTTTAAAATTACCTTTAATATCTTTATTATGCAGCATCAGTTCTGGCACTAACTTAGTGGAATACGCTAAATTAAGGTGTTAGGCCTTCAAGTGTGGCCAGTAGGTCGAGGGAGGTCATTCTCCCCCTCTACTCTGCACTGGTGAGGCCACAACTGGAATACTGTGTCCAGTTTTGGGCTCCCCAGTTCAAGAGGGACAGGGAACTGCTGGAGCGAGTCCAGTGAAGGGCAACTAAGATGACTGAGGGATTGGAGCACCTCCCTTATGAGGAAAGGCTGAGAGAGCTGGGACTCTTTAGCCTGGAGAAGAGAAGGCTGAGGGGAGACCTTATTATGGCATACAAGTATCTAAAGGGTGGGTTGAAGGAGGATGGAGCCAGGCTCTTCTCAATGGTTCCAAGTGACAGGATGAGGGGTAATGGGCACAAGTTAGAACACAGGAAGTTCCGTTCAAATACACGGAAACACTTCTTTACGGTGAGGGTGACAGAGCACTGGAACAGGCTGCCCAGGGAGGTTGTGGAGTCCCCTTCCCTGGAGATTTTCAAGACCCGCCTGGATGCAGTCCTGAGTAATGTGCTCTGGGCAGTCCTGCTTTAGCAGGGGAGTTGGACTAGATGATCTCTAGAGGTCCCTTCCAACTCTGAAAATTCTGTGATTCTGTGAAGTCCTAAAATTATACTAATATTTTGATACATATTCAGCACTGTTTAATTTTATATTTCTGTCTCATCCTAGCTGACCATCTAAAGCTAACAGAAAAGAAGAGTTTATTCTACTGTCTGCATATTTTAATAGACCTTTTCTATGTAATTATTTTTAAATGTTTTATGCAGCATGGATCTATAGGGACTTCCGAAATAACTCTGTCCTTGTCTCCCATTAAGGACATGGATCATGCTCCGAATCATATGGAGAAAGAAAGAAAAAGTGTATAGGGAAAGAGCAGAATATGATTAAAAGTTTTAGAGATAATGATGAGACTGAAGTACAACCACATAGCACAACACGGAAAACAGCTAGCCATGAGAGTTATCAGTGAAACAAACAATTTTTTACATGTTTCAGGTTACAAGCTAAGTGATGGTGGATTTTGTGTTTTGTTTGTTTGGGGTTTTTTTTTATGAGAAACCTAAGCAAACATACAGAGTTAAGAATTGGTAGTTATTGCAGATTGGATTAGAAATGAAAGAAAAACAGAATTTCTAAGGGTAGTTCATAGCTATGTTGAAATACTGATACAAGTAGTGTTCTCTGATAACCTATATTTTTGAGCATGGAATGTAGAGTTTATAATATGTTAATTAAATTATGCTTTCTTTTTCAATAGGAAAAATGGTCACTACATTTAGTAATGTGAAGAACAAAAATGGTTCTATTTACATGGAGAAAATAATTTGTTTCAAACTAGTACATGAAATGAGTCTATTCCATGATATATTGTCTGCCTTTCTGCTGTATTTGAGCACAAGCAGGAGGAGTATTCCATTAAACATAACACAGTTTTGAATGTTTGCTCAGGTTAAAAACCTGTCAGTTTGGGTGTTGCCTTAGCCAGTGCTGTAGGTTGTTAGCCTCTTTGTGAACAATTCTTGGGCAAAGTCAGTGTGTTGCGAGACAGTAACACTTCAAAGAGGAATGAATTAGTTTAAATCAAAAGTACAACATTATGTTTGATCGCATTTGGCATAGAACACACCTGTGATCAGTTTATCTAGTATTGTGAATTTTCTAAAATGTGTTTGTGGTTGATTACCAAACACATACATACATACATTTATTTATTATTTATAAAAAAATTAAATAGCTATTTAGTCTAAAAAAATGCAACGATCTGGGGTTGTTTCTAGAAATCTTCTAAGGAGGTGCAAAGTATTTACTGAAACAGAAAATTTAACCAGCCTAATACTTACAGGTCTGATGTTATCTAAAATTGAACAAGAACTCTTAGTACTTGTTCAATTTTAGTACCTAACAGCAGTAACACCCCACATCATGTATGTGTTTTATATGTTACGTATATGATACTGCTGTTAGGGAGATGCATAGTGCCATGAAACTATAGGAAGCGTATTCTATTCCTGATGTCAGTAAATTGCAGATAGCAAAGTGTGTGTGTATCACACATGTATCAAATAAATGCTATAGGAATAAGATCTGGATGATTTGTCATCCTAATAAATGTGAGCTGTCAGACTTCCTCTCAGCCTTTTGAGGCTTCTAATATCAGGTGAATTGGTGATGTTCTATTCTTATCCTAAATATACAGTTATTCCCACCATTGATAGACAGAAAAACACAAGCATCTCAGTCCTCATAATGACCAACAGTTAAATCATTACTACATTGTTTTCTGAATCATAGAGCTCTGTTGCCGGGTCAGATAAACCTATTCTATCTATTTTATATGCATAAGTACTATGCATAAGTGCTATCGTCTATATTTCTTCCTGCTGGAAAGATGTCAGCTTCCAGGAATGGAAGCGAAGCACCTCCAAAGAATTGTTTCCTTAAAAAAACCCAACCAACCAACCAACCAACCAACCAACCAACCAACCAACCAAAAACCCTAAACCCAGCAACAAAGGAGAAATATTTATATTTTTCCTTTTGATATTACAAATATAGTTTGGTTTTAAGAGAGGGTGTAATTAGTGGAGCTTTTTGCCCTTACAGGACTTTCTTTGTTTCTCAGTAACAGCTGTTCCACAACAGCAGTTGCAAAAACTATCAGTAGTTTACAAATTAAATGTTTCACAACTGCTTTGCAAACAGCCCCTTTCATATTTTTGAATCTTCCCAACATGAAGCTTTGAGGTACGGAATAGAATAAAACAAACAACAAAAAATCAAAGGCTACTTTACTGGCTTTGTGACGCATGTTAAGACACAACACCATAAAAGCCTCCATCTTACACACACACACACAAATAATAAAGTTGTGGAGTTTCTAGAAGCCTGGAAGTGTGTCAGTAAATGTTTCAGATACCAAAACTGCTAATGTCTGCTTCTTTCTCATTGTGTGGATAACAGCTGTCATTTGGGGTAACAGGAACAACATGGAGTGCTCCTTTTTTTGCATTTAGAGCATGACTAGACAATTGAGGAAAGCAGCTGAAGGCATACACACTGAAGGTGCAGCTGACAATGCATGGCATTTCATTTCAGCCTTTGCCTTTACGAGTTTTGGACTAGTCTGTTGAGAAAGCAATCCTGCCCGACCTTCGTTTTAATTCTGAACTTAATGAATTGTCTGGGGATTGTATGTGAAAGCCAGAGGGACCTAGATGAGAAGTAGGATGAATAAAGTCACTGTGAGTCTTTTCTCTTAAATAAGTTTAAATCTATTAACAGCCATTTTCTTAGTGCAATATCTTGGTCTTTTGCACCTCTTAAGCTTTACTACTGATCTGTATAGCGCATATACCTTACTTACTTATCTCGCAAATGCAGAATTGTTTTCTAAAATACGTGGCTGACTTTAATCTAACCAGTTTCAAGGAAAAAGTACAACGTGCCTTCAGCATGGTAGCCATCTAATTACTTAAGTATAATGATTAAATTTTAAAGTTATTCTGATGGTAAAGTTTGACATTTAAATATAAAGCTTGACAGGAAAATAATCAAGAATTAGCTTTGACTTCATGTGTTCTCTTCCTGATGTCAGTGTGTTTTCTAAAGTAAAGGTTTCGGAGATTGGCAGATAGGCTCACAAGGCTGAGATCATAAATGTCATAGCTATAATAGTGTTGACTTTTGTGAATTGAATGTACGTAATAAAGTTTAAAACATAAATGCTAAGTAACTTGAACACATCTTTAGGCTTATCAGAATGCATTTTAGAAGCAGAAACGCTAAGGAAAACAGTGTTCTCTAAAAACACTGTAATTATTGGATGACGGTATTTCTAAGCTTCATCTGTTTATTTTTGTTCTTTGAAATACGATAGTCCAGATATGTACTGTATTGATTTTTCTTGCTGCACTATGCACTTTCCATTATAAGCAACTGTTTGTAGCTATCCAGATAAGGAAGGCTTCAATAAGTATGTAAGCAACATAAAATACTTAGGAAATAAATGTATGCAGGTAAGAATGTGACTGGGAGGAGTGTAAATTATGCCATATCCAGTGGCAGTACTGAAAAACACCCTTGTGAAATAAAATTATGAGTTTAAAGACTTTGTTCCATTTTCCAAGTTAGGTTTACAATTTTAATGCTAGTTAAAATTTAGGAAAATCCTTGTTGCTACAGTCCAGCAACATCTGTCTCTGATTCTTCCTCTGTGTAATCCAAGCTAGTCTTACACACAACTTGTTGGTTATATCTTCAATTCATGTTCCATAATGTTGTTTCTTTGAAAATATGCATATACATGCAACAAAGCAGAAGGTCCTGCAGCCTTGTGAACCTAATTATAAGAGAGGTATGAGAAAGCATCAGTATTGTTAATACAAGTGTCGTATACTGTTATTTTGAAGGTTTTCTGTCAGCCAGTTAAAACCACAGTGGAAAGTCTTAACCAGTAACCACTGAAGTCAGTGATGTGATCATCAACAAACAGACTGATAAGATGTCAGTCAGTACTAGATATAATTTTTTTTTTCCTAGTTTAATACTAATCTTTACATGGGGATTCAGTAGAGCAGAACTAAAAGTTTGGAGAGTTTCGTGCTTAAAAATATCTCATTTAATATACTTGAAAAAATATTTGAACTGTGCAGGAAGCCTAAGTCTTATATATTACTAGACTTAGGAGTGAAAGCCTTTTATGGAAGTGCTCGAGAGAGTGGAATCCTCTGTTTTTAATCATAAGCAGACAGTAGAATATTGCTAAGCATCTCTCTCTTTTACAGCTGAACTTTTCATCCTTATTCTGCAAAGGACAAAAAAGGTGAAAAAGCCTAAATTATTTAAAAAAAAAAAAGCTTTATATTTGATCTTTTTCACAACAACTGTCTCAACACTGCAGAAAGTCAGGCTAGTTAAAAACGTTGACCTCTGCTCTACCTCCTAGTGAATTAGAAATTTTATTCATAGCAGTAAAACCCTTGTTGTCTAGCACTTTTTCACACAGGGCTAGTAATTGTTCCATGATAGGTGTAACTCTGTACATACAGTCTTATTTCCACATCTGTTATTCTGAGTACTCTTTGGCAGTCTGGTTCTTTTATGTTATAGCATTATTGCTTAAAAACAAAAAAAAAAAAAAAAAAAGGAGATTCAAGGGTCACAGATAAATTACAGCATTTCTCTAAATTTATTGAGAAATTTTGAGAGAAAAAGCTACCCTCTAGGTGCAGGAGGAAGAGAGGAGATGAGACGACACTTCTATGGCATTACTTACCTGTGAAAAAGGACCAGCATAATCAAATAGCTTGTAATCCCAAAGGGAATGAGAGGGGTGGAGTTGCTTAGACAAGAGTTCTACGCATAGAAACATCATATATATTTCTGAGACATGTGTGGCCATATGGGTCATGCTATGAAATAGGAATAAATTCTAAATTTAAAAGGCACCTGAGGACTTTTGCAGATGGGAAGCAGCATATTGAATAGCTGTTTCTTGGCTGTATGCATTTTCATATAGATACCATTCATGATAATAAAAAAAGCTTCTCCTAAAGAACTGCTTAGTGCAAGCATATAAAAATAATTTTCTGCTGTTACCGTTCTCCTTTCTTGAAGATCTGGTTTTCTCCGTCGTATGTAATATCCTGGAAGCAGCTCTGTTGGTGAAAGGTGAGGTGGTTATTTGGTTATTTTTTTCAACATGAAATCTAATCCTATTACAGAAGAAATCTGAATATGGTAGTAAAATTCATGCTTTAAGATGCAGATAACTTTGCACAATGCATTCTTTGATATGCTCTAGTATATGTCAGTTACGTCACAGGTGTCAAGTTATATCTGGGCTAAGATGGTGGTGTAGCATATTTAGAAACAATGAGATTGCTCACTATAAAGTGTATTTTTATAGACTGCAGAAGCAGCTGTAACCTGTGAGGAGGTTCTTTCTTGATTTGAGTTGCTGTTGAGTTACTGTATTATGGTATAGATTTCTCCTATTGTTTTTTTTTTACTTGGTTTGCAACTTGATTTGAAAAGTACAGGGGTTTTATTGTATTTCTGAACTGTACTTTGAACCTCTTGCTGCCCCAGTGAAGGGATGTGAGTAACTTCTCCTGTTAAGATACAAGTTTTCTCTCTAGGGAGTTCATCATAACGAGATTCTTTCAGAGGCTGCATTAAAGGAGCATTATATTTATAGATGTTATTAACTTTACTTAGAAGTCAAAAATAACAAAGTGAAGAACATGAAAGGCATGGAAAATGCATTACTGAGTGTCTCAGGTTTTTATATTCTTAACAATGTTTCTGCATTTTTAATAGAAAAAGAAGTGCTAATGTTAATAAAACATACGAACATTTATTAATGTAAGTCTTACCATGACCTTTGGCTCTCAGGCAATCCAGAAGCATGTTTGGACCACTACGTATGTTCTTTTCATGAATTTGCTTTTTCTCACACAAGTGGTAGTGAATTGTAAAATATGATTATTTTAGGTTCAAATGGATTCTATTAGTGTTTTCCTATGTCACCATTCTCTACTTATCTATAGACTTACATCCTTTCAAGAGAAGGGTCAGGATCTTGTGTGTGAAAGGGATATTATATATCAAGACAAAAATTTACTATCAATATAATCTGAATCATAACAGTGTAATAAAACAAATATTATTAGTCCAAAATTAGCTATTACAGAACAGAATGAAAAAAAAAAAAAAAAAAAAGACTTGAATACTAGTGTACAAAAGAAGTGGAAAAAATAATCATGCAGTTAAACTTGTTACACAAACACTTCCTAGTATTCCCCTATTTTCTGGTCTTGCGCTCATATTGCCAGTGCTACTGTGGAGTCTTGAGCTCGATGTCTTCACTATGGCAGCCCAGGCTGTACAGCAAGTTCTCATCGTCTGATAAATGTGATGTTGATGTTGAACCTTCTTCCTCCCTCTTCCTTCCTCCTCTGCACCTGGGGTCACTTTTATATGTTCGCTAGCATGCTTTCACACCGTGGTGTTTCTTCATCAGTCTGCAAGTTCACGTTACATCTGATTTTATTATATACCATGCCTTTTATTTATGTATGTCAGATGCTATTTGCCTTTTCGCTTTGTTACCTGCAGTTCTTTAACTGAGCACTGGAGCATTGCAGGGTCTGCAGTCCCAGGCTCGGCCCCTTTTTCAACCGTCCCATGTCTGTGCTCCACTGCACCACATCTCCACTTCTCAAAGCCTCTGCGTTCATACCAAGCCTGCATTCCTCGGTGTATACCATTGCATCAGAGTCATAAATACCCCATTCTGCACAAAGTAACCTCCTGTTATGACTTTGTGTAAAAACTACGGCTGTAACATTCAGAGGTAAGCAAAAAATAAACCAAATTGGTGACAGCCACCTATCAGAAGAAAAGTTGCTGTCACAGCTAAAACAAGTAAAAATGAAGCTGCAGGCACGTTCAGGCAGAGCAAGCTGAGGCCTTGCAAAGCCAGGTTGAAGCCTGTTAGTAGCAGTACCGTATCAACATCCCTGGGCTACAGCATTACACTCCTTTCCATTTTATTCTGCCTCTAAGTGAATGTATTTATTCTGTATGCTTTGTATCAGTTTCAGCATAAGGACGACTAAAAATGCCTTTACTTATAGGTGTCACTTATTAAATAATGTATAACTAAAATCCCCTGTGACAAATCATGTAAGACCTTATTGATTCCTCCCTGCATAGAAGAGACTGTGTGTAATGTACTTTAGAGTGATCACCAGGAAGATGAATTTCCTTTATCAGATACATGTCCCAGTGTGGCAAACCAAACAAGGACTGGAGATTGGTGACAAGCGGTGTCCCCCAGGGGTCCATATTGGGACCAGTACTGTTTAATATCTTCATCAATGACATAGACAGTGGGGTCAAGCTAACCCTGGGCAAGTTTGCAGATGACACCAAGCTGAGTGGTGTGGTTGACATGCCTGAGGGACAGCCTCAGACAGGACTGGCGAGTGTGGTGGCCATTTGGTCAGGACAGGACGGTGCCCTTGACACTGCTGCTTGCGTGTATAGTGGCTGTCAGCAGAAGAAACGATAGACCAGGTGTGCCCAGTGCGCAGCTCACCAGACTTGTTTGGAGCTATGTGTTGTTTATGGTAGTTAGCTATCTCCTTTTCAGTGCTTTGCAAAAGCTGTTTCAGAGGTTACCTGGAGACAAGTTTGATTTGCTCCCATTTTTCTTGCCACACTCAATGCTGTAATTCTTATAAGTAGAGCCTTTTTCAACAAAATGCCTTACATGGTTGATCCCTTGCCCATTCAGCTGAGCATGGACATATGTATCTGAGCTGAACAGGGGTGGGATTACTCATATTTTTAAATGAAAAACCACATGTATGTATTTTGTAGATTCAGATGTTAAGCCAAAAATGTTCAATTCTTATTACTGCATCTCTTTCATACCAGATTTTAAAGCGAGTGCTTTTGACGTGTGCGTTATCTCCAGAAACTGTATAAAAACGAGCTTTTACACTGGCCTTGAGATTTTGTAGTTGTCATTTTAACATTACTTTTAATCAAATTGATGAGGCATAACTGAATGTTACATACTGCATTGCTAGCTTACTTGCTTATTTTTTAAATGGTGGTAATCCAGCCAGTGTTTTTCATTAAAAATATTACTAGTTTTCTAAATAATTTAAAATATACCATATAATGGCTTTATTTTTGTTGTCTTTGTTAATGTGCATCAATAAAAACAAAACCCCATCATATATTTGCAACATTTCTTTTTAAGGATTTTTTTCTTTTTTCATCTCCCAATATATGCAGCCCTTGGATTAACTTGAAAGAGCCTTAAATTAAACCTAATTTGTTTTTGTTATAGACGTTTTAGAGATATTAAGTGAAATTCTATTTATTAATGGGACAAAGGGAAAATGCAGCGTTGGTGTATGCACAACTCCTATGTTATGAAAATACAAATTTGAGATGTAGTGCATAAATGTGATGACTTGCATACCAGAATATTTATTTCACATAGTTCAAATTACAAAGCTGCAAAATATAGCTCTTGTTTAAACTGCATGAAAATCTACAGTATCAGGGTGTGACTGGCAGCCATGTGCTTCTAAATTCTTGTTATTCGAAAGATGGCCCAAATGCTGAGATTTCTCATGACCGCCTGCAACAAACTGAAAACCATATCACAAGCTGTGGCATAAATGCTGATACAATAAAACGCCATTTCGCCATTTTTTTTGCTGCTGTGACAAAATTTGCTAAATTCTGGATCTCATAATTCAGGTCAGCCTTGTTAAATTGGAAGTTAAATTACAATATAAATCTAGAAGCGTTTTTGGGTGTAGCTGGTAAGGTTTTGGCAGCCGGGCAGCTGCAGGCCCGGCTTCTGTGCCAGACACAGCCGGTTCCAGCCAGTTCCAGCCGGTTCCAGCCAGTTCTGCAACAGACCGGCCGCAGGACACAGCTGAGCCTCACGGTGAAGCTGGTGGCGCCTCTGGTCAAAATGTATTTAAGAAAGGGCAAAAATACCGAACAGGCAGAGGGAGGAGGGAACACGGGGTGGGAAACAACACAGGGAACAGCACGGGTAGAGGAGGAGGAGGAGGAGGAGGAGGAGGAGGAGGAGGGGAGGAGGTGCTCCATGGCGGAACAGACATCCGCGCTGCCACCGGCGTGGAGGGGAGTAAAGGTGGTGGTCCAGTTTTTGTGTTTGTTTCTCACTATGTACATCTATTTTAATTAGCAGTAAACTACTTTTTTTTTTTTTTTTTTTTTCCTGGAGCCTTGTTTTTGCCCGCTAAAGTAATTAGCAAGCAATCTCCCTGCCTTTACCTTGACCCAGCTCTTTCAACCTGTTTTCTCCCTGTGTCCCCAGTGCTGAGGAAGGGGTGTGCGGGGGTTTAGCTGTTTGCCGTGGTGAACCTGCCACAACAACGAGTTATGTGGGTCAGCGTATCTCTCATAAATTATCCCTCTTAGTATAAGCCTCTTTTGTGTTGGAGTTTGGATGGCAAATCGGGAGTAAGTTCTTCAACTTAAAAGGAGTACACCAGTTAAATACTGAGACCAGAAGCCATAGAATCATAGAAAGGTTTACGTTGGAAGGGACCGATCATCTAGTTCCAACCCCCCTGCCAGGGGCAGGGACACCTTCCACTAGACCATCTCCAAGTGTATGTTATTTTTATTGTAGACATTGTGCAAGGAGAAAATAAATACGATAATCCAAGCAGGGAAACAATTCTTGTTTAGCGGGCTATAATTTTGGCCTGGCTTTTTCAAAAGTAGTACAATTTTTACGGACTTTTAACTATAGGCAGATTTTTGGCACTGTGTATACCTTGCTGTTGTGCGTACTAAAGCTATGAACAGAATCCTCTGAAAAAAATGCTATAAGCACTGAGCTGCTGTAGCATAGAACAAAGATTTGTCTGCTGCCTCCTTTACTATACCATCTGTCTTGGACATGTCTTGTCTGTGCCTTCTTCCCAAGCTGCTATTTCAGATTTAAATGATTTTTTTTCATCAAATGTATTAATAAGAAATGTTAAAAAACATACAGAGAAATAGAACCACTTTAGGAGATTTCCTCAGTTACCCATAATTGAATAAAGGCACTGTTTTATTAGCAGTTGATATTCAGTGGTAGATGCTTAAAAATGGCTCATGAAGCTCTCCGGTTAAATAAAAGACAATAGGTTACCAGAGACTAAGTTAGAGGATTGAATCACTGGGGCTAGCCTTGCTGACTTTCATGAAATTTCATCTGCTTTTTTTCAGCATAGTATTAAAGTTCCCACAGTGAGGTAACCTTATGTCAACTTCAGACCTCTTTCAGTCTTTGTGTCTGTCTATCCCTCTATCTATTTTTGACCCTTGTGTTTATTAATTAAAATGTCAGGTTCTTTGGACTTAGAAACTTTTTACACCTTAATTTTCTGTACAACACAGAGTCAATACTGACAATCTGATTCAATCAAAGAGTCTCAAAAAAGTTGAGCTTTTCTTGAAAAATATGAATTTTAAACCCGAACATTTTAATGGGTGGGGTTTATGTTTTTGATACTTTGCAAGAACAGTGTTATATTGAGGTCACATCTGCAAATATTTCTTTGTGTCTTCATAAGCTAGAAAACAATTTTCTTAAGTCAAAATTGAATTTTACATGGATTCAGAGAATTCCCAAAGCTTGGGCCTGTGTTTAAATGAAAATTAAATTTCATATAGATTCACAGAATTCTGAAAGCTTTCACACTTGTGAAGGGGGAGGCTGATCTCCTCGAGGTCTTACCACCTTACAATGGGAATTAGATTTCTTATGTTGCTCTTAGAATTTGGCAGTTGTGCACACCATTAAGGACATAATGTCTCCTTTACAGAATTGGATCTCTGTCCACCTTCTCCTTTGGTGATTTTGTATGTATTAGGTTTCAGGGTTTGTCTTCTTTCTTGTTTTTCTGTATTTTATTATGGTTTCCTACATCAAGAAAATAGATTATCTTAGGAAACAGAGCTCAGAAATAAATTTGTGGGATGTTAATTCAGGAATAGTTTATGCCAGTATTACTGCATTCACTTCAGTGTTAGACAAGAGTGAAAAGTTGAGTTGGACTTTTTAAAATTGATATTTTATTGGTAGGATTTATACAATTGCAATTATTTCATAGTTCTTTAAAGCTTCATGAAGTTGTGGCTTTTTTTCCTGTGGTAAGGGCATGGTTGACTACTTATTCCCCTTTACTTTAGAAAACCATTTTTAGGTTTAATGATCAATCGTTTGTAGCACCTCCCTCTGAGGACAAGACTGGGTTTCAACAACTCAGGTCAGATGCAATAGTAAGAACAAATCTACAGAACTAAAATCACTAAGGGCTAAAAGGTGGTTAAGTAGTCAGGGTTTCACCTTATTCTGACATTGTAGTGCATAGAAGAAAGATGGTTGTGTTGGAATAGGGGGTTGATAATGTTTATTATCCCTGTTGCTTATTATGAGGAGGTTAACCTCTAGCAGGGTAGCTGACACAGGCAACTCCCTGGTAACTGTGCAGTTGCTCTGTTTGCCGTACCAACACAGTTATTTTCTTCAATTTGTTAACACACCCACTACAGAGGCCTCCTGTAACATTTCTGGAAGAAGTGATGCTAGTGATGCTAGTCAGAATACTTCTACTTTTGTGCTGTTATTTCTCTGTCACTGTCTTCTCTACAAGGGGAAAAGATAGTCTTTGGTATTTAAAAATTAGAGTGTATGGCTTTTGAAAGTAGAAATCAATCTACGTGTAAGTGGATCTGCTTGCATGAAAGAGTTTGATATATTAAGAGCCAATTATAATAGCCTTTTGATGAACAAACCATAGGTCATCAGTGTACTGTAGCTGCAGGGGAAATATGTCTTCTCTATAGCATAAGTGAAAAGTGCCTAATACAAACATACAGTACTGAAATGTCATCTTGTTTGAGTCAAGGTCAGAGATCTTTCTGTGTTGTTTGCTACCTGCAGCAAAAGTAGTTAAGATGGTTCATGAATAATAGAAAAGAGCTTAGAAATACCGTGAGCTCATTTGACCTCTTACTGTTATTTTAATCATGATTGGTCAGTTCAGACAAGAGGGTTAAGTCATTATTGGACAGATTGCCAAAGTGTGCACAAATTTGTTTATTTGAATAAGACACTTCTTGCATCTGAAACACTGTATACACGATACTTCCACTTCCAGCTTGTCTCCCTCATTTACATCTACTGCAGCAGAGAACTGCTGAAGTTCAGTTGGTGCAGGAAGATCTGTGGAATTAATTGGCTTTAACAGCTGTTGGGGGGTGCGGCCAATCAAAGCCTGGAGTGGAAAGGATAATTGGTTTTCATAAAAGAGTAAGAGGGGAGAACCTAATGAAAATGTTGCCATGAACCCTTACAGTAATAATGTAATTACAAAGTTCCTGGCCAAGGAAAATACCTTTTCTTATGGGGAAATAAACCAACAACAAGATAATAGAATATAATGCTCATTATCTAAAAAATAATAAAAAAAATAGTGTCAAGAATTATACAGTTCTTGTTAATGACATTCTCTTATGAAATTAGGATGTATTGACTTGCTTTGGGTGCATATAAATTCTGTCAGCCTAAATTATAGTTTTGAGAAAGCATTTTGAACACATTTCATCCTAGTTGTCTGCAGAAAGAGCATCACTGAAGATTGTAGTCAGAATCCTCCAGAGCTGCCTGCCTTTCTTGCCTACACTAGAGAGTGCAGTTCGTATTATTTCTAATTTTTTATATGAGCTCTTCAGTTTCTTTGTATGCCCTGGAAATGGTTGCTTTATGACTGTTTCATAACCTGGCCACAGAAGTTGCATACCTCTCTGGTGAAAGTGAATGAAAAACTGAACCCGGAATAGGCTTACTGAAGTGTACTCTCAGTGAGTGAAATCCATAGGATTTGGAGAAAGCTTCTTATTCTGGGAAAGTTAAATTTGTCCTAACATGTTGCCTTAAGACTCTTGTTTTTGTTTAAGGTCATCATTATTCAATGAAGACTCAGCATGATACTATAGTGTTATGAAGAACACCTCAACCCTGTTATTACAGTATTTATTAGAAAAATTTCATCCTTAAAGATTAAAGAATTAGAATGATTAAAGTTATTTTGAGTACTGTAAATACAAGTCAACTAATACAATATTTTGTTTTTCCTCATTGGGATTTAATCACAGTGATAAACAATTATCATTACATGCTTGGCATAAATAAAATGTAGCCAAATAATGGCCTTGTAACATAAAGAAGTCACAGCTGATTATAGTTTAGAAGCTAATCCCAATCCAATTAGTTTACATTATTTAGAGGCCTTCTGGAAATGTTTTATTTAAAAAACAGTAACACAGATTACTTAGATGCACTGTTAGACCAATTTGCATCAGAGAGAAACATAAGTGTATCATCCTGTTTTGACCTTCACATTTCTTATTCTTAAGAAAGTCAGAAATAATCAAGAATTGCAAGACTAAGGTTCGGGTAAATCATTAGCATTTTTCTTTTTGTCCTGTAGTTCACCTTAGCAAGTAGCCAAAGTACAGACCAAAAACTGATAAAAAAATTGGCATGTAATTATATTTTGCCGTAAAAATAAAATTAAAAAATATTCATGAATATGTGTCTGAATCTGGTAAATTGAAACCTGCACTTCAGCAGAACAATACCATCTCTGCCTGGATACAGTAATGGCATTTGGATATCCCACCACCAAGTGTATAAATGTGTTATTTGCGCATTGGAGGTGGGCAGTCAGATATAATAGTGAGGAAGGCATTGTGTAGCATTTATGAAGTCATGCGAGTGTTTTGGAGTATTTTCCTGCTAAAATATTAGGGTGAAGGGCCATAATACTGGGAATTTGACATGCATGCCTCACAGTGCGGTCTCTCCGGACTTAGAGAATTTGTCTGTTTGTTTGCTTGTTTTTTGTTTTGTTTTTTTTTTTGTTTGTTTGTTTTTGGTTATAATTTTGGCACTTCAAGTACTTTGGTTGAATTTGTTTTTGCTTCTTGTTTATCTCAGATTTTCGGTTTTGGACTACTTTAGCCTGGTTTTCCAGAATTGGTCTGGGTTTTTTTCCCCCTAGTTTTATTTCAGCAATACAGTATGTGGTTTTTTGAAAGTGAATAACAAGGCATACAGTTACATATGTAGGTTTTAACATCCTATCCCTATCTTTGCACCATGAGCTAAGTTGCTGTCAGCAGAGTACCAGCAGCAACAGGACTACTGATACAGGCTATGAGAAAATAGTGCCGTGTTCTAATTCAACTTCTTCCCAAATTTATCTGTTATGTAATCTGGTGCTCAGTGCTGGATTTTCACCTTGCTCTTTGTCCAGGAAATTATTAAGAGATAAAAGGATAATGTGGTCAGTAGTGATATTTTCACTGTAATCTATGCTCAGCTGCTCTTGGGTTTTTGTCTCTTAACCTTAAATTATTAGAAGGCCATGAACACTGAAACATGTTCAGATACAACCCCAGGACAGTATTTCTAATAAACTCATATGACACAACTACTGTATTTCTTCAACAACTAAATTAAGTTTTGGAGAACCTCTATCATGCGTTTCTACTCAGCAGCTTCCCACAGTCCTTATTCAAGTGAATTGCACACTCTGTTTACAGTTTGCTCTTCACATACTGGGGCAAGAATCTTGACATGTGGGAGGGCTTTCTTAGAAAGATTCACCAGGGTAAAGAAGGAAAATATTAGGAAGCTAGGTGTAATATAACAAAGTGTTATTTTTGTCATTCCTTTTACCATTCCTATGGTATTCTAGTTGAAATTGAGTTTTACTTTATATATGCGTGAAAAAATGTTTATGTTAGTATTTCTTAATTGTTAAACCATACTTTGTAGCAAGTGAGATGTTACGTGTGAGATGTTACAGAATCATTCCATTCTTTATTTTTTTAAATTTCATGCTTTTGTTCATGTGGTTGTCTTTTAAAGGCTCTGCTGTTCCCTTGTTATCTTGACAGGGAACTACTGAGAGAATGAACAGGGAAGTCTGTGAAGTAAAGTTCACTAATGACAAATAAACGTAGCTTGTACAACTTTAGTCATAAACACCAAATGGGTTTATGGCTTAAGGTAAAGATTGATAAATGGAATATGCTAAATAAAATCCTGAATAGGAACACTTGCCCAATATCTGTAGGCTATCTGTGAAACAGAAAAGTTAAAGCTTCATACTTTTATGCATTAGCCTGTGGAAACAATTTCACTTCTGAAATGCTTCAAGAGTGTTTGAGTATAATGGGCTTTGTACTGCCTGCCTTGGCTGTACCCTGTAGAGAGCACTCAGCCCATTCAGCTTGAACTCCATTTTATCTAGCTCTTATCCATTAATTTTCTCCTGACCTTGGGCATAAAATATATGCACTTTTTATGCTCTGTGCTTTTTGTGGAGAAAGAGGAATAGCATTACCCATCGATCACCATTATGAATGATACAGCTTAAAACAAACACAGGTCAGAGACAGATATGTTAAGAGCAGATTTGTATTGATTCCATCACAACACTGAGTTAAAAGGGAAAAAAAAATCAGAGTACAAATGATGAAAAGAGATTTGAAAAATAACAACAGCTATGAAGTAAACTTAAGAGCTTTGCTTTAGGGTTATTATTGGTAAAAAACTGAAATTTGTTGCTAATATTAATAAAATCTACCTCCCCTTAATATATTTATTGTCATACCTTAGATTCTGCAGCATACTACAGCAATAAGGTCTGTGTGTTTTACTGCTGAGTTTTTTCCTGTTGAAAGCTTTTTTGTTAAAAGAATCTTACACTGATTAGATCCTTTATATTTAGCTCTAGTGCTGAGATATTTAAACCATACTCTTAGCTGTAGGCACTTTTTATTTGTTTGTAACCCCTATACAGTTGCAGAACACTGCCTTTCAGTACAACAAAACTATATGTCTTGTTAGAATACCTGACACTGATACTAACAGTAGAAGTTTTAATAAACTTATCTGAATAGAGTATGCACCTATATGATAATTTCCATGTAGACAAATATATCCTCCTTCTCCTGTTTTAATCCTTTTTAATTTTTCTTTGGGTTTTTGTTGGGTTGTTTTTTTTTTTTTTTCATTTGTTATGGAATCATAGTCTGTTCCCTGTAGTGACATTTGTAGGAGAGTTTCCATTGAGACAATATTGACTTAAAGAATATTGTTGGTTGGGAACAATTGTTTTACAGTCTGTAAGACTTCTTTTCTGGGAAGAAGAAAATTTAGGAACTTAGGACCTTAAGTGGAAAGATATTCTGAAACAGTTTTTTTTAGGAGCAAAGGCTAAAATCCTAACCTGCTTGAATGTGGAGTTTGAACCATTTGTCATAAGACTTTTATGGTCTGTTTGCTTGCTAAGGTAAGAACCTGAACCTGGTAATCCAGGAGAGATCGCAGCCTTCATTTACGAGATGTCCAAGTAGTGGCTATTCAGTTTTCTAAGTTTTCCCATGTTCATTCTGAGAGCTCAGAATGAACTGAACAGTCCTTTGACTTTGCTATAATTAATTTATAGAATTTGCCCCATGATTTTTATGATGTATTTTGCATTTTCTGGTTCCCTGCTTTCTCTACCTGATTATGGAGGTACACAAGCAGAAGGGATCTATTAATGCAGTGGCTCCTGTGGGGACCAGGGAGTACGAGAAAGTTTCTTTTTGTTCAGCTGGGGATCAGCTGGTCACAGGGACTGCTAGTTCTGAAATGTTGCTGGTGCTGGAGGCCATCTTTCCTGTACTTCCACTGTCCAGAGGGCTTACGCATATGGAACGCAGCAGTTGCACTCATCTATTAGTGAAACTCTAGCTGGTAAAAATTAGCACAGCTGTGTCTGTTTCAGTGCCAACTTGTATACTAGTTGAAGGCCTGTCCCATTGAGTTTTCTTACTAACACGTTTCCTACTGCAGGAAAAGATACAGTTGGTAAAAAAGTGGAAAAGTTAAGGTTAGATTTCATTTGTTTTCCTGTAGGTTACTGGCATATTATTGCTGGTAGAAAAAATTATGTGTGTTTCATTACATCGACAGTTTCTTTACAAGTATTCACATATGTGCCTTCATTCGTTGTGGTCTGTGGAATGCTTAAAATTTATAGTGAGACCTGAATTAATATTTATAATGGTGTCCTAGTTCAGTGACCAGGTCAGTGACTATTTCTTTCAGTCAATTTTTGTTTAAAAACAAACAAATGCTAGGACATTTAGTAATTTGAAGATAATGCCAACTACAGGCAAACATGGTGTGTTTTTTTCTATGGACTTTTTTCTTGTTAGACTATTTTATCACATGCAAAGCAGTTTTTGAAAAGTACTGTGTTCCAGGATTACTGGAATAACTCCGACAGGACCGTTATGCTTAACTATCTTTTTTTATAGAAAGTCCATGAGATTGTATTTTTAATAAAATAGGAATTTTTATGTAAATGTTTTAGTATTACTTATATGGATAAGCCCCAGGAAATTCAGGGATAGATCTGGCAGGTGGTCTTCATCTCATTTGTTTTCTCTTTAAGCCATCCCATACTACTGTACTTGGTTACTTTCATTAATCAGTTGTGAATGAGAACAAAATCTTACTATACATTGAGGCATCTTTTGAAAATGCAGTATCGTCACTAAGCACTTAAAATCTTTCATGTTTAGAGCAATGTACAGTCATTGATTACTTATTCTTTACCTTATCTTTGTAAAATAGAATCAGGAAGTAAATACACATTTTCAGATGGAGAAACAGAAAAGAAAAGGCAATGTACGGTTGTACAGTGAATTGTACAGTGAGTCAGTTGCAGATTCAGAGACTCAGTCCTCCTGAGTCCATAGATTTTAAAGCCATAAGGGACTGGTAAGATTGTTTAGTCTGGCCTCCTGCATAATATAGGTCATAGTATTTCCCTGAATTAGTTCCTACTTCATTATCTAAAGCTGTTGAGGAAAAATATTGGCTGGGTTTAGGATTTCCTGGCTTAAGTGCCTGGTGCTGTTCCATGGGACTGTTCAGACTTCTCAGCTAAGACTTGGTCACGTATTTGCTTTCAGCCAGAACCTGTACAGGCTTCAGCAGAAACTATTCCCACAGGGGTACATGTCCACCTCCCTGGTAGCTACTTAGAGGCAAATTTTGAAGTCAGTACTGGGTCATGGAAATATTGATGGAATCTGTCTGAACTGTTTGGGTAAGGGAAAGATACACTTCTGTAGATTTCTCAGTAACTGTTTCAGCTCTTTTATATTTTCACTCACCTTCTGGAGCATAGTTTAGCTGCTAACCCACTATCAACTTTTGTGCACCACTTGTGCTATCAATCCTTTTTTTTTCCCCAGAGATCTGGATCTGGGAATTCAAGTCAATCTTCTGAAAGAGCACAGACTAACAACATACAAAGGCACCCTTTGTGGGTTCATGCACACTTTTTTCATGTGCAGCTGAATCTTTTTACTGTAGTTAGTACCTTCATTGGGAAGGACGTCAGGAGAGTATGTTTCTGCGTGATGACTGGTCATGGATTTGCTGCATTTTATGTAAAAGAGAAATATGCATAAGACTCTCTGTTATATAAAATAAAGTTTAAAATAAATGGTTTCATCTTCCACTTTTTAGTCAATGACAGTTTGGAAAGAAGAGCAGAAAACTGCTTCCCCCTGTCATCATTCACTTCTAAAATTATTTCCTGGCATCCACATCCTAAAAAGATTTGAATTATGCAGGGCATTCTAATCATAGTCAGCTTTTTTTCAGACCTGTATTGTAAAATATCTGGAATTCTGCCTGTCACATTTTGGATGTTGTTATGGTCATAATAGAAAAACATAAAAAAGGAAAAAAGTGCCCAAAATTGGAAAGTGGTCTCTTAAGTTTAAAATGTAAGTGAATGTTTTCATTCTATGTCCAACTAATGCACAAAGCATTGCACCTGCTTTATAGAAAACTTTAAGCTCGTTAAAGCCTTAGGGTCTGTTTTCTCTAATGTTTTCTCTAACCCATTACGGAAGGAAAGTTTTGCAATATTTGCTATATGAAGCAAGGATGTAGAAGCATAGAGTTCACATGAATCACCTTCACTTTAAGAAAAGTAAGACAGTGAATGCAGATTCATGGGAAAGAATTGAACACAGAAACTACTAGAGATGTCATCATCTATCGGTGTATTGCTATAAATGCACGCAGTGCATGAACATTCTTTGTACCTCTTGTGTGGACTCTAAATTCTGATTTGGGTACCTCCACTGGCAGGCAGATGTTAAAGTGTGTTTTATCTTTGCATCTAGCTAGCTACGTGCACAACTGAATGCAAAAATCCAAGTGTCCCCTGACGCTCACAAAAGCTTGTTCTGCAAAAGTGAACACAGTACAGATATACACATACTCAGTGTGAATGCATCCCGTCTGTCTGAGAGATATTGATGAATCCTCTTCCTTTCTTCGCCTCATTACTTAATACCTTACTTTATGAACTATATTCATGGCCAAATACAGTCTCTTTTTTATGTTGCTTTGTGGGAATCTCATGTTAATTAAGCAAAGCTGATCTGTTTATAAATAAATGCAATAAGAAAAGGCTTCCAGGAAATTGCAGCTACAAATGCTACATTACTCCTGTACATTGAAGGCATCTAATTCCTCCTTCATTTGATGTACTGAAATCTGTAAAGATTATGTTTCCTATCACATGCAGACTTTTTTGCCCAAGGGAAGGAAAAAATAATGGGAGGAAATAAGGCAGGCTTGGTCGTACCTTAGAGCATGTTGTCTTTCCTATTTTGTAATTTTTACTGCTGCCCTGCAAAGGAGTGCACTTATGCTCTTAAGAATGCTCGAAACCCATAGAAAATAAAATGCAGTCATCCTGACCGAACCTTTTCTGATATATTCATCACCTTTCACTGATTGCTGGTGTTTTTAAAGTTAAATAGGAAGCCAAGTAATATATTACTAAGGTGCCATCCCAAAGTTCTAATGCGGCCTTAAAAAAAAAACAAAACAAAACAAAAAAAAACAACAAACCCATACTAATTTTATTGACCTCAGATTGAAACAAATTCCTCATAGATATAGAAAAACCTGGTAATAAAAAGGCAATGTGGAACAGTTCAGTTTAAAAAGCCGTTTGCTTGTTTTAATTACTCTCAGTTTGGTGGGGGGCTGTAACTATTGAACTGAATGGCCGGCAGTTTGTGTGTACTTGATTTTGCAATCACGTTCCAATTTCTAACAGGCAGGTGTTCACTTAACACAAGCTGCAATCATGATAGCACTATGTCAAATCCAATTCTTGTTAGCTGTCTCTCTGAAGAGACCAATGATCAAATATACGTAGGGTCCAAACTGCCATCTCATCTACTGGTTCCTCTAGGTCAGGATTGAGGACCAATTGACAGGGCAATGTAACAAAACTCTCAATAGAGAGAGCACTGCTGTGTAGAATCAGAAATTACATTAATGGCATTACTTTGATACTGAAGGCATCTTCAATGACCTAAACAGCCTTTCCAGTAACTCTTCAGCCTTTCGGATCCTATGTTAAGGTGAAGAGCGTTGTCTCTCTTAAAAACTGAGAAACAAAGATAGTGAGACTTCGTCCTTTGTTGAACAAGTCAGTGGCGAGGCTGGAAATCGAAGCAAGATTAAACAAGCAGCCTGTTCTCACCATTCCATTAAGGGATATTAAAGTTTCAAAAAACAGATTGCTAATAGCCTATCTCACTGCATTATCATTTTAAAATTACAAATAATGGAAAATTTTGTTAACTCTTAGGCAGATCTGCCTGGTCATTCCTCATTACAGCTTTATTCCTTTGTTGCCTTACCTGCACCTAGAAAGGTGACATTCTCAAAAAATGTGACAAAATTAGGTTACTTTTCAATACCATACAAATACCACAGTCTGCTTCTAAGCATACCTTTTAATAAAGAGAATATCCAGGCTACAAAAATGAAATACAATTATAGTTACATAGGAGTGATGAAATATACCTGCAGTAAATAACTGGAATAGGTCAAGTAAATTCAGGGGAATTTAGTCCATGGTAGTCACCAACTGCTTTTTAGGGAAAAGGCTCAACTAACTGACAGAATTTTTACTGTTCTTCAGATACCACCAGTAAAGACAACAGCCACTGCTTTGCAGGCATAGAACTGAAAGACTTGAGAGAATGAAAGTTGTTTAGCTGAAGTCAGTCCATGGTCTGCATAAAATCAAGAAAATTCTTTCACAATTCATTTCATAGAAGTTTCTAGAGCCCCAGGTCTATTGAATAATTTAATGGGATTTTGTTTGTGTGTGGCTTAAAGACATTTTGAGGGGGCTTTGTTTGGGTTCCTCTGTGTTAATCATCATTGTGGGACGATAGTAGACACAGGGTGCTATCAGTTGACTTTCACCCACAGGGTTGCAATTATCTATGGCAGCCACATCTCACGGTGTTGCAGTTTAACAGGTTTTCCAGTTTGTGGTACGGTTCACAGGGAAGGATTGAGCAATGCAGTAAGATGCTGAACAATGTAAGCCTTGTGCCAAGCAAGTATTTTCAATTCAGATACAAAACAAATTTTATTCAGTCCTGCCTGATGTTTGCAACTGACAGTTCCGATACAAGTCCTTTACAGTCTTGCATGTGTTCTGTTTTCCGTACTGGTTATTCTTTATCTGGAATGTTTGGATTTTTTTAAATGGATGACAAACATAGTAAGGGCAACAGGTTGTCTACTGTTGAATAAAGAAGGTGATAGTAATTATTTGCTTTTAGAAGGGTACATGTGGGACCATGAATATATGAACAGAAAGATTTTTCCAGTGTCGAGAACCTAGCTCTTGCAAAGTTAGTGCTTTGGCATTTTATGGTCAGTCACACTACTAACCCACCGTGTAATTACTGACAAATCACAAAACTGCATTCTGTCAACATTTAATTTTCTGCAAAACAGAGAGAGCACATCGAAATTTACAAAATGTATTTTGCATAGTTACTTTATTTCTACTAGGTACTAGCAAATTAAAAACTAGCTAGTAAATTTGAAGACTTATGTGATCCTAGGCTATTCATAGTTTGCTTGAATACAAGGAAAATGTTACTTCTTTGTGGCTAATGAAAAATGCTGAGAAGTGAGAATGGTGCTCTGGCCTTGTATCTGCTTTCTACATAAGTCCCGTGGTATTGACATAGAACAACAGAAAATAAATCAGATAAATATTGTGCTATTTCTTTGTGGAAGGTTGTAGAGACCATTCTCCAAATTACTGTTAATCCCTCTTTGCGCACAGTGGCTGCATGTATAACTACCGATTTGCATTTGAAATATATGATTAGCAAAAAACCCAACCTGTTTAAAGACCGCTATCAGAGAATTTGCAGGTTAGAGGTTTCAGTGTTAGGATGTGAAGTTTTCTGTGATAAATCGGGAAACCTTTTCAAATGCACTAGTTGTGGTTTTGAAACCAGTTCTGTACTGTTTTTGTTGGCATAGGTGTTACCACATTTCCCAACAGATCGTTCATTTGTAAGTTCAAGTCCTGTAACTGGTCTCTGAGTGATATTCCATGCTGGTCTTGCAGTCCACTTCAACAAAAAGAAAGCTGTACTGTGCATTTTGTCTTTAAGATAAAACAAGGAAAGTACTGTCTTTTTTTCCCATCAGAAGAAGAGAGAGCTATTTGGTTGCATTTTATAGCTCAATAGATCACCAGCTAGATCTTTGTCTTTGAACAAAGAATCATTACTACTAATAAAAACAGTATTATGATAGATAAGCTTTTGTTATTATTAACAATGACTATTTTCTATTTTAATAGTCATCCAAATTCCATGTTACTTGGGGCCTTAATAGTCTTCAAATCTGCTGTGTTTTCAGTTGTTCAGTTATAACTGCATTAACTATAATTGAAAATTTTCTGAAACTCTTAGCTCCCTAAAATTGTATGCAACATTTACATGCTATTTTATGAAGACAGTCACAAAAGAAGGAAGGAGGAAGGGAGAGAGGACAGAAGGAAGGGAGGAAGGAAAGGAAGAAGGAAATGTGGGGAGGGCCAGGGTAGGAGGAGGATAGAGATGGAAAAACTGGGGCTTAGCCTTGTTAATAGCAAAGGCAAGCTCATAGATCAGACTGGACTGTATGTAAAAAGGCTTGTAACTAAAAGAGTTAGAAGTAAGTACAAAGTTTTCCCAAATTCATCCATTTTAACTCTGCTGAATTTTATGTCCAACACATGAATTTTAGAAACCTAATTCATGGGGACAAAACAGCTTTTTATATAATTAGCTAAGACAGAAAATAGGATCTACCACACATATAACACACAAAGAGTAAACAAAGTCATGAAGTTCATGTGCTGTGGTAGTTTTTCAGGGAAGGAAGATGAAGGGTGAAATTTGCATAAGAACTTACTATTGAAGGATTAAACAGGCTGGTGATAACAGACAAATCTATTTCTATTATGGCAGATGATATGTTTTAATAATCTGACTTTAAAATGCTAAATTAATTTTTGCTTTAATTAATTATTATTATTTTTCAAAAATCATGTTAATGAGAGTTCAGTTTTACATTTATTCTGTGGTTCATCCTTCCATCATAATATGTACCTTCTATTTTAAAATTAGTTCTTGGTTAACTGGCCGCTCCATAATTTTATTCTAAAAAGACATATAGGCATTTAATTACTCTAAAGCAGATAAAATAGAAGGAAAAGAGTCAATAGATTTCTTAACGGACTTATTAGACTATGAAAATGCAGCAACGTTCCTTGTCTAACCTTTCATTTTACAATTGCCCTGCCATAAGGGCCATGAAGTTGTAACAAAGCACATCAGCCAACATCGAATCTAGTTTGTTGCTAGTTAAATATGCTTATACACTTAGTGTTCATTAATTTGAAAAACCTGCTAACAATCATCATAGAAAGCACTGGGGATATGTATCACTAAGCTTCAGGATGGGGAGGTATCCAGGAGTACAGAATATATGTGAGGTCATAGGCAAAGAACAGTGAAAATGTGACAAAAGAAAACAAGTTAAAAATAGATTATTAGGTGAATTAAGCAGTTTATTGACCTAGTTGGTGTTTTCCATTTTCAGTGTTTCTCATTGTGTAAGATTATAACAATATTCAAATCTGTACATGGAAGAATAGCTTCTTTCTATCCCACTAAAAGTCAGCTACATTTGCTTATGTTTACAGTGCATCAAAAAGGGTAATCTAATTGAAATTCAATCTTCTGATGTCCAAGGACACTTCTCAAAACAAATAGAGAAGATCCTATTGCAATATAATACATTTTTCTTTTTAAAAAATATCATTATGCATCTCATCCTGCTGAAAAGCAATACCTCTTGGCTGAACAGCACCAACAACATTGTTTTTGTTAGTTTTTCTAAAACAAGACAGGAGGCCCCTATTAGATTATTGAAGGTAAATGATGATTTTCCTTTTTTCGCTTTGAAAGTTATTGTTCAATAGATAATTGTGATTTATTTAATCATTCATCAGTGCAAATAACTGAAAAAAAATCGCAGATACCATTTTTGTGTTATGACCTGGTGTTTGATCAATGATGTCCTTATTTGCCCAATTACTTTTCTTCTTTTTTCTTATATTTCTGTAATCCAAATTTCATAGAGTAGTGTAGCAGTCTAATTTCTGTGTCTACATTTGGCAAGTTCCCGATAACTTGCAAATCACACTGTTCGTGTCTTGGCCTGCTCTGATTGACAGCCCAGAAATAGCCTTTTAAATTGTGTCAGATTCTCATCTCTCTGTTTGAAAGGTAAAGTTAAACAGTTTTCCTAGCAGTCTGCATGAAGTCTTGAATCTAACGAATCAGCTGTTTTGGCTGTTGTACCAAGCTTTTGTCTATGCAAAAGTACATCATTTCATCTTTGCACACTAATAGCTTACTGAAAAGTGTTGCAGCTGTCCATTTACTTTGGGGCATGTGATAGCTCAAAGTAATTTATTTACCAAAATAGAGCTATTGTCACTAGCCATACTCTTATCATATATTAAGTCACTATTTTGCATTTGCTCCACTGTGGAATGAATGAAAATGTTCCATTGTCACAAACAGCACTCAGGTTTTATAAAAAGAAAAAAAAACAGTGGATTCAGAATCCCTGTAGAGAACAATATGGTCTCATCAGCTGTCGTATATTTATCTAATATTTCAATCAACAAATATGTATTTGTATTACAATAGCTTTCTATGTTTCCGATCAAAATTGAAGCATCATTGTGCTGGACGCTCTACAAGCCTATATGGTGACACTGTTCTTACCACAAAACCTTTACAATGCAATAGATATAAGCTACTGGAAAAAAATGCATTTATTAATCTACTGAAAGCATTATATGACATCGGAATTGAAATAAACTTGCCTCTACCACTGAGTTCCTCATATTGTAATGTGCTATTACAGGTACTAATAACAGAATGCAAAAATAATATCTATATAAAGTAAATCACCAGACTTATAAAAATAAATTCATAATACGCTTTTGAAGTGTGATTTAAAAGAAGATTTGGAGCGGAAGAATGGGTGTCGGTTACAAGAATATTAGGAATGTGCATATTCTGACTCAAAATCACAGAATATCTTGAAACATCAAAATGGAAAATTTAGGGCTTGTTTATGCAGATCAATTACATTCATCAGCTCCAAAGCCAGACAATAAAGAAGTTTGTTAATTTAGCCAGAATTCTTGAGTTTGGTGAAGTATTTATCATTTATTTCCCATATTTCATTCTTTCTTATATATAGCACCACTGAATAACTACTGGTTTTGTTGTTATTGCTTTTACCTTTTTTTTTAAACATACACTATTTCCCTAATTAAATTAGATTTGGTAAGAAGCCAGTGATTCCTGTCTTAAGCTAATTTCTGCTGGTGCTTATAACTGATTGAAAGACTTTCACATCCCATACCTGTCCTTACTTTTGTGTTCATCTTCTGCCTCCTGAATTGCTATTTATATTTTAATTATTTGCTAGGAAAGCGCTACATTAGTCTCCTAAGCTTGCACAATGAATTACTTCATCCAGGTGCTTCATAAGTTTTATTGCTATTTTCTGAACTCTATTTACCCTGTCAGTATGTTGCAGTAAAAATGAGATTTGATTTGGTATTCCCTGAGCAATACAGAAAACAAGTATGCTCTGTGACCCGATGATTTTCTGTTTAGCTGGAAAATGCATTAGGCCTTTTTTTTGTTAAGAAAGTCTGCTATAAACTTTTATCTGACTTTCTCAACATTATTGCAACTGAATACTTGAAAATGATAATCCATTTGAAAATTTTGCATTTTGTTGGGGTTTTTTTGTTTGTTTTTGTTTCTTTTTTTTTCTTTTTTTTTTTTTTTTTTTTTTTGTAATGTAGCTTCTTGTAGGGAAACTGGAAAAACAAATCAGTCCTGACAGATTTTTTTCAGGTCACCCATGGTTATGGAGGAACCCTGCTGTATTCCTTCTGCATGTTTTCAGAACAGCTGCCATTTTATTATGCCCTTTTCAGAAGCTACAGACAGAAAATCTTTCACCTAGTCAACAAAAAATCCAGACAACTAATTTAAAATCTCACATATGAAAATCAATTTGTAAAATCTTTTATGCAAATATGTAACAAAATATGTGGTCAACTTATAGAGAGGTGAAGTTCCTTCAAGTATTTGAATGTGAATAACAAAATATTTTCATTGTCACTGACAGGACATTCTAATTCTATAGAAGTCTTTAATCTGTTGCACCCCTTCTCTCTGTATGTTGCCTATCAGTGTAGCCAGTGAACCTGAGGATGTGAATTTGTATGTCTCATGATCTCCTAAAACAGCTGATTGTAAAACATGGTATGCAGTTAGATTTCATGGCATTTTCAAGCTTAAAAATCAGGATCCGCTATTGTGAGTGGTGATATCAGCTTTAACCATAGTAAAGATGAAATCAGAATGTGCTCAAATTTACAGGGGATTGCAGTGCTTCTGATTAAATGCATAAAGCCTGCTAAAGAATCTGCAGAGGAAGAATAATACTGATAATTAGAGATGAAAAGAAGTTCCCAGTAAAGATATGATCAAAGAGGTTAAATGTGGTGATCTGCACAGAAGTTGTAATGAATTTCTGCATCTTTGAAATGTTGTGTTATTACAAAACTGGTAGTGTATTTCCTATTCAGTTCACTGTGCATGGCATAATATATAAAAGGAAGAAAAAATGTAACAGCAGCCTCTTTTTTTGTTCTATTGACTATGCTGTTTTCCTGCTTTCTTATGCTCAAAATTACAGAGCTTAATAACATTACATTCTTTTCTAAGTTTGTAAAAACTTTGGATTATTGGGTTCTTCTTGTTTGTTTTCAGAAGGAGTAGAAGCAACATACTGCACGATACTGTGTTCTGTAGAGGTGTTTGGTTGAAAGACATTTTTTTATACTCATTTGTCTAGAGAGAAGAAAAAATACTGCCACAAATTGCCATCACAACAGGATGTTGTATAAAAACTGAAGATCTGACTTTTAAAAACTATAGAACTCAGTTCAGAATTTCATTATTTAAGTGCCTTCCGAAGCAAAAATGACTAATACTGGAGAATATAGACATGTATTATACTTAACGAAAAAATTGGAGCTGTTTAAGGAATTTGCAAAATTAGTCTTGGACATTCTTCCCCACTAGCAGTGTCTTTCCTCCACCTAGCAGGAAACAAAACAATGGTTACTATAGACAAACCACAAGGCACATATGCTCCTTTTGAGCCACAAGCTATTGGGATCATCAAAGTGAAATTCTGTTACCTGTTACCATCCGAAGGTAGGGCTACCTCTAAAATCTCAATGCCACAACATTTATAGCAAATTGGGCAATATGAGTTACTGAAACATGTTTTCTAAAATCTCTGAGAACAGGTAGCTTTTTTCCAGATTTTTGGTATGGTGTCAAATTGAGTTAATTGAGAACAGTAGAGGGTTTAAAAGTAGATGAACTACTTGAACTCTTGTATCTCACAGGGAGCGCTGAGAAATTCAAGGGTTCTTACTTTTCAATTGCAATGCCTTTATAGGTCAGTTTCTGTATCTTGGGACAAATTGAGATGCTTCAGCCCTGATTCCATTAATGTTTTGAAAGAGAGTATTGTTGAGAGGTACCAAGTGGTGATTTGAGTGAAAACCTGGATAGAACACATATACTTCATGTGTATGAGTAATAATTACACAGAGAACACGGAATCATTTTTGTGATAGACCAGCTGGCTGTGCAAGCGATCCACAGAGCTGTTTGATAGATTCTGAGAGCCTTTCTTAGTGCACAAACTGTCTTTTGCTACAAATTCTGATTTGGTTTTGCAGGATTGTGCCCACTGTTTTTAAATTTATGGTAGGTTTTGATTCGTTATTGGTCATTTGCTTATTAAAATAGTTTTTGCTCATAGATGTTGAACTTTATAACAGTCCTGTAGAAGTCTACAGAACTTCTTGCAAATGCTACTTAGTATGAGTAGGAAATACAGAAACAGACATCCTTGTGTCAAACCTTCCGTGCTGTTGAGAACCTCATATTATTTTTTCTAATCGGAATATTGTTTCCCAAAACCAGCATCATCCAGTGGCTTGCTCCTTACTTGTAACGCAACAGCAGGCCACATGAAGCTGACCTGTCTGAGTTTGAGTGCACTGGCTGTGTGCCTCATAAGGAAGCCTGTTCTTTCTAATATGTAGGTTCACTACAAGCTGTAAAATCATCATCAGTCTTTCCAGTTTTCATCATTAAAATGTAGAAGTAACATATTGACTCTCTGAAGCCTGAAATGTTGTTAGGGGTTTCTAGAATAAGCTTTTTATTTTCTGTGTTTTTTTGGAAATCTCTAATACTGTTTTTAGAAGGACTTTTTGCTCTGTGGAAGTGATAGAAAAAAGTAAAATTAATTATCCATTAGCTAAAATGAATGGCTAACGTTCTGATTAAACATGGTTACTAAGATTACTCCTCTATAGGATTATATATCTATTTATTTCTTCTTGTAATTTGTGAGTTGCAAGTTCACAAGGAACAATCTGTGCCTGAATATATCTAAACACTTTCTATAAATACTTTTCTATATTTTCTGTCATATTTTGCATTTCCCCCAAGATGTGATGATAATTTAGAGTGAACATGAAGTAAATTAAGAAATAATTCTAGAAATGGTGGAATAGGATTTAAGGAAATTTTTCATTTCTGTGACTCTATTTGATCATCATTTACAAAGTTGTTCGTTAAGAATCACTGAAATTAAATGTGACTGCTTGGCATTTAGTAGTTACATTGGTATACAAAAAGAAATAGGAACTGTCTTTGCTCTAAATATTCTATTACTAGCTACAATATTTTTTTTTAAAGAGTGAGAAAAAAAACCCCGAAATAAAATATGGCATTACTCAATTTGAAATTCATGAAATAGCTGTTAATATCTGTCGAGTGATTATACTGTTAGTACATTCACTGCGCTCAGAAACAAACTGTGGCTAGTTTTTCAGTTTTGAAGTACCACAAATGTCTTCATCACATTTAAATTTTGGAGTTTGCATGCAGATGTGATCATTAGGCTGGTTTGAGTTTGAACGCAAGTATCTCACATGCATAGTCATATTGCAGATGTTGCATGCTTATCAGTTCTTCTTTCAGAATTGAATGCCTATAATTCTTCTGGGAGTTTTACCCACAGTCTTTTACCCTTTATATTGTAGTAGGCTGGCCCATTCCATTGTCTTTTTCCCAAGAAATTATAAGTGAACTTAGCTGTTCCTGTGCACATGAAGAACATCTTACTTCAAAAAGGCAGAAAGCATACGAGTCATGGTAATTGTTTTCTGTATCTACTTCTCACAAGGCAGCACATATCCAAATATCTCTTAAATAGCTTCAGAGAAAGAAGCTTCACCATGAACGGTAGGCTACGAAATGGAAAAGTAAATTGTTCCACCCAGGAATACTGATGATGCCACCAAGTCTCATTCAGTGGCCTTCTAGTATTTAGCGCTGCAAGTAGACAGTTTGTCTGACACATTAAAGCAATATCAAAACTGGGAGAGCTGCCAGCCTGGGGATAAAGCGATCCACCCTCACCAGAACTTCATAACCCTCAGTAAAATCTTCCCAAGTCTTAATTTCTTCTGGTGTTAACCACAGACGGTGCACATGCTAACAGCAAACCCTTCACTACAACACACTGGCAGAAAGTATACGCCAGCACTATACACTTGAATGGGAGGTGTACTGCAGTGGTGCAGTAGCCTTCAGCAGACATGCTCTGCAATTAAAAAGCATTGGAGCCACCAACGCTCTAGGCAAATAACCAAAGTTGAGAGCACCAGCAAGTTCAAGTGAAATTTGAGGGGAAAAAGGAGTTAACTTTGCAGATAAAAAATAGGGAGTACTTTAAATCCTCTAAAATCTTTTCTTCTGGGAGACTGACAAGTGGTTACAACTCTCTGGGGAGGTAGTTTTGAACAGAAGACTAAACACTGACTGAAAGACTCCTCTGCTGAAAGAAAATTGGGAAGGGAAAAAAAAAAAAAAAGGGGAAAAAAAACGTTGCAAGAGGTACTTGTCTCCAGAGTAAAAATAACAAGAAGACCAAAGCGTAAAACTCAATAAGTATCTTCTAAGCCTTCATCTCCATAGTCTTACAGAAGTAAAGATAACTTGTTACAGTACTGTAGAGAAAAATGGGGAAAGGTAAAACAGAACCTTACTATAAGAAAGTAAATTTATGCACAAATGGAACAATAGGAATCACTTAAAACACTAAGGGCATAGCAAAATAAAATCAATATAAAATGAATGTCTCAGGTCTAGCACTGTTAATAGGATTAATATGGGTGGTATTCAATTTATGGATCATCTTGTGTGAGGGTTTCATACAAACAGGTGCAATACTGTTTTCAAGTGTTTAAAATGAATTCTAGGTTTTATAGCATGTGTTCTTTTGATGCGTTTCTGTAACTCCTGTTAAAGTTAATTAGCATTATGTGTACATCAAGAGAAGAATAAGAACCATATGGGATTTATTGTAATAATTATTAAACTAACATCTCGTACTGACTGAGAACATAGTTGTTTGCCTACTTCCCTACAATCTCCAGCTGTGAACTTTCAATCTTATTACCTCTAAATAACAAAGGTAGTCCAACTAACACGTAGCTGCTAAAGCAAGTGTTGGTAGTAAGTGCTAATCTTGCCATTTAGCTATTACTCTGCGGATACTTTGATACAGTGCTAAAAGCTCAGTTCTGTTTGTCTTGGCATACTATTGTGATCTAAAAAAAAGGGAGTTATTAACCGTGAATGTTGATAAAATATAGTGGGACTTTTAATCAGGGTTTGCACGTGTGCAGGTTTGCATGTGTGCAGGTTAGTCCACTAACCTGCCAAGAAATTGACTTGAAAATTACCTTTTGCTCTTTTATCTTGGTTTTCTAGCAACTAATTTTCAGTGTTGCTTGCATGAAATGGCTGGCTACCTGTTCAGGCCCTAAGAAGCTTGATGGTTAGTGTTATGAACATACGTTAAATGGCTTCCTTGTTCTTCCCATGCTATTAGAAAATAATCATTTATTTCTCTGCAATGCTGTATCTGCTTAGCATAAGGGCTAGCCCAAATACCATGGTGAAATGAAGTGCTCTTGATGATGCATGTCTAAATTGTTATGGTTCTTGCCATAAAATCTAAACAGTGCTTTATGAATCTGAGGCAGATAAGTGATATGCATACAAGTTGATTTCACTTATAGAGAAAGACAATGTAATATTTGTCATGTGTGGGGGAAAATTTGTAAATGATCTGATTTACTTTCAGAGTAGGAAGAAAGCATAATATGAAATAGCCTATGAAATAAAATGGCAATGAATTTAGAATATGTGATAGCTGGTTCAGCAACATACTTAAGTGTATAAATAGTTCCATTACAGTCAGTTTTCTCAATGAGACTACTCATTTGCTTTAAGTTAGATAAATTATGTAATGAAAAAGTTTCAAAGCCATTGGCAGCCAATCAAGAAATAATTTTCTGCATGTGATTATTTGGAACAGAGTGCCTAGGTTTAAGAAATATGGAGCAATACTGTTTTTTCATCATTATTACGGTTATGCAATGTTACATAATGATGGAAAACTGATTTTGAATGATTTTTTTTAATGTGTACTGGTTTTATCAGTAAAACTGTTTTGGAGCAGAAATACTGTGACTGCTCTTACTGTCTTTCATATGATGAAACTAAATACTGTAAGAAAAACAGGAATTCATTATGAACTTTGAAAAATCTACCCTAATTATATGGAGTTATAGAGATGTAACTATACCCTTTTTTCACGATAATGGATAGGTCTGCTTTGTGAAATGCTTTGCAAAACCATGTTACATAAATAATAGCTATTGAAATTATTTTTGTTACCTTCATTGAAAAGAACTTTTACCCAGGAGTTAAAAAGATAGAATCATAGAATGGTTAGAGTTGGAAGGGACCTTAAAGATCATATAGCTCCAACCGCCCTGCCATGAGCAGGGACACCTTCCACTAGACCAAGTTGCTCAAAGCCTTATCCAACCTGACTTTGAACACTTTCAGGGATGTAGCATCCTCAGCTTCCCTGGGCAACCTGTCCAAGTGCCTCACCACCCTCAAAGTAAAAAATTCTCTTTCAGTTTAAAACCATTACCCCTCGTCCTGTCGCTACACTCCTTAATAAGTCCCTCCCTTTCCTGTAGGCCCTCTTTAAGTATTGGAATGCTGCAATAATGTCTCCCTGGAGCCTTCTCTTCTCCAGGCTGAACAATCCCAACTCTCTCAGACTGTCTTCGCAGGAGAAGTGCTCCAGCCCTCTGATCATCTTTGTGGTCCTCCTCTGGACGCACTCCAACAGGTCTGTGACCTTCGGATGCTGGGGGCTCCAGGGTGGATGCAGTACTCCAGGTGGGATCTTAAAAGAGCAGAGCAGAGGGGCAGAATCACCTCCCTTGACCTGCTGGCCATGCTTCTTTGGATGCAGCCCAGGATACGGTTGGCTTTCTGAGCTGCAAGTGCATGTTGCAGGCCCATGTTGAGCTTCTCATAAACCAACAAGTCCTTCTCCTCAGGGCTTCTCTCAATCCGTTCTCTGTCCAGCCTGTATTTGTGCTTGGCATTTCCCCAACCCATGTGCCAGACCTTGCACTTGGCCTTGTTGAACTTCATGAGGTTCTCATGGGCCCACTTCTCAAGCCTGTCCAGGTCCCTCTGGATGGGATCCCTTGCCTCCAGCATGTCAGCTGCTCCGCACAGCTTGGTGTCATTAGCAAACTTGCTGAGGGTGAGCTCAATCCCACTGTCCATGTTGCTGACAAAGATGTTAAACAGTACTAGTCCCAATACTGACCCCTGAGGAATGCCACTCGTCACTGGTCTCCACTTCATTTAGCAGCAGAAATTATTTCTCAATTACTATAACATCTGATGTGCTCCCAACTGCTTCTGAAGAGTGCATATAATAATCTTCATGACTGCCTCTCCAGCCTACAGGAAAAATAGTTTGATCTCTTTTCTCTAAAAGAAATTAGTTTTGTATTCAGTTATAAAATGGATGACAGCTGTTATTACAAATAAATCCAAAGAGAAACAGTTCCATTGTTGAAATCAGACACAACCCTGGCCCTCTCAGTCCGTTGTTTGCATTGCTCCTGTGGCATAGGGACTCTCACTGAGTGGTAATTCACCACTGGACAGGTTCATATCTTCCTTTTTCAAGCATTTTGTTTTCTTCATTTGTACCTTCTTCATGCAACTTATCATGTGTTAAGTGTGTCCGCAGAGTTGGCATGGAGGTTTTTTGTGCTTACACTGTTTTTTTTGTGTACTTGACACATACAGTGCTATGCTAAGCTTAGTCTGTCACACTACGTCTGTTTAAAGGCAAGAACTGGCTCTCCAGAGCCGTTTGACTTCATTAACTGTTTTTCACAAAACGTTTTGTGATGAATTTGCAAATATGTGTCTTAACATGAAATTTTCTTTCTACTCCATCTCAGATGCACTTCCCCAGCACCACCACCACTGCCCTGCCTGACATCATGACTCCCTCAGTCTTCTGGCAATCACACTGGACTGTTCAAACATTTTAGTCCCATGACTTTCAGCTACACAAAACAGCTACTTCCTTATTTCTGTGCTAGTACAGTATTCCACTGGAACTGAAACATTGCTATATCTGTGTTAACAAATTATTGGTTTTATTTGCAGAAATTTCTATGAAAAAAAAAAACAAAACACTAAACAAGGCAAAAAGGAAAAACCTAACCCTCCTCTCCACTTTTTTCTAGAAAGTACGTTTTGCATAGTTAGGATTATCTTTGACCAGCTAGCCAAAAGTTGGTGAGAAAATTATCTTAAAAGGAAACTGTGAAAACAAAAAGCTTACCTATACTATACATAAAATCAATTTAATATTTAGTAATCAAATGCTCACAAATACTGTTGATGACAAATTGTAGTCTCTAATAAGTTTCATTTTACACTGTCCATCACAGATTTTGATTCTGTATATTTTTTAGAGGTAGCACTGAATTTCATAATTAGTTAAAATAATTATGACGGGCTTACAGGTGTGAACCTTGAACTCACCATTTAAAACAGTTTTAGAAAAACACTTCTTAACATCCTACGGTCCTATGCCACACCAAGATCCTATTTCAAATTACTGACAATATAATTTGTGGTGCAATTATTCAAGTAAATTGCAGCAAGAGTTATAGCAAAGCTGAGTAAATCCATTTTTGTTCTATGTTCAACATCTTATGAATGAATCCCTGCACCATTCATCATTTACGGTTCCATGAGAAATATTAGCTGCTGTTGCTAGACAAATGTGAATGTGTCATGTTTAAAGTACATCTTTCTCCTTCAGTCTTCCAGAAAGCCTGCTTCAGTTTGCTCAGTTCAGTTCACAACAATTCACAATAGCTCCTTCAAGGCCATATGATTATTATTGTGAAAAATACTTCGGCAGAATGCAAGTGGTACCTCTCAGTGGATCAGAACAAGTCCTGCCTTGCATCGCCAGGCCCTCTGTGCCTGCTTCAGAGGAAGGCTTCCTCCATGCTAGAAAGCATGATGGGATGTTGAGTATTTTCTTCCATGCAATAAAGAGTACAGATGTTATCTATCACCTGTGAAATCAGCACTTCCTGTTATAACGTCAAACATGTTAAATCCCAGACTAGTCCCATTTACTTCAGTTTAGGGCAGCAGCAAAATTTCAGGTAGAAGTCCAAGTCTCAGACCACAGCCAGTTCTAACGTTGGTTTGGGGGCAAAATAATCATAGAATCATAGGTTTAGGTTGGAAGGGACCTCGAAGATCATCGAGTTCCAACCCCCCTGCCATAGGCAGGGACACCTCCCACTAGACCAGGTTGCCCAAGGCAACATCCAGCTTGGCCTTAAACACCTCCAGGGATGGGGCCTCAACAACGTCTCTCGGCAACCTGTTCCAGTGCCTTACCACCCTCACAGTGAAAAATTTCATCCTAATGTTTAATCTGAACCTGCCTTCTTCCAGTTTAAAGCCATTCCCCCTCGTTCTACCACTACATGCCCTAGTAAAAACTCCTTCCCCAGCTCTCTTGTAGGCCCCCTTTAGGTACTAGAAGGCCTCAATAAGATCTCAACCAGAGCCTTCTCTTCTCCAGGCTGAACAGCCCCAACTCTTTTAGCCTCTCCTCACAGGAGATGTGCTCCAGCCCTTGGGTCATCCTTGTGGCCCTCCTCTGGACGCACTCCAGCAGGTCCATGTCCTTCTTCTGTTGGGGACTCCAGAGCTGGATGCAGCACTCCAGGTGGGATCTCAGGAGAGTGGAGCAGAGGGGCAGAATCACCTCCTTTGACCTGCTGGACACACTTCTTCTGATGCAGCCCAGGATACGGTTGGCCTTCTGGGCTGCTATCGCACATTGCTGGCTCATGTTGAGCTTCTCCTCAATCAGCACACCCAGGTCCTTCTCCTCAGGGCTGCTCTCCAGCCATTCCCCACCAAGCCTGTATTTGTGCTTGGGATTGCCCCAGACCTTGCACTTGGCCTTGTTGAACTGCATGAGGTTGGCTTGGGCCCAGCTCTCCAGCCTGTCCAGGTCCCTCTGGATGGCATCCCTCCCCTCCAGCATGTCTACCTCGCCAAACAGCTTGGTATCATCAGCAAACTTGCTGAGGGTGCACTCCACCCCACTGTCCATGTCGCCAACAAAGATGTTGAACAGTACAGGCCCCGGTACCAACCCCTGAGGAACGCCACTCATCACTGCTCTCCACTTGGATGTCAAGCCATTGACCAAAACTCTTTGAGTGCGACCAGCCAGCCAGTTCTTTATCCACCGTGTGGTCCATTTGTCAAATCCATGTCTCTCCAATTTAGAGACTAGGATATCAGGTGGGATGGTGTCAAACACTTTGCACAAGTCCAGGTAGATGACATCAGTTGGTCTTCCCTTGTCCAATGCCCATGTAACCCCTTCGTAGAAGGCCACCAAATTTATCAGGCATGATTTGCCCTTGGTGAAGCCAAGGCTGTGATTGGCTGTCACCAATCACCTCCTTGTTTTCTATGTGCTTTAGCAGAGTTTCCAGGGGGATCTGCTCTGTGATCTTGCCAGGCACAGAGGTGAGACTGACTGGCCTATAGTTCCCTGGGTCTTCCTTATTTCCCTTTTTGAAAATGGGGGTTATGTTTCCCCTTTTCCAGTCGGCAGGAACCTCACCAGACCACCACGACTTCTCAAATACGATGGCTAGTGCTTTAGCAACTTCATCTGCCAGTTCCCTCAGGACCCGCGGATGTATCTCATGAGGTCTCATGGACTTGTGCACCTTCAGGTTCCTCAGGTGGTCTCATACTTGATCTTCATCTACAGTGGGTGGTTCTTCATTTTCCCAGTGTCATGAACCTGTGAGCCTTTCTGAGATGAGAACCTTGAAGTTTTAGCTGCGTTAAGCTTTAGAAATAGTAAAATTTTTATGTTAAAATATATGTCTTCATCCACATGTATGCTGTCGAGTGTTAATAGGAGTTTCTGCTTTGTAAATCCATACTCATTAAAGGGTATTTATCAGACAGCAGTAATTATTGAACTTGGGCACAGAATTGTGAAAAAGCTGTTTTTTTAAGCAATGTGTGTCCTCTGCTACAGAGAAAGCTCTTCTGTATTCTTCCAGAATAATTGAATGTCTGTGTTTCCCCCAGAAGAAAATACCCTCTAACTTCCTCGTCTGGACACTTCCTCAAAGCTATTTTGACTTAAGTGGTGACACTTACCCCAAGCCTCTCCTCTCCTCTCCTCTCCTCTCCTCTCCTCTCCTCTCCTCTCCTCTCCTCTCCTCTCCTCTCCTCTCCTCTCCTCTCCTCTCCTCTCCTCTCCTCTCCTCTCTCCTGCCCTTTCCCTTCCCCCTCCCCTCCTGTCTCCTCCTATACCTATCCTTCCTTGCTAACAGATCCCTAGGCATCTTCTCAATGTCTGTGAGAGAGAGGGAGTGTTGCCTTAGATAGGCATGAGAGGTGAGAGGGATACCTTCCCTTATGTTCAGGAAGATGAAGAGTGAGGTCTAGAGAGCACCCGTTCCCTCCATAGCCAGATAACCAGGGAAGAAATTCACCATCTACTCATAAAGGAAATACTTTCTCAGTTCTGTTAAAGATTCATACAGGTTCAAATATGCCGTGTGTTTTAACATTTACCAGCACTTTGTATTATGTCTTTTGCCCATAAATATTAGGAGAACATGATATAAGGCATTGCTTTGTTGTCTTATATCTTTCTTGTCTCATCCAGCATTATCTTAATTGATAGACTTGTGTTCATAGTGATGAAAAGACGTAAAAGATACAAGCAAACAAACCACAAAAATGGGAAGCTATTGGATCTGTTATTTCTCTACAGTCACCTATCTGTAGTCATGTAAGTGTTATGAACGTTTTAAGCATGCTCTTCAGACTAATGATGATGAATACTGCATTAGATGTAGAAAAAGCATGTATATTTTGTACCAGTAACATTAGTGTAATGCTTAGTAATACTGAGTTCCAAGGGATATCCTCTTCAACTGAGTTTGCAGTTCACTGTCTGTTCTGACAACATATCTCTTTTTTCTTGTTCTCTTCAGCGATAGTAGCACTTTTATTCATCATTATGTTTGCTATTTATTGAAATAATGCAACATCCAAATTGTTACATCTGCATGGGTGCATTGTTGTGCCAGGCACCATAAAAAGCAGTTGGAATGCATAGCCTCTACCTGGAATAACTTACTGTTTTAGTAACAGAAAGTGCTTTTAACGTCCTGACCCAAGCATCTTTTGTCAAAGCTTGTGGCATACCATTTCATCACCCTTATTCCTTCTTTCCTTCTTCTAAGGGACCAAGCTGTAGGCCTTCTGGGGCACCTTTTAACCCCCCTATCAAAGTGAAAATCCTCTCTTTCTAAAATGCACGAGTTTGATGCTGAGCTAGAAATGCAAAAAAAAACAGTATTGTTCTCCTTTGAAAACAAGACTTAATCAAAGTTGATGGGTTTGCGACTACAGTTCCTTTGGCAGGTCCTTAAATTTGGCAGCTGTGACATTAATGCGGTTAGTGTAGTTTATAGTTGTCATTTTGGCCTGAAGAGTATGTAGGCTGCATTAAAAAGTATTCAGTAAGATTATGTCATTGAGGAAATAAATCATTGAAAGCTGTGTAACATCAGTAACAGAAATGACCATGATCAGAAGCTGCATTTGTTTGTCTGTTTTAGGTAGTATTATCACTCCTTTAGGTTTACACATGTAGTGCAAATGGGGAGGAAAGAGGAGAAAGGGGCGTCTATGGTCTAAGTCCTTTGCCAGACTGCTCACTTTTTCTCTCTTGTCCTCTTTGCTGAAGCAAAAAGTAGATGCTTCTGCCAAAATTAGTATGTTACAGCTTTATTGTGGTGACTTATTGCTTTATACTTAAGAATGAATAAGAGGTAACTACTTATTAAAAGTGTCATATATATTTACTAATGTCAGTATTTTAATACAGAGTATTAATGAGTAGAAAGAAGGGGAAGGAAAAGAAAAGAATGCCTTTATGAGTTCTGGACCAATCTGTATATTCAGACTACTAACATGAGAAGTGAGCTCTGGGGTGCATATGAACCTGCTGCTGATCTCATTATTTACTACACCATAAAACTGTGTGTGATGTGAAAAATTAAAGCTTAAAGCAAAGACTGTCATCACTGCACTGTTATTCTTTACCCTTTATTTTTGAAATCAAAGTAAGGAGGATGTAAACCAAATATTAGTATGTTAAAAATATTGACTAGGTAGAGCAATCATGCGTTTTCCTAATCCTCATTCTTGGCAAGCCGCAATTTAACCCTGATTTAGTGTAATCTAAATCCTAACCCTGTCTGGAAACTAAGCCTCAAATTAGAAATGGTAATCACGGAAATTCATATGGCCGCTCTTTACCGTCCTCTTGTCTTTAATCCACCAGTGCAAAATACATAGTTTTGTTCTTGTGAACATTTGCATATGGAAATATGTGGGATGCTGTATCGTCTTTGCTTCAGAAGTTCAGTGTTTCTTTTTCTAAATATATGATACGCCACACGTAAAACACCACTTCACATTCTCTGCCTTTGTTTCATTACCATAATTCTGGCTGAGCCCTCTTCTCATATTAGAGAGGGGACATCTGGCAGGGATTCTTGGATTTCCTACCTTGTATTTTTTTAGGACACAGCCTTTTGTATTTCTCTTTCCATTCCCAGTAAGTAGAACAGACATCCAAAAGTTCAGTCATAACCAAATTTGGGCATATGATGTTTGTATGATATCCTGTGCTATAAGGTACCACAGTGCCTGAGTGAAAATGTGACAATAAACCCTTATTTTGAGGCTATTGTTTTCATATGAGTGATGACTCTCCAGATGTTAACTCCTGTCATTCAGAATATCATTCTTAAAGGACAGTGAGAGGTATTTCGTTGTTCGTGTGAGTGAGGCCAGTCACTTTGGAAGGAGCTTGCTATGCGCAGTCTTTAATTTAGCAGAATTTGAGAACTGCCAAAAAGTGCAAATTCCTTTTTCTATTTTCATGTCCTTATGAAGATATCTAATTTCAAAGGCTCAATGCACTCATTTGTTAAAACAGAGAACTTATTTAAGGCGAAATGCTAATAACAATGAATGTTAACTGACTTAATGCAATGTGAAATTGCTGCTTCAACATTCATACAAATGATAATTCAGACTAAGTGGCTCTATGTTCTGTTATATAGACATTACTTTGCAATTTGCAGGGTAATTGCATACAGAGCTACTAAATAAATTTGTTTTCTTTTGCATCAAAAGTGCTTTGCACATTTCTTCAATATATGAAGAATATTTTTAAATGCATGTTTTTTAGTGGGATGGTATGGGCAGCTGATCTGTTGTTGAATATTTACTAATTGTTAGTGAGTCTCTGATCATCTTATCAATGTCTAATTCCCTTCCTTTGTGTGGTAGAATTGCATAAAATTTAAGAGATATCCCAACAGATACCTAGATCTATTCTTACAGTATAGACGTTACCCTCCTTCACTAACTAACGGCACCACTAAGTAAAAGTACTAGTCTGTATATAGAAGCTTTGAAAAAAGGACCCTGGGAAAAGAATTTATTGTATGTTCATAATTACTTTTTTTGGCAAAATTTACCTTGTAAAATATTTCAATAGGAATAATGTGTATTAACTAGAACTTTTCTGATGCTTTATATCTTTTAAATCAAAATTAGTCTTTTATGTATAATTAGAAGTGGCTTTATTTTTATTTTTCAATTTATTCATAGGCATAGTTCTTCAATAGTAGTACAGAGTACCAACTTTGTTGCAAAATGTTGATTTTACTCTCTCCCCTACACTCTTTGATTTTACTGTTCTCAGTCCTGCGTTGCAGGAAGAATGATTTTGAATAATACGGTCATGATGTCAAAACAGTGGAAATTATATGCTGCTGCCATCTGGAATAGTGAAAATAAAAGCTTTATTTACACTGTTCTTTGAAATAATAAACTTTATTGCAGCAGTTTATCTTCAGTATCTATAGTGTATTCTGGGAATACTCCATGTGTGCCTTTTTATTCTGTGAGCTGCAGAATGACTAAAATTTGCCTGTGGCAAAGCTATCAGTGAATCTTGAAATAGATTTTTTTTCTTCTTCCTGAATAGAATGGAGAACTACCCTCCATTTTCACAATGAGAATAACTGGTTCACATAGGACAATATTTTTAAGAGGCATAGTGAAACACTTTGAGTATGTACTTTAATTTAGTTAGGCTGATTACACAGATTTAACTACAGGTCAACATGGATATTTTAGAACATGGGTGTTTTGACGGCACAAATAGTTAATGTGGAAGGAAATACTTAACAGAAATATTACCCAGTTTTCATTTCAATTGCCCCGTCGTGGACCCTGGTTCTATTACCTTGCCTTAATACTCCATAACCTACAACCAACGTCATCACAATTTGCTTTGGGTACTTGACATTTGCACTTCATATCCATATCACAGTAATATTATCATAATGTACTGTAACTGAGAAAATGATTCACACTGTTCTGTCTTTCTTGTTAAAACATGAAGCTGATTGACAAAGTGATTCAGCAAGATAGCTACGAAGAATTTAAGACTTTAAGACCCAATCTGTTTCTAAAAGCTGCCACTCTTCTTGCTGCCAGCAGGGCCTAGACATGATCTGAAAGTAGCTTTTTACAGGAAAAATAGTCAAAATATTCAGAAGGTGTGGCACAAACGTTGGATGAAGATCACAGTTTTTCTCTTTGTTTAGCTGTGTTTTACACCTGGATAGGTTTATCATGAAGAGTCAAATCAATTGTACTGGATTTGGATGAAATCCTTTGCTTTCTTTGGATCCAGCTTATATATCCAGTATATAAATACAGTATACATACTGTATTACCTTCAGACATAGCTTGGGGAGTTCCAGAAATCTTATGAAAGAATTAAATCATTTAAAAAAGAGAGATTGCAACAGCACACTTTTTCCTTTATGATGAGAGAAAAAACAGTTAAAGGACAAGCAGAACGGAGTTAATGATGCATAGTCATGGCACAGCTCTGGTCAGAGGTTTTTTTTTCTGTACATACACTTAAAGGTAAGTGTGGTTTCTTTTTGGTAGACCATACTTTAACTGTAGAGAGGTTGGTGCTGGTCTCTTCTCACAGGTAATTAATGACAGAACAAGAGGGAACGGCTTCAAGCTCCAACAGGGTAGATTTAGACTGAACATTAGGAAAGACTTTTTCACAGAAAGGGTGGTCGGGCATTGGAATAGACTGCCCAGGGAGGTGGTTGAGTCACCATCCCTGGATGTGTTTAAAAGACGTTTAGCTGTGGTGTTGGGGGATATGGTGTAGGGGAGAGCTTTGTAGAGTAGTGTAGATGGTTGGACTCGATGATCCCAAGGGCCTCTTCCAACCTAGACAATTCTATGATTCTATGAAAATTACTCTTTACGCATAAAAGCTGAGTTTGAGTCTCTACTCTAATGCCGTTGCATTTGTGAGGGAAGGCTCACCTCTAAGACAGGTGCAGCAACATGTGAAATTATGTGTTGGACAATGTCTGTAGATATACTGAAATCTGAATGTAGAGGCTAATGCGTTTTTTCCATACATGTTGCTTGGAAGGGAAGCAATTACCACTTTGACAAAAATGGCAGCAGGTAGGTTTCCAACCTTGAGATAGGAATCTCAAGGACATTGTTTACAGATGAGCAATGACAAACAGACTGAATACACAGAGACAGTTTAGAAATACTAAGAACAACCGTGATGGGAAGCAAGTCAAGACTGTTCCCTATCATTCTCTCTTAAGGGTTCATGTGGTAACCAGTCTTTGTAATTGCCTCTCGGATCATACATTTGGTGAAAAATAACTTTTGTAGAGCTCGTCCACCAATTGGAAATGATACTAGCACAGGACTAAAGGCATTTTCTTAATGCCAGTAATGGAATGCAGCGCTGTTAAGACACCTAACAAATTCAAAGAATGTGCTCTATTTCTAAATCTCTTGTATCTGTCATCCTAAACAAAATATGTATTACTTGTATGACTCACTAAGCACAAGGACAGAGAAATCTGCCCTTTAATGGCCACTCAAAATGACAGTACCGAATGGCTTTGAGAAGGTCAAGTCTGATTTAAATTGTTGATGAATTGGAAGCTAATTCACTAGAACTGAATATTAATAGGGAACAGTGGTATATACTATGGTTTAGAACCTAATGAGCATATTAATGAGCAGTAAAAAATATTTTTCTTTTCAACTCATGCAGAATTGTAGAGCTACCAATATATCAAAATTTTCTAAGAGATACTTTTCTCTTACTGTGGCTGAGAGGCAGTTGTTCACTTATTTGATGCTCAGCTGTCTTGCATAGTGTGTTTGATGATCTGTCAAACTTGCTATCATCAAAATGTAAAGACAGTTTTGTACAAATCACCAATAAACTTAGAGAGAAAAAAGCAATTATCATCTTAAAAACTAAATCCACCGTGATAAGCACTCCAATTAGAAATTTCATTATGTCCCTGGTCCATTTTATGTTGAATATTGGGTTTTATTGCCAAATACCTGAAAGCCAGATTGGAAACAAGCCACAACTGTCAAAAATATAACAGTTCTGGCTATTTGAATCTGTTACATTGTGGTGTGTCTCATGAAAATTTCATGAAGAGCATTCATTCAAAGAGATTCTATGCATAAGGGGGATGGATGGAATTTAATTACCCTTATTAAAAATAAGAAAGGAAAGCTCTTTACTACTCCATCCTATTAGTATTCAAGATAGATTATCTTTGTTGTACACTTACGTATTTGCAAAAGGGACTCCAGGGTTTTCTATACGAGCCAAATAGGAAAGGAAAGGTCAGGTCATAAAAATCCTGTTCTGTGTCACAAGTCAAGTCTTGTCAGTTACTCCCAAAGTAAAGATTTCATCTTTATAAACAGGCATGAAACATACCTTTATTTGAGAAGAGCCTATAGCTAGTGAAGGATTTGACACTTAACCACTGATTGGCAGAAATACTAGCTCTGAAGAGTTATGCGAACTTACTGGAGAATTGTGTTTACTATACAAGAGTAGTATCTATATACATTAGTATTGCGAGCAATTAAGTAGCTCATAGCTGACAGCAGACCCCAGGAACTGTGAAGATTTATAGGCTGTACTTGCTTGCTATATATTATTCAGAAAAGTCTGAAGAATTCTCTTGAAACTGTTTGACGATTTGACACATTTTTCATGAAAGAGAGTTGACATTGAACAATTTCTTCTAAGTTAATTTTATACCTTAATCAATTGCATGTCAGTAACCACCAATCAAGACATTTAAAAAGATATGTGTTTTATAGTTGGTATTGATCCTCTTCCTTTGATTTTTTTTTTTCGCTTGTCCTATTTAAATTGAAATAATAGCAATTATTTTGCAATAAAAATGTTTTTGCCACCTTAATGGAAATGATGAGCAAGATGATGTAATTCAAATAGATTATTGTACCTATGCTAACTTGATTTCTGAGAAATTGCCTAATCCCTCTGTGCTTCCAGCGTTACTAGCTAGCATATAGCATCTTAAGAAGGCGAATTGCCCTTGTTCAGTATTTCTAATATTTCGCTATTGACTGCACTAGGGTGAGGATTTTTGAGCATGCCTGTGTGTTTTAGTTGACGCAGTTGTATCCATTTAAGATCATTATGAATCTCCTGTCACTTTAACTTTGATAGCTGCATAGCTCCAATGTTTACAGTTTCTCAGTGCTTTGCAATCTTATAACGCATTCATCCTCACAGCACTTCTCTGTAGCAGTAAAACGCTGTCATACCCATCCTACAGATGGACAACTGAAGCATAGGGAGATTAAATGTTCAGACCAAAAGCACATAGGTAATAATGATAAAAGCAAGAAATATAACTTGGGTCTCCAAAGTCCCTGGCCAAATCCTATACTGCATGATCACATTTCCTTATGTACTTGTCTCACGTAAAGAAAGGGGTTTTGCCCTGTTGTTGATAGGTATGGTAATTCAATATTTCACATACAATAAGGACTCTCTCAAGCAGGGCAACATCAGTGTTGTAAAGTACCATAGCGGGAGTCCAATGGTTATGCACTACATACAATAGCTATGCCAATTTCATGCATTTTATAAGTATAAAGTTTGTAGCTACTTTTTTATGAACTTCCTGTTTTTTATCAGCATTTTGATCACTGCAGGTTACCAAAAATACTGCCTGAGTATCTGTTTTTTGCATCAGTTCCTTGCATACAAACGGGATCCTTGAACATTAAGCATGGTGGTGACTGGGGCTTTCATGAGTTACTCTGTAACTACCGCGAAATCCTTCAAATCATAACATTTCTTTTCCAGAGGATCAAATTCCCCGAGGTTTCCCCACCATTGATATGGGCCCACAGCTGAAGGTGGTTGAACGAACTCGTACAGCTACCATGCTATGTGCAGCCAGTGGCAATCCTGATCCCGAAATAACTTGGTTCAAAGATTTCTTACCTGTTGACACAAGCAACAACAATGGCCGCATCAAGCAGTTACGCTCAGGTAGGGTCTTGTTACTGTTTCCACTAACGCCCAGAGTTGTTCTTTCTCACCTTTTCTTTCTTTTCTTTCTCTTCCTTTTCTTTTTTATTATTTTTATTTATAGGTAATAATTTCTCTTCCTCCTCTCTTTTCTGTGTTACTGAGTGTGTTGTCCATGTCTGTGATGTTGTCATAGCCTTTTCTAGAGTCTGTCTCTATGTGTTTTGCAGCTTCTGTTTACTCCACATTGCTCACTGCTGTGACTGTACTTTTTGATAATTTTTTTCCTTTACTGCTTTTTGCAGTACTTGATGGATCCATTTTCTCCTCTTTCTTTCTTCTTTCCTTTTTATTTTTTCTTTTTTTAACAAATTTATTTCAACATTGGACTTCATTCAGAAATTGCAAGGAGTACCAATGGTTATATTCATCAAAACCAAAACCTGCATTAGACACTTCAATTAAAATTTAAAATGTGTTTTGTGCTGTCTTTTCCACATTTGACTCCACCAAAGATTAGCCAGTTTGGACACATCTTCTTTCCTCTCACAAATACATAAAACACAATACTTTTTCCCATGCACAATTATACCTTAAAAAGAAAATTAAAAAAAAAAAAAAAGGTAATCTATGGAATAAAGTTTTTTTGCTGGCTGAACATTTTTCCAACACATTTAGCCACAGTAGTGTGCGCCCACGCTAAAGCTTTATGAATCCTACATTTTCTGGATCTACAGAAGTCTGCTTTTGGTGTAGAATCCAGCTTTTGCTGCTCTCTCTCTCTCTCTTTGCCCCTTGCACCTCCCTAGCAGTTCTTTCACTCTCCTCCTGCCCTAGTTTATTCTTTTGCTCTCTTTAGATTTAAAAAAAAACAACAACAACAACAACAAAAAACCCTCTAAATTTATGAAGTTTAAAGCTTATCCCTAAATAAGATAATTGGGATATAATGAGCTTTTTTCTTTGGCAATTGTAGTAGATATCGTTGTAGAATCTAAGTTGTTTAATCACGTGTCTTCCCAGAATTCTCAGCTTTTGACCTGTCCTGTGATGTTAAATCGTCTTGTTAACTGACTTTTTGCTTGTTGTCAGCAGAACTGTGTAAAATAACCTTCTGTTAATGTAAATTAAGAATTAATTTTTCACATGTGACATAGATGATTTAGTATATAAAGCTTTAACTGAAAACTTTGTACCAAATTATAAGGAATATAATAATATTTTTATGCTGTCTTTCTTCTCTCCGTATTTAAATCTCCAGAATCTATTGGTAAGTGCTTAGTTCTGAAGCGCACTTCACCCCCACTAATTTCCATATTCAGAATATTATTATGATTATGATTATGATTATGATATGATTACTATTATTATTCTTAAAATGCATGGCATGCATTTTACTAACAGTCAGTGTAGTCACCAGATCCCTATAGTGGCGCACACGCACACCTCCACAGAAATGTTGTCTTATCAGTCATAGCAACACCTAAAAGAAACAGTACACATGTATCACATAGCTGTAGAACAGTAAATGCCATAATCCAGCCTAAACTACAGTATTTGTTTTGAGTTAGCTTTCAGTGTATCCTCTTTTTATATATATATAGATTCATATATATATATATTTAAATAGAATTTCCAATATCTTCCTAAACTATGTCATAAGTACAGTATTGTAAAGTTTCCTTTAAGTATTTGAGGCATATTCGATATATATCTAACCCTATATAACCAAACATCTAAGAACTCAGATGCTACTCTGAGAATGGCAATGCAGCCAATTGTAGCCTTTGCCCTTTCTGGTACAATGCAACTTGCTTTTATAACCTGATAATACTATCTAATATATTCCTGTTTTAACAGTATAGTAATTCAAGTTTCTCTTAAGACCTTATTTAATTCTGTAAATCTAATTTGATTCTTCTTCCAAAGCCCTAGCCTCCTTCTTCTCGTACTAATGCTTCTTCTTTCTAATCTTATTTGCATTCATATTATCCACCCAGGTGGTACACCAATAAGAGGTAAGAGTGCTGAACTAACGTTCACAGAATGATCTTACTCATTCTCTCTGTCCTTTCATCCCTTTCATCTTTGTCCTGTTTGTTTTCTTTTTTTTTTTAAGGAAAAAAAAAAAAAAGAAACAACCAAACAAAACAAACCACAGAAATGT